>NC_045480.1:47855392-48165478 GCF_009650955.1 Corvus moneduloides | reverse complement strand
TCTGAAACCGCCATGTTGAAGGGTGTTCTTGTTCGGGCTTGACGGTGGGGAAAGCCTCGCTCCCTCTGTGCTGCTGGCTGCACGGTGTCCTCTTCAGTTCAGCACGAAGTGTGCTGGCTGCAGACAGGAGGCTCTGCCGGCTCCAGCTGGCTCCGCCGGCTCCGCATGGAGAGGAGAGGGACCCGCCTGTCCCCAGAAGCTGCGCTGGATGGGTTTAGCTGTGAGCAGTCCATGGCTGGTTTGAGCTGCCTGCGGCTCTGGGACAGTCCCCCCCAGCGACCCAGGGTCCGTGCCGTGGTGCTGAGAAAGGGGAAAGGGGCAGTGGCCCCGGCCCGGCCCAGCGGGGCCGGGAGGCTCGGAGCCCCCCCACCTTCCAGCAGGCGAGCTCTGACCAAAAGGGGAAGTCCCGCCTTTCTGTGTGGTTTAAATATGTAAATTGTGAGAAGCGTAATTGGTCTTAAAGACTGTCCATCAACTCAGGGTCAACCCAACACATTCCACCCCTCGCTTCTTAAAATTTACATATCCAAAAGTTACTTAAAATAGCAAAACCAGAGCTAAAAGAAAACAAATTCCATAAACCTCCACCCCTAGAATTTTTACCACTACTACAAAGCAAATTTCTTCTATTATTCTACTTAATGTTATAACTTTCTACTTGCTCTGCTTATTATTTTCTCCTAATTAATCTTCATCTCACAGCGCTCATTAATTGCCCGCATTCTCCACCATTGATGTAGCGGGTTGAGTTCGAAACCGGGCAGAAACACCAATTAAATGTAGTGGTTTTGATTCAAAATATCCATTATTTACTTATTTTCCTTCTGTGAGATAAGAATTAGGAGAAAAGCAAAGCAGGCACAAACCTTAAACAGTTGCAGTACAATGAAAGAGCTTTATTACTAACAGAATTAAAAGTAAAGAGAAAACAACAAAACAAAATTAAAGTAAATTCCCCCCCCCCCCCCCCTTTCCAGCACTTCTCTCCTTTTATCCAGCTCACACAAGGGATAACAGAACATGGGATGTTAGTCAGTGTTGCAGTTCTTGAAAAGTCTTTCTCTTATGCTTAAGGAAGAAAAGGTTTTCCTTCAGTTGCACGTGGTTCCCAAACTGCCACCAACAGCACACCCGCCCGGAAACAAACAGTCTGCTGTGTGTAGAACATCTCTCTCATGAAGAATTTCACAGTTCTTTCATACTACAAAACATGGGCCATCACATGGGGTTATTCATCTTTTTAAGGATAAGTTATTTTGGCCTGCACACAGAGGCTTTTCTTCGCCACAAGTCTCTAACAGCCTCTCACTACTTCTATATAGCCTGGCATAGGCATTCTTCACAATCTTCACAGGCACACGAGGATACTCCATCCCCCCATGTTCTTTCATTGGATTAAAGAGACAAACAGTTTGTGGTATTACGGTTTCTTACCACGGCATGCAAGAAGGTTTCTTTTAAGCTGCGCGCCAGAATCGCGGCACCGCCCTCTTCTCTCCCGTCGCCATTTCCAGCTCCGTCCCACGTGACTCACTTCTCTTTCTCTCTGACTCTGAAACCGCCATGTTGAAGGGTGTTCTTGTTCGGGCTTGACGGTGGGGAAAGCCTCGCTCCCTCTGTGCTGCTGGCTGCACGGTGTCCTCTTCAGTTCAGCACGAAGTGTGCTGGCTGCAGACAGGAGGCTCTGCCGGCTCCAGCTGGCTCCGCCGGCTCCGCATGGAGAGGAGAGGGACCCGCCTGTCCCCAGAAGCTGCGCTGGATGGGTTTAGCTGTGAGCAGTCCATGGCTGGTTTGAGCTGCCTGCGGCTCTGGGACAGTCCCCCCCAGCGACCCAGGGTCCGTGCCGTGGTGCTGAGAAAGGGGGAAAGGGGCAGTGGCCCCGGCCCGGCCCAGCGGGGCCGGGAGGCTCGGAGCCCCCCCACCTTCCAGCAGGCGAGCTCCGACCAAAAGGGGAAGTCCCGCCTTTCTGTGTGGTTTAAATATGTAAATTGTGAGAAGCGTAATTGGTCTTAAAGACTGTCCATCAACTCAGGGTCAACCCAACACACAGGAAAGACCTTGATGTTGTGCAAGCACTGATGAGCACTAACTAAAAAGCCCCTGTGTTATGGAGACTGTTTTGGGCACAAATGCAAACCACAGCACCATAGAAGGAACTATAAAGAAAATTAATTCTATTCCAGCCCAAACCTGTACAACTATTCAGAATGATGGCTACAAAAATCATAGCATTAGAATTTGCAGTAGCCCAGTGCTGTGTTCTTGAGATGCAGATAAGTGATGGGACAAACAGGCAAGTGAAACAAATCCAGAGTACATTCACTACATATTTATTCTTTAACATCCCTGCCTAAGATCTTAGAGCTATTTTCAAATTAAACCAAAACATCTCCTGCTGCTCTTCACCAGCAGGCCACTCCAGGTAGGTCTTTGTGTTCATGATCTTCCGCAGCTTGCAGAACCTCTTGGGAATGGCTTTGCTCTGGATGGGCTCCAGGAGGATGAGAATTGCCGCGTCGTTGTTCTCATCAAAGAGGCGGAAATGCGAGAAGTCCAGCTCGTATTTGCACCACTCGCTCTGCACAAAGTGCTCAGACAGCACAAAGAGCGTTTTGCGGCTCTTCTCAATGGAGTCGATGATGTTGTCCACAATCCACTTCCCGGGCACAAAGTCCCGCTTGTGCAGGCAGAGCCGAAAGGGAGGGCAGGCCTGCTCCAGCTCCTGCACCATGGTGTTCTCCACCCAGTCAGAGTCGTTCTCGCTGTAGGAGACAAAAGCGTCGTAGCAGACGTCCTTGGGCGGGGCTCGCTTGGGCTTCCGCTTGGCTTGCAGCCATGCCCACGTCATCCGCATGTACCAGACCACGTGGTACTTGTAGCCGACGGCCACCAGCAGCAGGATGACCAGGAACACCAGGACGCAGATCAACGACACCACCAGGGACCTGTGGCACTCCATCAGGGACAGGTGCACGGCGCCAACCTGCGCCCCTCTCACCGCCAGCGGAGAGTCACACACGTACTCGTCCGGCCACCCCACCAGCACCTGGGCTATCCTGGCCTCGTGGTGGATGAAGGAGAGGAACTCACACGAGCAGATGAAGTTGTTGTCACTGGCATCCAGCAGCTCCATTCTCTTGAAGGACTCAAACTCCTCTTTGGAGAAACTGTTCAGCTTGTTTCTTCTGACAGACAAGGCCACTAGGTTTGGAATGGGTGCGGCACCAGGCAGGGCCTTCAGCTGGTTTTTTGTGAGGTACAGCTCTTTCAGAAATGGGAGCTGCAGTCCAAACTCCTTCAGGTTGTTTGCACTAACATCCAAAACTTCCAGCGATCGAGGAATGCAGGCTGTTACTTTAGGAATTTGAGTGCTGGAGAGGTTTAAATACTTCAGGGTTTTGGGCCATTCACACACATCTGGAATCTCACCAAAATTATTTTGGCTAATGTCTAAAACAATTAGGTTTCCTAGATGAGACAAGCTTTTACTTGTCATTTCTAAGTCACTCAGTGAATTCCGACTTAAATTTAGAGTTTGTAGGGATGGCCAACCACCCTGACAAGCTGAATGTTCTAAACTCTGGTCTCCAAGCAGATTTGCACTAAGGTCAAGATATTCTAATGACAGAAGACATTGGGAAATTCTGCATGGTACCAAAAAGACCTTGGTGTTTTGAACTGTGACTCTCCTAAAAAGAGATATTAGACCTTCCACAGCCTGAAGATCTGTAAACAAGTAAAATTCTTCTATAGATAATTTCTCTATTGTGAAAACTCTAAGGGTCTGTGATTGCTTTGCTTGAATTTGTATTTTCCATTGTCCAGTTCCCAAGAGTCTACAGTCTACCAGCTCCAGTTCTACTAGCTTTGGCATGTCTTCTAAAATGGTGACAAGCTCAGGCACAGTAGCATCTGTTAATAAGGTCTGCCTAAAAGAAATTTTCTTTGCAAAGGATGAAGACATGACTCTCAATAGTTGCATTTCTGCAGCGATACTGAATGCTATTCTTCTGACTTCCAGCCAAGCGACAGAGTGCAGAAGATCCCTAACAATGTCTGAAAATACATTAATACTTCTTATGTTTATGATCATGTGATTTATCGTCTTAATTGATTTCAAACTTCCTTGCTCGTACTGACTGAGATTGCTACCATCAATCCACAACTTGTGCAGAAGCTCAATGCCCTCAAAGTTCCCTTGCCTTATCACAGAGAACCATGGGTTGCCCAGGTGGAGAGAGCTCAGGTTCCTCAGGCTAGAAAAAGGGGAGCTCTCCCCCAGGTCTCTGTAGGAATTGCCTTGCAGGTGGAGGTGCTGGAGTGAAAAAAGGTGCCCAAACCACACAGGGGACACGTGAGCCAAGCTGTTATTTGATAAGTCCAAGAGCTCCAGTTTTGCCAGGGACTGAAACGAGTCCTCATCTATGGAGCTGATTTTGTTGGACTGCAGCTGCAGGACTCTCAGGTTCACAGCCTGCTGCAGGTCCTGGGATCGGATGTGCTTTATCCTGTTGTGGGCCAGGTCTAATACTGTGATTTTGGCCGTGAGTCCCAGGGGAACAAAGTCCAAGCCCATGGAAGAGCAGTTGCAAAGCTGACTGGTACCACATGAAGGACAAGCCTGCTTCAGCGCTTGCTGTTCGGAGAGGTTTGCAGCTAAGATCATGTAGACGGCCAACACTCGCCAGGTGTGTGTAGTCATTATATTGCCTAAAATATAAAATACAGTCAGAGCAAATATAAAATGCATAGCTTGTTTTGGAGAAGGTGTATTTTGGATAAATCTAACTTTTACTGTTCTGTCTTGTTGAAGGCACTGTTAAAATATTTGGTTTTAAGACAGTTCAGAGTTGAAATAGATTGGTTACTACTCTGATCCTCTTCCTGTTTACTAAGTAGCCTTCATACTTTGATCCCACCTCAGGTCTTTTTCTTCAGATTCTGTGAATATTATATTCATTTTTTGCTACAGGGAGTCTCCTGTACATGTTTCAAATCCTGGTTACATCAAGAAGAGTCAGCATCTTACAGTAGATACTAACATTCAGGTTTAATACTTACTTCAAGCATATGTCTAATCTCTGTTCTGACAATGGGGAGAAAAGGAATGCATTTGTTTCAGTCCAGTCCTCCTTTTATCTGCCTTTTCCTACTCTGATTGTAAATGTCCTGTGAGCAGGGAAACAAACACTTGCCAGGGTGACTCTCATGTTGCCATCAGTCTGATACTTGCTAATGAAATTTAAGATTGTAAAACTGACCATTGTCGCCTACTGCCTCAGCTCTTCCTTTTTACTGCCACATCCTTCTCCTCTGTCAGTTCCTTTTCTCTTTTGGGAACCTGTGGCAGAGAGAAGATCAAGCCAAGCCACAGGGCAGAGCCAGGGGCTCAGATCAGATCAGCTGATTGGACAAGATAGCTTTTTCCAGTCCCACAGCCTGTTTCTGGTCTGCTGGACTGAAATGAATCACGAGAAGCCACACAGATGTGGATCCTGTGTCACTTCACTTGCCTCTCACACTTTTCATAATGCTGATTTGGAATGGCTTTTTTTCTATTACAGAGCTTCCTGCAATATCCAACTTGTCCTTACTCCCAACAAGATGCCTTTAGTTCCTCTATCCTTCTGAGGAGGTGGAAAAACAATTTTTGAAGCCTGAGAGAGCTCTTTTCCCTAGTGTGCCACAAAACCCACCTGCCTCATTAGGTATCTTACCGTGGGTGGAAAGAGTGAACAATCCCCAAAGAGGCCAATCAGTGAGTTCTCAAAATCATTGTGAGCTCTCCAGCAGGTTAATTGGGCTAGACTGGCTCCTTGAGAACTGCTTTCTCCCTCAGTCATCCCACTGAGATTCTGTGCAGAAGATCTACTCTACTGTGAATTCATATTCTGATTTGTTTTACAGTAGCTGACCCACATATACAAGTTAATACAGAGAAGTTCCACCCTACCAGTTGCATTATTTTTAGCCATAACTGCTTAAGATTATCCAAAAGGGGCAGAATTGACTGAGATGGTTTGGGCATATGGGGAGGGGAGGAAAAGTTATGGATAATTTTTTTCAGTCATTCCATCTCTTCCCACCTGCAGGACTATAAACATTTTGACCTCTTTTGTTACTTCCCTTTTACCTCTGCCTGTTTTTGATGTAGAGCTTTGGATCTTGAAGGACAAAGTTCTCTTCCCTGTCTTTAGGTGCCCACGGCTGAACTGGTCATCCACCATGACTCTCTCCAAAGTCAATGGAGAGAAAGAACATCTTTTAGGAGCAATTAATATCGTGTGTCTTGGACACCCAGATTAAGATGTGATGACTCCAAGAGAAATGATCCCATTGCCTTAAAATGGCATATCACAGTTTAGATACCTAGATATTTGTCCATGTGAATCCCACACAAAAAATTGTGATCTGTACTTAAGACTCATCTGCTGTCCAGCTGAGGCTCTTTTACAGGACTTTTTGGTCTCCCAAGAGTAACTGGATAAGACAGTGCAGCAGGCTACAGGAGTAAAGCCAGGAGTAGCACGAGTTTCACTAGCAACGGATTTAAGTGGTATTTTTAAAGTTGTCACCAAAATACTTACTGTTAGAAAATTATACAACCAGGCAACCTAATCACTCAAAAGCTGCCTATAGGCAGGTTATTTATAGATGGAAAATTGACAGTACACAAGGGAACTGGGCAGGTACTGCACAGGAAATACTAGAAGAGCCTAATGGCTCTCTCCACCTTACCAGCCTGATACCATCCAGGGACTGCAGGACTGAACTGCATTGGGTGATTCGGGATGTTTCCCTTCCAGTTTTTTTGCTCATCTGTAATCTGAGCAGACACCCAGAGAAATCCCATTCCCACCCTCACTCACTTTCAGCCATTCTCTTCCCCTTCCCATTTCTGTCTAATGATTCTGCTTGAGACCCTGACTTACAAGGTCATTTCAGGCCTCTCCACACCCACTCAGACATACAGCCCCAGTCCATGATATCATTGCCCTGTCAAGAAATCACTTCTCCCTGTTGTCCTGGGAAATTAAAAATCCACATTAAAAAAATTAAATTGAAATGCAACTAAAAATACATGAACTTGCACAGATGCCCTTGTACCATAATGAGCTGTGATGAACCAGGCGTTCAAAATGTTTCAGAGTTATGGAAAAAGGGCCCAAGCCATCAGACATGCTCAGTGTTATTTTCCCTGGCCCATATGAGTAGAAGAATTTGAGGAAATATGCACATATTCTTAAACAAAACCATGACTGACAACAGAATGATGTTCTATAAATGCTAACAAATGGGGAAGGTTACTATAAGTGCTAAAATAAAGCATGCCAATAGTGTGCAAATTGATTCTAGCTTGGGGAGCTCTACCCAGCTAAATGCTGGCTGGTAAATTTGAGCAGTGCTATGGAGCCTGCAGAGGGAGAGCCACTGGTTGGTGAAGAGGTCAAACTACAAGCAGACTGGGGAAAGCTACTGCTCTCCACCTGGCTGTGTGTGGGTTATCCATGTCCTAGTTCTCAGCCCCCAGCAGTGCCCTAATAGCACGTACGCATATCCACACATCCACACACACACACAGCCATGCCTCTGCTTGTTTCCAGCACAGAGGATGTGCTGGAAGCACAAGCAGGTCAGAGTTAGGTGTGGAGGCAGCTGATGCCCTGAGGCCATTGTTCAGTGAGCTCTTTCCAGGCTGAATTCCTGAAACTAAGGCACCCCTCCTTCATGCCCAAACTTCCCTGGGCAGTCTGTGTTAACACCCAAGTGGGACAACATACAAATAGGACAAAGTACATACAAGGCACCCTCCCACAAGGAAACTGAGCAGAAATGGCACAGTCTGACCCAATTTGTCCCTTTTTCATTTGCTGCTTTCCTCTCTCCCATTTCCCAAAGGATATTGCTCCCATCAGCATGTCCCAGCTCTGCATCCTGCCTGCCGTGCATCCTTGCCAGGTGCCTGTGATTGCGCCTTCCTGCTCTACTTCTGCTGGCAGTCAGAAATCCCTCCCCACCCTGCACTCCTGCACAGCAGCCTTGAGCACCCTCAATCCCCCATGCAGAGGAGGATTGGTGGCAGAGATTAGGTTGCCTCTTCCCAGGGCTCTCCCTGTGTGCTTCTTGCTCTGGCATTGCAGCTCCACTGTCCTTCCCTGCATCTCCAGCCTTCACCTACCTGAAAACTCACCTCTGTGCTGAAAAAATTCCCAGAAACACCACCTTCAGCTCTGGTGCCTGCATATGCCGTGTTTTGTCTCTCTCTTGCTGATCCTTCTTTTCCCAGCTTCCTCTCACGCTGCTGTTTCGTTTCCACTTCACTGCTCAGCCTTGACAGTGCAAGCAGGGGAATTCCCACTGGGTGATCTGATTGGCCTAAGAGCAGGAACACTATCAGTCCTTTCGAATGTGCCAACACACAAAAGTCTGGGTCTGTGGTAAGAGTCTACTGTGTGAACTAAGGCTTCTCCCACATCTCTCTTTGACCCTCTCTTTATAATGACGGGCAAGACTTATTTCCCTTCTTAACCTCTAGGCACACATTTCTCCTAATTTGTTTTTTCAATGCTCATTGTTTGCTCTCTGATGATTCACTCATTACCTGCCTGGAGTTCAGCCTTGATTAGACCATGAGCTGTGTTTCTCCAAGGGAGTTAACAGAAAAATCGCCTTGTTGCAGACTGTGGACTAGCCCCGGAGATAACATTGTAATAGGAAAACAGAACTGAAAGTAGTGTTTGCAGGTTGCACCCACAGAAATTATCTTGTGTAGACAGATGTACACATACACACCGGAGTGTGAATATATACACATTTATAAAAGCACATACACATATAAATATGTATATTAACATATATATATATAAAAATATAGCAACAGACAATATAATCAAATTTGACTATTTTTCAAGTACTCAGTCAGCCCATATGCCAAGGCTTTAGTATTTCTCCACAAAATAACTGCATGGCTAAAATTTAATCAAGATCTAGACTCTCCTGTACTTAAACTCCAGCAAAACAAGCAAAGGGAAAATGTTGAGTTAGAGAAACCACACCTAACTTAATCCCCTCAGAGACAATTTCAGGTTCCCATAAGAACCTCTAAAACACAAGAAATCCAATCACTCGGTGTTGGACTACCTCGATATACGCATCTGTATCTACCTGCTTGTCTACACTCCCTTTGTAATCAGTGAAGGGCAATATGGTAATTCTAGGAAATACCTCACGCTGAAGTAGAGAGATGAACTGCCTCTTAGCCCTGTAATTTTCTTCACCAACTACAAAGGAAGAGAAGTTGAGCTGTAAGAGTTGCACAGCCCAGCGATTACATAAATATGCTTTACAAAGTAGAAGACCAAAACCAAGAACTGAGCCAGTCTGCAACACCATCTAGCCCACACATTAGAAACAAAAATCTCACACCCCAGAAATAGAAGGCTTTCACTCTTTCTGCAGGTAGGTAGAAAGGAAAGTGGTGGCAATCAGGAAGAGAAAACCAAGCATGCCCAGGGAGAAATGGACACAGGGGAATACTGATTGAAGCCCTTGGCTTTTAATTTCATTTGCAAATTACAATGGCATTGTTAGAAACTAGTTGGGGATCGCGGTAACAGGAGTAAAAAGTACAGAAATACCCCACACCCAGCAAAATGTATTTAGAAAAGCAGATCAAGTCCAACACGGTTTCCAAATATCAGAGTTATTGGCAGGGACTTTTAAAGACCAGAGTATCAAATCACTGGAAAGCCTAAAACAGGTCTTTACCAGCTGGTAAAATGACAATTATCTCTATATGCAACAAAGCCAGTTGCAGTTACGAAGAAAAATAAGCAAGAAAAGATTCTTAACAGTAAGAAACAGTGATATACAGGCTTTTGTGGAAATATGTTGAAATGGGGGCTGCTGACTTCTATGGCTTCAAGGCTCCTTTCAAGTTTTCCCAAAACACCTGCTGCTGCTCTTCACCAGCAGGCCACTCCAGGTAGGTCTTTGTGTTCATGATCTTCCGCAGCTTGCAGAACCTCTTGGGAATGGCTTTGCTCTGGATGGGCTCCAGGAGGATGAGAATTGCCGCGTCGTTGTTCTCATCAAAGAGGCGGAAATGCGAGAAGTCCAGCTCGTATTTGCACCACTCGCTCTGCACAAAGTGCTCAGACAGCACAAAGAGCGTTTTGCGGCTCTTCTCAATGGAGTCGATGATGTTGTCCACAATCCACTTCCCGGGCACAAAGTCCCGCTTGTGCAGGCAGAGCCGAAAGGGAGGGCAGGCCTGCTCCAGCTCCTGCACCATGGTGTTCTCCACCCAGTCAGAGTCGTTCTCGCTGTAGGAGACAAAAGCGTCGTAGCAGACGTCCTTGGGCGGGGCTCGCTTGGGCTTCCGCTTGGCTTGCAGCCATGCCCACGTCATCCGCATGTACCAGACCACGTGGTACTTGTAGCCGACGGCCACCAGCAGCAGGATGACCAGGAACACCAGGACGCAGATCAACGACACCACCAGGGACCTGTGGCACTCCATCAGGGACAGGTGCACGGCGCCAACCTGCGCCCCTCTCACCGCCAGCGGAGAGTCACACACGTACTCGTCCGGCCACCCCACCAGCACCTGGGCTATCCTGGCCTCGTGGTGGATGAAGGAGAGGAACTCACAGGAGCAGATGAAGTTGTTGTCACTGGCATCCAGCAGCTCCATTCTCTTGAAGGACTCAAACTCCTCTTTGGAGAAACTGTTCAGCTTGTTTCTTCTGACAGACAAGGCCACTAGGTTTGGAATGGGTGCAGCACCAGGCAGGGCCTTCAGCTGGTTTTTTGTGAGGTACAGCTCTTTCAGAGATGGGAGCTGCAGTCCAAACTCCTTCAGGTTGTTTGCACTAACATCCAAAACTTCCAGCGATCGAGGAATGCAGGCTGTTACTTTAGGAATTTGAGTGCTGGAGAGGTTTAAATACTTCAGGGTTTTGGGCCATTCACACGCATCTGGAATCTCACCAAAATTATTTCGGCTAATGTCAAGATTAGTCAGTTTGGGTAGACGGGATGTACAGTTTGCAGTCTTTTCCAGAAATTTTAGAGAGTTTTGGCTTAGATTTAAAGTTTGCAATGAAGGCCAGGAACCTTCACAGATTGTCTCATATAAACGGTTATTTGCAAGCAAATTATCATGAAAGTCCAGATACAGAAGTGATGAAAAACTTCTTGAAATGTTGCATGGTACCATGAAAACATTAGAGCTTGCAATAGTGAGTCTTTTCAGGTTGTTTATTTGTGACTCCATACCATTCAGGTCAAAAAACAAATGAAAATTCTGAATCACTACGTTTATTATCATTATTGTTTCAACAAAACTTTGCCCACTCCTCGCAATTTCTCTCATGTTCCAGTTTCCCTTCCCCTCAAGCACACAATTGACTGCCTCTAACTCTTTTAAAGAGGTGATTTCCTTCAGTAACACTATTGCTCGGCTAATAGCTTGATCTGTGAAGAAAGATTCTTTAAATGTAAGTTTTTGTATCCTAAAAGGACGTCTAGAATTCTGCACCAAGCTTTTTTTTTCAACTGGTAATTTGATTTCTGTGACTTCCAGCCAAGCGACAGAGTGCAGAAGATCCCTAACAATGTCTGAAAATATATTACTATTTCTTAGGTTTATGATCATGTGATTTATCGTCTTAATTGATTTCAAACTTCCTTGCTCGTACTGACTGAGATTGCTACCATCAATCCACAACTTGTGCAGAAGCTCAATGCCCTCAAAGTTCCCTTGCCTTATCACAGAGAACCACGGGTTGCCCAGGTGGAGAGAGCTCAGGTTCCTCAGGCTAGAAAAAGGGGAGCTCTCCCCCAGGTCTCTGTAGGAATTGCCTTGCAGGTGGAGGTGCTGGAGTGAAAAAAGGTGCCCAAACCACACAGGGGACACGTGAGCCAAGCTGTTATTTGATAAGTCCAAGAGCTCCAGTTTTGCCAGGGACTGAAACGAGTCCTCATCTATGGAGCTGATTTTGTTGGACTGCAGCTGCAGGACTCTCAGGTTCACAGCCTGCTGCAGGTCCTGGGATCGGATGTGCTTTATCCTGTTGTGGGCCAGGTCTAATACTGTGATTTTGGCCGTGAGTCCCAGGGGAACAAAGTCCAAGCCCATGGAAGAGCAGTTGCAAAGCTGACTGGTACCACATGAAGGACAAGCCTGCTTCAGCGCTTGCTGTTCGGAGAGGTTTGCAGCTAAGATCATGTAGACGGCCAACACTCGCCAGGTGTGTGTAGTTCTTGATTTGTGTTTTGCGTGGATGGACATTTTGCTGTAGGAAACAGAAAGGAGAGAAGGTAGGGTCAAATTTTAATTTTGAACAGCACCTGAAAACTCTTGAAAACCTCCACTATTTTATTAGTAATTTCTGATTAATTTTTTTTTTTTAAGTGTTATCCTGTGATGTCCGTCTTCCTCTCCTACTTGAGTTTCTCAGTCCTGCAACCACAGTGTGCTGCTCATCCCTAGAGTACAGCCATATCACTTGTCAAGAGCCATAAAGGACCAGCCTTGGTGTCCCGGCTTTTCGCAGGCATGTTGGCTATGGCTCTCACCTCTTTCATCTCTCACATTATGCCTCGTCTCAGCAACGAAGCTACAGCTGGATGTTTCGGCCCCAAACAGGGGAAGATGGTTAGATCCTCAATGATCTGGATGAGGAGATCGAGTGCACACTCAGTTTGCAGACAACACCAAATTGGGTGGGAGTGTTAATCAGCTGCAGGGTAAGGAGGCTCTACAGAGGGATCTGGATTGGATGGATCCATGGCCTGAGGCCAATTGTATGAGACTCAACAAAGTGAAGCACCATGTGCTGCACTTGGGTCACAACAACCCCATGCAGCACTAAATGCTGGGGTCAGAGTGGCTGGAAAGCTGCCCAGCAGAAAAGGATCTGGAGGTGCTGGTCAACAGGTAGCTGAATATGATCCAGCATATGCCCAGGTGGCCAAGAAGGCCAATGGTATCCTAGCTTGTATCAGGAATAGTGTGACCAACAGGACCAGGGCAGTGATTGTTCCCCTGTTCTTGGCACTGGTGAGGCCTCACCTCAAATCCTGCGCTCAGTTCTGGGCCCCTCACTTCCAGAAGGACACTGAGGTCCTGGAGCATGTCCAGAGCAGGGCAACAGAGCTGGGGAAGGGTCTAGAATGTAAGTCTTAGGAGGACCAGCTGAGGGAGATATAGTTGTTTAGCCTGGAGAAAAAGGAGGCTCAGCGGGAACTTTATCACTCTCTACAACAGTCTGAAATGAGGCTGTAGACAGGTGGGGGTCAGTCTCTTCTCACAGGTAACAAGTGACAGGAAAAGAGGAAATGGCCTCAAGTTGCACTAAGGGACGTTTAGATTGGATATCAGGAAATTTTTTTCACAGAAAAGGAAGTCAAGCACTGGCACAGACTGCCTAGGGAAGTGGTGGAGTCACCATCCCTGGAGGTATTTAAAAGACATACAGACATGGTGCTTAGGAACATAGTTGTGGTAGGCTTGGCAGCATTTGGTTAATGGTTTGACTCAATGGTCTTAAGGGTCTTTTTAAACCAAAGCGATTCTGTGATTCTATGATTACAAACGTTCCCAGCCCTTCCAGAGTCAGCCTGCCCATTTTGTATGGCTACATGGCCCAGACAGAGCCTGCTCCCCCTCTCAGCCCTTCCAGTGGTCTGAGGTTTCCAACACCACAAACTTTACCAGAAGAGATAGAGGGGTCCCCTGCATGGAGTCTCACCAGCCTCAGGGCTTCTAAAAGCAGAGCTCCTGCCACACCCTTTTGCACACTGTGTAAGCAATTCACATTCTTTACTGAAAAGGCAGAGCAAGCTGATATGCAATGAAGTCTATCAGACTTTTCTGTAAAACAACACTAGTAATAGACGGGAATTGGATGTTACTGTCACCCCATAAACAGTGGATGTAATTATAACAACACTGATTTTAATGTAAAGAAGGGCTGTGTTTCATGCCACAGGTGCCAAAGGACACTTCACCAAGTTTGAACTGTAAACAGTTCCAGTACTGCAGATGAACACTGCCCATAAACCCTGAATAAGCAGAGGTTAAGTACTTACCTTGAGTGCTGCACGCTGTGTTTCAGTCTCCTCGGGTGCTGATCATGGCATCTGAATGGTCACCTCATACCTGCAAACACAATGAAAGCTGGAAATTTTTGGCAGGTCTGATGAGGTGACAGTCCTCAACTGAGAAAATATTCCACCCTCAAAATACTGTTCTCCTCAAACAAAACTTCATGTTCCCAGTTTCCCAGTGTCCTTAAACTATCCAGTGAATCATACCAGTTTGCACCTCTTCTCACTAGTGGTGGCTCCCCTAAGGAAACCAGGGCTTCTGAAGAGTCCAGGATTGTCCAGCATGTATGGCTTGCCCTTCAAACTCACATTTCGACCAATTCTATTGCTGCTGCTGCTGGAGATGCAAAAATGGGAACAGCTCGTGCTTGAACTCTCCTCTTTGCAAGATAAAATTTAATGTCAGTCTCTTCTTTTTGTCAGTCAACTCCCATTGCTGGAAAGGCTGATGCAACCATTTTGCGCAATTCTTTCATAATCACTTCCTCCACTATTAAGTGCAGAAATAGTTCCCAGGCAGAACTGCATTCACCTCCCTGTACCTCTACTTTCAATACTTTTTGTCTGGTAGGCACTGGGGGGGTTGTTCACTGTGCTGATGTCTTGGGGTGACTTTATGGTGTGTATCCCATATTGCTGCCCTATGCCCAGAAATTAACTTTGTGCCTTTCTACGCCTTTAAACTGAACCTGAGAGGGGAAGGAAAAACTGAGCAAAACTTTATCGAAGCAGTTTGCAGCTTGTTCAAGGTCCCACAGAGATAGGGACTTTTTTTTTCCCCAGCTGTGGCAGGGGAGCGAGGAGGCACCCAGCTTGCAGTTTTTCCAGTCAGTTTTTGGCCAGTTGTTCAGTTTCTTTTTCTCCGGAGAGAGACTGAGAGTTGAACTTTTTTCCTGCCCTGGAATTTCGGATTTTCTCCCTTTTCTGCTGGACTGCTTCAACCTCCGAGCACATCAGGAGGACTTTCCACTGGGCACAGAGGGCCTGGCCCTGGGCCAAGCCCCAGCTCTGAGGAGACCAAAGGGAGGACTCTAACACTTTCCCAGGTTTTTCTCCACAGCGAGATTTTTATTATTTAGCATTATTTTCCTTTTCCTGTGTGTTTGTTCAATAAATAGTTTTTATCTCCTTCACTTTCCTTCAAGGAAAATTTATTTTTCCCGAACCTGGTGGGGAGGGGTGGTGGTGACCTGCCTTCTCTCAGAAGATATATTTCTAAATTTGGCCAAACCAGAACAGCTGAGAAACAGAACATCTCAGCACAACCAAGTTATGTAAGTTCTGTAAAATATTATCAATATATAGAGTGGTACATATATTAAGTGTTGGAGTCAAATTGTTTAGTCAAGGAGAGTACTATAGAAACAGTCAGCATCCTTTCATTTCCTAGGACACTACAGTCATATGTTGTCAACAGAAAATTAATAAGAATAGGAATTATATTTTGTCTGAAGCACAAGACACAGTCTGAAGGAAAGTATCTCTCTGTAAACATCAAAGGCAATTTTGAGAGAGGAGGTTTGGTGGTATTTATTTTAACCTGACTGAAGTAACATATGGTTGGTCAAACAGCCAAGTATGCTGCTTGCATAAAGGGGCAGGGATTCATCCCACCAGCTCTGAAAGGGAAGTCTATTACACTAAACACTAACATTCCTGTTGCAGTTACCATTTTTTTTCTGTGTTCAGAAATTGTCACATTTTTCTGCCCTCTTACACCGAGAAGTACCTGCCTGAGAGCAGACAGACAGACTGATTCCTGCCACGTGTCAGAGGGCCCACAGCTGCATCTGTGTGATCAAGAGTGGGAAAGCCAACAGAGAGCCCAAATGCATCTCATAGCAACTTCAGTCCCACTGCACTGACATTAGCATTGCACATTAGGCTAAGAAAAAAAGAAATTGAAAGACTGAGATAGCCTTGTATTTTCTGTCTACTACAGAGGACAGCTGATAAGCATAACAACATTGTAAAATAGAGACAAAGCAGCTGTGGGGCAGAACAGAGAAGGGAAATGGTCTTCTAGTGAAGGGATGTCATCAACTTCTCCAAAGCCACCTCTTCCCTCTAGCACCTCTCAGCTGAAATGGTTCTTGTTCTTCAACAGGGTAAACCTTCAGTTTTCAATATATTAACTCCAGGTTCAATGAGACTCATTCCTATATATTTTTGTCTTCAAAATTGTGCCTCCATGATACAGTTAAAAATTTTAGTTAAATTTGGGAAGAGCTTTGGAGAAGAAGACCATGTATATAATTCAGTGTGAAATGGGCACACTCTTCTGTCTATTACAGCTTCATCACCACACATTCATGGAGACTTGAGGTAAGTGCCAGCTGTTTTTTCAGAAGTACCCACTTTCTCCTAACATCCAGGCTCAGCCAGCTCTCATCATGGATCTACACTGGGCCAGGTTTCTGGCTTCTCTCAGAAAGAGAAGACTAGTGTGACCATGCCACAGTTCACAAACCAAGGAGGCCATTTCAGCACGCTGCTTAAAACGCCAAGAAATGGGGGTGATTGTCAGGGTTTATCACATTATCCAGAGTCAGGAAGGTTTGAGGATGCTCAAAAATGCTCTCCACAAGCTGCCCCACACACAGAGACAAGGTACCAGCCACCTGCCTCCCAGTGCGTTAGCTTTCAAATTGTGCTGCAGCATGGCTCAAAACGACTTGTTTTGAAACCAAGGAATCTAAAGTAGGAGAAAGCTGCTGTCTTTTAAGATGAGAATACTCTTCAACTGCTTTTTCTCCAGAGTAACTGCATGTTTAGCATTGAACAAAGGTGCACCTTGTAGGTGCTTTCTCTTCTCTTCCAAGTTTAAGCTATGATTAACCTTCTTTCCTCTTTTATACTATTTAAAACAAGCCACATGCCTTCACCCACATTACATTTTCCCAAGAGAAGCACGTGGATCTGCAACAAGCCTGTGCTTTTGTAACTGCAGATGTTCCAAGCATAGACACCACACAAGCCTTTGCCAGCAGGTAGATGGGGATAAGATAGAGACGTGGTCATTATTTTTGAAGCTGTCTTGCTTTAAATGTTCCCGTCTATCCAACAGCAGCACAAGCAGTACACAAACTGGGCATGATGCACTCTTTAAGCACTTCCCGTTCCCAGTCTCACACGGGAGGATCCTGCAGCCCATCCCCTCCCTTCCTCTCTTTCCTCCTCTATGTCAGTGTCCACATTCAGAGCTGCCTGTTGCTTTCCTGTGTAGAAAGGACAAGTGAGCAGTGCAGAAGTGACCCAACACAGGCAATACCGCGCCCCAGATCCCTGCCTCAAAGAAAAAGCAGAAGCAGTAGAAAAGGGAGGGACACACAAATCCATTGACACATATCCAGCCTGTGACACAAGCAGAAACGCTTTCCAAATCTTTGTAAACAGCACAAAACTGCTTCCTCATACTCACCCATGGTAACCAGGATGTGCCAGCATGTCAGCTTGGCCGCAGCAGTGCCAGGCAGGCTGAACCTGGGATGCTCTTACCCTAAGCGCCCCCCCGAAAAGGATGGCAAGGAAAAGCTGAAAGTCAAATCTGTCCTTGCAGTCTTTGGAGCAGGAGGTATAATACTCAAGTAATTGAAAGCAGAATGGCTTGGCATCCTTTCATGGTCCTGGGAACAGATCTTTTGCATGCACTGCTAGTGGCTGTGCTTTAACCTGTCTTGCAGGGCTGCAGGTATTCATCTTCAAGCTGCAACAAAAAGGTACATGATAATGAAAAGTAAACCATTTTAACTTTGTTGTGTTCCATATCAGGCCTACCCTGCCAGCTGCTCAACCCCCTGGTCAGATCTTCACACTGAAAGTTTAAATGCAAAGGACCTGATTACCTTTGTTTTTCTTCTGGGCAATCCTCACACTGCAGTTGTGACAGAGCAGGATAATGACGTATAACTGGTTAGTCATTCAGCAGCCAGCCTACGGCACTGCCTCTTCCAAGGAAGCAGAGTTGTTGATTTATTTTTGTCATATCCTTTCTGAAAGCACTCAGTCAAAAAAACATAACACTGTTTTGCTGCCTTAACTGAGGAGCTGCTTGCAGGGAAGTTCGCAGGCTAAGACATCAAAGCTTATCCTAATGATATGGATAGTTTCATTTTTCTAGCATATTTGTAACAGCATGACTCAACAAGAGAAAACACATAATTTCTGCCAAAGTATTTCTGATGAGTTCTTGACTCCCAAGGAAACTGCATCAACAGGAAACAGCCTACATGAAAGGCAAAGCTGGACAACACCGTTCCTTTCTCACCTTGTCCTTTAGGTACAGTGAAAAGACTTGTTTCTGACAGGAATGCTAGGATACACAGTAAATACATATTTTCCAGTAGTATACAGTGAAAAAAAGGCAAGTTTTGACAGCCTATTCTGGAGACCACTGTGACAAACACACAAAATCCTGTTACCACCACACAGATTCGTTACTCCAAAACGAGAACTCTGGGACAACTCACATGAAAGAGGTCCCCACAATCATTGCTGCTTGTTCCCCCAGCCTGCATGGGGCTGGATGCCAGTCAACTGTGCCGATGCTCAGCCACACACAAACGCAGGACATGCAGTGGGATCAATGGCACCCACATCTGGCAGGAGGCTTCCTGGCATGCTGCAGAAAGAAAGGTAAAATAAAAGCTGATACCAACAACTGATGATCTCCCTTGGTGCACATGGGGGAGAGGTCTGTCTGGAAATATATCCAGTTGAGTACAACTTCCTCTGAGCATCGCCCAGAGCTTCCTGCATCCCTGTGCAAGGGGTCCAGCTCCCAGAGAAGATACAGGGATGGGAACCATACATGGGGAGAGGTGTCGAAGACTCATGCTGCTCAGAGCAGCCTTGACCTCAGCTTTTCTGACAGACCAGCTTGGCTACACCAGCCCTTATACTTTCCATATTCACAACCCTGGATCTCCATAGGCATGACAGAGGCAGAGCCTAGGCTGTAGGACTCAGAAACCTGAAACACATACATGGTACTGGGACCTCAGAGGTCAGCCCAAATGAACTTGGGCAGATAGGCTCCCTGCTGCCAGGGATCCATCCCCTAAAAACAGACATAACCTGGAAATCATATTTTCTTTTAAAATATTTTCTGCAATTTTCATAGTGTTGATTGGTTCAACATTATCAATGTACCAAGCTGGTTCTTGTTTTAGAGATCTTCAGGAAATACTTCCGTGTAGCTTTCCCAAGGACCACTCACACAGTGTTTTGAAGGACTTTTTTCTTTGCTCTATGTCTATCTCACTCTTTTGTGTTTTTCAGTTTGCTTTGCTGTATCCCAGACTATATGACAGAGGTCATCTATTATGGACTGCCCAGAATGGTATTTGGACACCTAAGCCATATTTCCAGTTTTTGAACAAAGATGTGCCATTCCTGTTTCCAAAGATTTTGCAGGGTTTTGGGCAGAGCCACAAACACTTATGGCTATGGGCTCCCAGCACAGGCTGCACTACCAGAGGGGCAGGGTCAGGAAGAGAGAGGAATGGATCTCTTATGCTCGCTGTTTCAACAGCTTCTCCTTCATTTCATCTCGCCAGGAGAGAACACACCCTGTCACAGCCCAGCAGGTGCAAGCCATCACTGGCAGGCTGTTGTGAGGAAGTTAGGCTTTAACATCCTGGCTCTGGAATTTCCCATAAGGAGGAAAAAAGCTTCGCTCAGCTTCAAGTAAAAACTCCTTCAAGAGGCTGGGCAAAGGCACATGAATGTTGATGCATTCCAGTATGGGAAAGGTTCAGCAAATCTTGTCTTGCCTCATTCAGAGGAATGCATGGACATATTTTGTGTTTATGCCTACTTAGTGCTAATAGGCTGGAAAAAGTATTTTCTTTTTAACCTTTTGTTTTGGGGTTTTTTGTTTCTTGGGGTTTTTTTTTAATGGAAGGGAAACATTCCTGGGAATGGGAGCAAGTCATTGCAGAACCAGCTAGAGTTTGTTTCCTGTACGGAGGTGGAAAGCACTTTGCTGGGATGCAGAGATACATATTTAACTGCTTGTTATACAAAAGAAAAGAAATTGTGTTTAACAGTTGGACAAGAATCTCAGCAGGAAATGAAGCAGATCATTATCATGTACCATAAAAATATCAAGATTTTTGTATTTGTTCCAAAAAAGATAATGCCAGGATATATTTTGCACAGGTAGTTCAGGCTTCACATTCAGCTGCTGACTCCCTCTCTATCTGATGCCATAAAATATTAATACATAACAGTGGATTTCAGAAAGGGAAAACTAGTCAATTCCAAATCTCTTTTTTCTCAGCTATTCAAGACCTCAGAAGTTCTTTCTTCAGTGTAGGTACTTTTCTGGATTTATAGCCTATCAAAACTCCACATTTTTTAAAAATACAAAAAAATCTAAGGTACTAGTTCCTGCAGTTTTTTTACTCACTGGAAAAATGACATGTTTTGTGAGTCTCTTGCAGGGATTATTTCTATTGTCTTCTTTTGCAATTGTATAATTTTTTAAACAAACCCCTTAGAAGCTTGACTTAAACCAAGTTGTAAACATTCATGAAAACATAATTTTTACTGAAAATTAAAAGTCTGATCATAAAAAGATGTCAGAAAATATTTTAAAAATGTGTGTGGTTTCTGATAGGGCCACCAAACCATCTTCAAATAATAAGTGATTTCCAATATCAGACCATTCTCTTTCTGAATTTGAACATGATTGAAAACAGACAGCCGAAGCTGATTTTCAAGCACACACTCAGCTATTTTAATCATTCCTTCTAAATTATCCTCATATTGCATTTCTTGCTCTTCTGTGAGTTTTCTTGACTGTAACAGCATAGTAATGACAGATTCAGAAAAGACCATGCAATTAGAGCCTGTGCTGCCTTTTTGTCTTTATCACAGTATCTACAGAAAGAAACACACCATACCAGATGATCAACCCCAAAACCAAGGTGTTTTCTACTGCTGTGAAATACCTATATTGACAAACTTTGAGCTGAATGGATCTCTAACATCCTGAGTAAGTTACTTGGACATGCCGGGAAGAGCGTGGCTGTGCTGTGGCATTGCAACAGAGGGTTGTAGCAATGCTAAAAAGACTTTTGCATAGCTCTAGTGAGTATAGAAAGCATGGTAACTCATGTTTTTAAGTAATTTGCTCTGCCTTTCACAGCTTTTGGATGGAAGAGTTGTCAAAGGAAGAGGAATCAAAGAAAATAGAGGTAAAAAACCAGCAAACAACAACCAAATTCCATCTCCATAGCTGAAACTACAGGACCAGAATAAGTTGGCTGAGAGATAGCCATAAGGTAATAGAATTTGTCTACCTTACATCTGCTCTACCATGGGAAAGAGCACCAAATTAGATGCACTCTCCTACCTTGTATCAACTCCAGTAATACTCCTTCAATGCTTTACTCACTGTGAAGTTTGCACCTGTGGGCACAAGTTCTTTATTTCTTTGGATCTTATTATCCAAAGTCTAACAACTCCTACCCAACCGACCGGCCACCTGGTTTGTTTTCAGCTTATAACTTACACAAGTGTCAGCATAAATATTCTTTTCTATTTATAGAAATTATGTTACATTTGCACTTCTTTCATGAGCTGTTTTTATGACATCATGTAAAATTAATTTCCTGAATGTTCCATGATTAATAGTGTCAACAAATTTTCCTAAAATCAGTTCTTTGGAGTACTTTATTTCTCTGGGGTTCATTCCTTGAACTCTTTGTTCCCAGCTCACAAAAGGCCAGGCAGAGCATACTGAGATGCACAACCCTCTGTTGAGAGGAATCTTTCTTGGTGATCTCTCTGGTGTCTCCATGTTTGCCTTTGACAGTGTCCTCTCTGATATTTGCAAAGCCTTCCAGCTGAACGGAATTTTTCAAGAGTCACTACCAAAAATGCAATGAGTAATGGGAGAAGGGATGGGTAAAGTGAAGGTTGGCTGGACTCTTCTCCCCTACTGTTCAGTGGTCTAAACTTTTCTGTAAAATAAGTATTTCTCACACTTCTCATGATGAAACACAGCCTGTGAATGAGTTTGGCTGGTTCCCTGTTTCTGCAGGTGGAGAAATCCTGCCTCCAGGCTGGGCAGCCCTTTCCGTTTCAGGGGGAATTCAGCAAGGAGCTGTCAAGCTGGTTTGCTGGACAAGAAATCTGTGAGCTCCAAACTTCTCACTGAGTAACAGGACAATATTGATACCAGTCCCTCACTCAGGGTGAGTCAGGTCTGCAACTGGATTAAGGGAGAAGGGAACGTCTCCATCCGTTTTGGCTCGTCATGTCAAAACAGCCTGCCGTCCGTGAAGGAGCTGCTTTGTGCTCCCCTCTGCTTTTTACTCCTTGCAGGAAGGCCCCAAATAAATGCCCCATCCCCCAGGAATGCCACCAATCATAAAATAATCCCTCTCCAACTGCTTTCCCTAACTCTGCTGGCACAACGATGACTGCATGCTCTGCCAAAGTTAACAAGCAGGCACATTAATCCCCCCTCTTGCTAGAGAGTCTTTCCAGACCTGCCTCAGCTTTCTGTCAGTCGCTGTGCATGGAGGCAGGTTTGTCCCAGGATGATTCCTTACAAGCATATTTGCAAGAGAATGCCAAGTGAGCACCTAATCTGAAACGACTGAGGCCCTTGGAGGCAAGGAACCAGCTGTGCCGTGAGGCTGGCTCTTTCATTTGCAATTTTTCTTTTGTGTGGTTTACTTTGGCTGCTCGTTCTTGGTAAACATTGTACAACCCTGAAACCAGAAAATTCCTAAAATAAATTAAAAATGGACGACGACTAATAGATTTTGCTTTGTCTTTCCAAGGATCAGCCTTACTGAGCCCAGATTCTTGCCATCCAAAGAGGAGTAAAACCTCCCTGGGAATCTATCAGGAGTGAAGGACACCTCTAGCAGGGAAGGCAGGGATAGGGAAGCTGCTGGTCTCGTGCAACCATGCTAGGACCAGCTCAGCAAGCCTTTGGAAATGACAGGCAGAGCAAGAGCCTCACCCAGCTGCCAAATGCAAAGCCCACCATCATGCTTTAGAGCTGGTTTGTCCTAAAAGGCTTGCACTTCCCACCCCACAGTTCAGCCAGGGGTTTTCCTTCCCCTCCAACCCTCGCTTTTCCCTATGACCTCTGGTGTGCAACAACTCTGTAGACAAAGCCACACCTTTTGCAGAGCATGTACTCTGCAATTAGACGAACCCCTAATGCATTTTAAAGGAAAAATCAGATAGTGAAGGTACTGAGGGACTGCAGGGCTGGAGCAGGGCTTCCTTGTTCCCTCTCCTCCAGGGTGGAAAGTCAGAAGGGCAACAAGATCCCCTAGCTCCCAGTCCTCACCAGTGGGAAAGCAGCTGAGAGCTGGGTCCCCATCCAATCAACCCTGTACATTTGCGGGCAGCAGGACAAGACTGCTCCTGCACACAGACTGGCTTTGCCCGGCTCTGGGAAGCCATAACCTTCTGTTCAAGAGGTCTGTGGCAGGGGGAAATCACTGAGACAAGCTGTCACCACTGCTCCTTTTCCTGCAGTAAGCAGGACAATAAGGAAATTCAGGGAAGATACACCATGACTGCTCCAGTTTCATAGCAGAGAGAGGGAATTTTTTTTGTGGGCTCCCCTAAACCTCTGTAAATGCTACTACGGCTGAGACACAGAACAAAAGGAGGTGATTCTTCTGGACAAGCTTTCTGGAGGAGCCAGGTGATTAAGAACTGGATTAAGCCTTGCAGAAAATGTGGGCGAAGAAGATACAAGCAAGCGTTTAACTACAGGATCCTGTCAGAGATGGATGATGCTGTCTGAGTACCAGCTGTGCTGAGACATCCTGAGCATACTCAGAAGCAGACACAGAAATCCAACAGCAATTAATGGTATCCAAACTCCAGAGTCTCCAGACACCAGTGTCAGTTGAATATGGGACATCCCAGAACTAAATGCTAAACACTTACTTGTCTAAAGAGGCAGCAGGATCCCAAATTTTGCCCAAGTCTCTCTCCTGGTTGTCACTGCGGTAGGACAGTTTTCTAATTCTTAAAGCACTGCACAAATGTCACTAACTGTGACTTGCTGATACCTGCTATACCCTACAACTACCTACCAAAAGAAAGCTGACAGTCCTTCTTTCTCTCTTTGTTTCAGGAGATATGTTAAAGTCTAATGGGTAAGATGAAATTCAAGGGAAAAAAACATCCCTGCTACAGATTTTTTGCATAATTTTTGGAGGTGACATCGACATTCAGCTTCATACATAGAGCTTCTAGAAGCTCAACTCCAGACTGTTTTGATGTGGAATGCAGGGGAAAGGTACCATTACCAGATCCAGAGATTTCAGTGTGCTTATATTTCTATCTCCACTGCCAAAAATATGCTTTTCAAACAAGCTAAGTAAAAGGTTAGACTGCTTAAAAACAACCATTCATGTGACACACAAACCAGGGAAACAAAAGAGAGGCCCATGTCCTGGGAAGTTTCAGTAAGGTAAAAGGGGCCAAGAGTGCCGGCACACACAGCGGCGTTCCCCTCCCATAGCATGGGGTTTGGCTCCCAGAGCAGAGCAGCAGGCACCAGAGAGAGACAGACTGTAAGCCAGTGTGCAGTGTTTGTGGAAAGCAGAAGCAGCTGTTGCGCAGAAAAACTAATCAAAGTCAGCATCTTGCACAAGGGCAAGCATTAGCTCAGCTGTAACTCCACATAGCATGGACTCCAAAAGGTTTATTCCAGCTCATGAAAAATGGCCTCTTTTGTCCTCAGAATAAATTGTACAACTGGAGAACAGTTTTCAGAATAAATTGCACAACTGAGGCTAGTTTCTGGAGCTTGCAGCAGGTGGCACACAGCATTTCCACCTGCTGCTAGGCAGTGCTGCAGTTCCCGTGGGTTCAGTCATCTTAGACATCATTCATACAACCTGTCTGAGAGACTGTGCTGCAGTGCAGAGCCTGCTTGTGCAAATCCATGTCAGGCATGCTGTGGTCTGTCTTCTCCTTGTACTTTTCTAGGAATTAATACAGATACTCATGAGTAAGCAGACTGATCTAAACAGCAGTGGATGCTGACAAACTCAGACACTTAAGGAGACCTGGGCAGTTCCAGAGGCTTCCTACTCCTTTCTCTCATGAAATGCTTCCTTACCAGGCTGTCTCTCAGATCCCAGACTTGCAGACTTCTCTTAATACCTGCAGCATGTTCAAGGCAACACTGGGTCCACAGTAGTAGTAATAAAAATAATAATAAAAAAAACCCAACCAGAGCAGTCATTAGGCACTATTTGCTGCAGGAATACGGGGGGAATTTGAAATTGGCAAGTCAGTCCCATTACTGTAAGGATACATTTGGTCTGTCGTCTGTTAGAACACATGGCTCTGTGTGCCTGGCAAGTGCTTTAAAGTTGTTCTTTTGATCTTTGCTAAGATAAAACTGTAATATTTTGTAGGCATTTGAGAACATTAGTTACTGGCCTAGTTAAAAACCACTTAACCACTTGGAATTGGTGCCATCTGTTTCCTATTTTTATTCACAGAAATCAATACTCAGTTTTTTGAGGACTTCTCTAACAAACTCTCTCTATACGAAACATGATGCTCTGGCCAAGACAGCTGAACTTGTCCTTGACAGGTTCCCTGATGGGGCTGTTCAACTGACATAGGACGACTCAGACAAGAGGGAGCAAGGAGAAGGACAGAACAAAGGCCAAGTCCTTTAGCTCATCCCTCAAATCAGCTCTTCAGAAAGAATAATACTGTCTTGGTTAGATTTCAGGTTTCTCTATTACGGGAAACGGCACATGAGGTTCTTGCAACCAAAATCAAACCTGCAGCTTACTGAGCATCAGTCATGTCAGCCATTCTGGAAGATGCACCCAGGCTTACATTTTACTAAGGAAGCTGAGAAAAAAGAGATAAAAAATATTTCATATTCATTTAAGGATTGTGAAGCATATGTATAGACCATTATTTGGTCCTCAGCTAATTGTAATTTATCAGTACTTAAATTGAATTATTAATAAAAACCTTTAAAGAGAATGGAAAGGCTCCTTTCTTTAAAAAAGTCCAAACAAACCCTCCACCAAACGGTGAATAAGCAGGCCATCTATAAAAGGCACAAAGATATCTCTCCTTAATGATATTGTGAATTGAGGGCAATCACAAGTTGCACATTGCTGTAGGGTATCACACTGGGTCACAAAGTTCAGCTACTACAAGAGAAACTCATAATCTTGCCTGTGAACCCCACTCAGAAGGCAGAAATACTTACAGACAGGAAAAGTTTGTGTGACTGTGAGCTCAGCAGGCTGTCCACCCCTGGGCATTTCCATCAGGACTTTGTGTCCCAGGTTTCTGCTTGCCATCAGGGGCATCCCACCCTGCAAGCCACAGATGACTCAGGCCAGGCTGTGCTGAGCTGTGATGTTCAAGACTGCAATCAAAAGCAAAAGCAAACCCTGCAAGCTGGGAGAGGAAGACCAGCTGCACTTGCTGTGATGTGTGAGTGGTGAAAGTGATAGCAAAGTGTCAGGAGAAAATTGCTCAGCCACATCTGTGCTCACCAGAGGGCTGGTGTGGGAAAATTGGACAGCTGAGTTTTGATTAAGCAAAAGACACCTATGGTCTGATTTCTAGCTGCCCTGGAAAGTGCAGTACATGCCAAGAACATACAGATGGGAAAAACTGAAACTTGGTGTGCTAAGTCATTTGGCAAATGCACAAACTGCACACAGTGAGAGCCCAAAATCAAATACAGCGAGTGCCTCATCCTTAGCCAATGGGAGAGACTGGAAGGTGCCTAATTGAAGGCTAATAATGAAAGGAGGAAGACAACCTGGGACTAAGTGGAGGCTTTTACCAACAGAAGCAGGGCTAGTATCTCCTCTGGTTAACAGCTGCTTACTTGTCTGCAGTGGGACTGATCAACCTGCAGGCAGCTCTGGAAAGAGCTGATCAATACGAAACTGCCACTGAGCTCCAGAAACCATTCACACCACAGACTGTGGGTTGTGTGGCTGAGAAGTGTGGGGGAAGGCAAGGAGGAGAAAGGGCTTCCCACGCTGGTTTGGAAAAAGGGCAGCAATGAGGTCATTTTCCATTCCCTCACATGTGCCATGCACCCTGTCCAGGATGTACATGTGCCATCATGAGATGGGCTGAAGGCAAAATGAGCCAGCCTGCCTGCAAGCAGCTGGAGGAGCACTGCTGGTATGCTGCCTTTCTCATATGAACGCAGCTGATAATAGAGCAATAAGCTCCACTGTCTCACAGGTCTGGGGAGAGCAGTGGGAATGGTACAGCATTTCCTGACATTTCTGCAAGCTTCCCTCATGATCTTGAACATCTGTTTTGCACTCTTCAGCATTTCCTACACCACACTGCAAATCACCTTTCATCTAACAAGGCTGTGTTAGGTGAATGAAGTGAAACATTTTTCTCACAAAATCAGAACCAGCCATGGTAGCAGGTTCTTGTAGGCACTGATGGACAAGTGCACTGCTGCAGCACCTCAGCATTGCATGAGAAGGAGGTTATTTCCAATTTTGAAATAGCCCTGCACTGTTACATTATTTCTAACATTGAAATAGCACCCACTGATACCCAGCCCTGGGAAGGTAGCCCACCTTCCATGTCTCTGTCTTTGAGAGCTGGAGCAGGGTCCAGGCATAGGCTCCCCCCACATCTGTGCTAACAAAGACGTGTGAAAGCATTAGCTTCCCTTCACAAATTGTACATCCAGTCAAAATTAAAACCAAATGGCTCCTAGCAAACAGAGCATTTTTCCAGAGTGGTTGGAGAAGAGGTCTAGCACAGCCTGTCAGCCCATGGGTACAGCAGTCATAACCCAGGGGATGGCAGGAACAGTCACAGGTATGATCTGTTGCCTTCTCAAAATCCCTGCACAAGAGCTGAGTTTGCTGAAGAGGATGGGGCCTTTCTGGTCACTCATGAGGGTGACGTTGTCCTTCCAAGAGATGAGTACGCTTGCGCTCAGCTGCAAGCCAAGCCTGGCTGCTGGCAGTTTAGCTGACAGTGACTACATCACCAGTTTATGCTAGATGAGAAGCTAGTCCACAACAGCCAAAGAAGTTCATCTGGCACTAGTTTGTACACTGGGCAGGTCCTGCATTCTGAGCCAGCATGGTCCCTGCGCGTGCAGGTTGCTGGCAGCCTCCAGGCAACAAAATCTGCAGAGAGGTGCACGGGGCCATGTGGAATCACCCAAACCTCCACTGCCTCTAAACAAGGCTGCTAAAACCCCAAACAGCCCAGGGAGTAACTCCCACATACAACCAGGGGAAAAATCCTTCAGAGCAACCCCAGGCGTAGAAGAGGTTTGAGGGATTGTGCTGCTGTTGCTGCTGAAGAACACAGTAAAAATTAAATGCAGCAGAGCAGAAAAAGCGAGCTGCACAGTGTGTGGCCCACAGTTACAAAGGAGGTGTTTTTGTCAAGCTGGCACAGACAGCTTTTGCAGAGAAACCCACTCTAGAGATGGAGGGAGGAACAGCAAGATTCAGATTGCAGCAGGCCAGGAGTGCCTACATCCACATGTTAGTAATGAGCTGCAGAAGTGGGTGCAAGCCCCCAGGACCTCAGCTGCAACACCACCTTGTAGGGCTGGGACAACAAACCCTCTCCCCTACTCTGCTCTGTCGCTTGCTCACAATGGGACAAAGCAGAGCTACCATTGCCTCCCACTCCTCCAGGTCCCTCAGCTTGCAGAGACAGGAAGCATCGCTGGGACTTGCCCAGCAAAGCCTCCTCCAGTGCAGGACTGGGCAACTGCCCCAAGCAACACCAGGGACCTCCTTCTCCAGCTGGGACACCGACCTCTGTCTCTATGGCAATCCAACACTCACCCTGCCTTTCTGACAGGCAGAGTAGGGCCACAACAGTACAGCAGTCCTGGGGAGACAGTGAGCCTTCAGTCCACCCAAGCATGTTGCAGAAGAGGACATGATAAGCCCTGCCCTGAGCCTTTTTCTCCATACGAGTGGTCAGAGAGACTGAACAACAGGACGGGGCAATCAAAGGTAGAAGTAAAACACGCCCATGGTGACAGGGAGGTGCCACTGTGCACCTTTTCCAGTAGTTGCTGAAAGCAAAGCAAGTATGTGAAAAGAGCAAAGCAAGTATGTGAAAAGAGCAAAGCAAGTATGTGAAAAGGGCAAAGCAAATGGAGGTGACCCAGTGACTAAGAAAAATAAACAGTGGGTGTTTCACAAGGATGAAAGGGAAGAAAACAAATGCTGGAAACCAACACCCAACCTACCACTGTAAATACCAGCCAGGAGCTCACCTGGTAGGACGGCTCTGCAGGAACCTGCGGTGCTGCGAAGGCCACGACGTCCCAGGAGTCACTGAGGCTTCTCCAGAGGCAGAAAGAAGTTGGGTGATGGAGCTGCAGGCACTGCCAGCCCTAATGCAGGTGGTGGAAACCTCCCTTGCTTCCTCCTCTTCCGCTCTCTTCAGAAGATTAAGTTAACAGCTCTCCAATGAAGTCATTTGGCCCCCGGCAATCAGATCCCTCACCTGCCCTCGGAGTTTTAGGCTCATTCTGCCAGCATCGCTGCTTGCTGGTCATCGCTTCTTCCAGCAGCTGGAACAGTCCTGCATGCCCAGGTGCAGCTGCAGGAGCGGTAGGACACATCTGCCAATTGCCACCGTGCTTGTGACAAACTCCCAAGAGCAAGCGGCAGCGGTGCTCCCCAGCTGAGCCTGCCTTGGGGACAAGCCCAGTCCCCCGCAGCTCTGAGCCCGCAGGGGTGCTGACAGCTTGGCCCAGCCTGTCTGCTGCTCCCAAGGAGCTCAAACCTGCCTCCCAGGCCGGACCGGCGGCAGCCAGGCTGCTGGGCAGTCCAAATCCCTCCCTGCAGGAGCAAGCTCAGCGCTGTGCCAGCCCCACACGCCAACAAAAGCGGGTCCCAACGGAGCACTGCCCCTCTCCTACAGGGAAGCTGCGTTGGATGCTCCCCTTCCCGCAGTTCTACAGCGTAATGCTGTGAGGGGCTTGCTGCAGCCTGGCAAGGCTAGGGCACGCAAAGACCCTGCTGCAGATTCTGGTTTTGCCCAAATGCTGTCTCTCATAGTACCAATAAACCTCCAGGAATGTTCTCTGGCTCCATAATGGAAATACTAGCCCAACCAGGCAAGCTTGGCCACTATACCTTGTGATAATCAAGGACAGTGATAACGTGGTACCCCTCAATACACATATAAGAAGCCACAAACCTGATGGGAGCAGAAAGCAGGGTGGCTGTCACTTCTTCCCAGTTCTCTTCTTAGGAAAACAGTCAATGCCTGGAGACTGTAGTGCTCACACTGTGATAGAAGTCAATACTGAATGCTTGGAACTGCACCCATGGGGATTTTTTCCTCCTGCTCCATCATCAGCCCTACTAGTGAACTGTGCAAGTTATTGCTCTTTTATATATATGTTTTTAGTCTTCCCTTTCCAATTTTAGGCACTTCTTTGGTTAACCAAAAACAACTTTTGCTAAAGTCTCTTAAAAAAAAGGGTACCAGTTTCAGAGGGATCAGTGAAGCTCCCAATGCCACTATAGGGACAAGGCAGGAAGTTGGAAAGTACTTTGCTCCTGACAATGAGATGTCTTTAGAACAGCCTCTCCAGTTCACTCCAGCAGAATTACAATCACTTTGGTACAAAGCAATTATTTATCTTTCCCTTTACTGTAGGAGGAATGATTTTTAACGGAGCCCAAATCCACTTGCATTCAAGTAGATTGCTAATTAAGCTACAGATGTCTCCTGATGGCAGCAATTATTTCTATGAGCTTATTACATTCCTTAGTTATTGTTATGAAAAGTTATATGAAAAACTTTGCCTAATACTACAGAGCTCCCGGGGGAATTACTTCTTGATCTGTTCTGGTTTGATTAAAGGGAATGATTGTTTCCTTTCTTCGCAGTATTTCTCAAGCTCTTTGTGGCTAATTCCCCTTGTCTTTTGTTGGCACTTTCAACAAGTCTGATCGAATTTTTCACACGAGTCTTCTCTTCCAAACATTTCTATCTGGTTTTGCTCTCCCTAAGTTCTCCAAGCCTTTGCTTGGTTTATTGCATACATTTTTTCCTCTTTTTTCCAGTGATTGACTCTGTTTGGAACATACACTTTACTTACAACAGGGACTCAGTTCCTATCAGAACTCCACAGGGCTTTGAGGTTGTTGTTATAGTTTGTTGGAGATGTAAGAAATCCATGTCCTTACACTGGAACTTGAGGAAAAGCCTCCGTTCAGTGCTAGTAAATAAGGATCTCCTTGAAACATTGAATGGAATTAACAGAATAAACTAAGACAACTAAGCACAGCTTTCCACGTCCTCTCCTCTCTCCTGTGCCTTTTAATCCAAAATCCATGCACGCTATACAACAAGCAATATTATCCAGGGAATAAAGAACTTAATTGCATTTCAAACCAAAGGACCACTTTTTTTTTTTTTTTAAATCTGTATTTATTGTGTTTGTACTCCCACTCTATTCCTCCTGAAGTCTCCTACCATAGGCAGGAGGTGCACAGAAAGCATGTCAGTGGTTATGACTACTTCTCATGGCTTAGTACCAATTTCAGGAGCATCAAAGTTCATAGGAACATGTGAACTTTCCTTCAGAATCACAAGCAATTATGATTAAACTCGAGTCAAACAGATTCCTGCCCCGCACAACACATCATGGAAAGCAGCCAAAGACTCCAGGTGCTAGTTCCTGATCAAGCAATTAAAACACCACAGTTCAGAGAAGCATTCAGTGCCGATCCCATTTTTCTGACACCGAAACCAAAGGAAGGCTCAGGAGCACCTTCCACACGAGCAATTAGAGCAGGTAAATGTAGCAGCTTTTGAGTTTCCCAACCAGTCCCTGACCACCTTCTGAACTAACCCAAACACATGCGAAAGCACAGCTGGCAGGGTAAAGCTTATTTTGCAGGAACTGCTGATTTACTGAAACAAACCTTTTGCGGAAATGCGCTGTTTCTGCTAAAATATTTCAAGCCCTGGAATGGCATTTCTGGATGAAACCAGCAAGATAAAGGAGCTGGTCTAATAGCTGAGCAATGTGGTGAGACTGGCAGGGCCAGAATTTAGGTCTGAGCTCAGATTACTGAGTAGCCTTGCATGCAGGCTGTGAATTATCTTGCAGTGCCTTTTCTGCTCTGCCTTTGAATAAAAACAAATAAAACCCCCTTGATTTCTTATTGTCAAACAGACCTCTTGGCTTCCAGTCACTCTGTGAACAAAGGGCAAGAGGAAGTTAAGTAGCAAAAAGTAAGGAACTTGCTCAAGCTCGCAGAATCCTCAAATAGTGTCTGGACCCTGGTGGTCTCCAGTCTGGCCTCCCATGAGGAGAAGGACTGCCACCACCACTACAGCAGGTCACATGTGGCTTCATTCAGCCACATCATGAACATCAAGCAGAGATGTGTCCACCTGTTGAGGCACGTGTTCTCCTGCAGCATTGCCCTCCAAGGGACATCATTTTTCCTCATGTTCAACCTCCCATGTGGCAATCCATGACCACTGCCACTTGCCATAATGCCTGTTGCCACCACAACACAGAATTTGGTTCTGCCATCTCTGTGGCTCCTCTTGAAGCAGTTGCACAAGACAGCTACAGGATCCGCCTTCACTCTCTCTTCAGGCTTGACAAGTGCCCTTGTGCCAAGGACATCTCTGAACCTAAGGGATGCCTCCCCCTCCTTTTGATGTCCAGACCACTCTGCCATGAAGAAGAAAAGACTCTACAGGAAGGGTAAGCAGAGACATCTTGCATGATGGACTGGGTGCTGGCATGGGTGGCAGCACTTCCTCAGCTACTTTTCCCACTAGAGAGTTTCAGTCTCCTAACATGAGCCAGCACAATACCATTCTGTTTTGGGGAGTGGTGTGAACTCTGCTCTCAAATAAACATTTCTTTTAGTTCAAGCTTTGGCATTTTAAACAAGTGCAATTACATGCACTGAAAATGCTATTGCAACATGAAGGCTAAAAATGAAAACACAAAATGCCAGGAGTCACTCACAAGAAAAGTTCCTGGAAGAAATGCCCACTTACCCACACTGCACAAGCATAACATTGTCCAAGTGACAGCTTGCATTTTGAAGCCAGATAAACAAGACACTTTTCTACTGTCAGAAGTTTGCACTCACAAACAACCATATCAGCACTATAAGTGGTACCATTTGGAAACTCTCTGATCTGCATCAACAGGTAGGTCCTCAGTGTTACTGTTTGGTACAGATGCAATGGGTGTAAGTTTGTACCTACAAATGCTAAACCACTCCTAGTTTCTACCACAGAATGTAAACTTCAGAAGAAACATGTGCAGTACAGGTTCATGGATGCTCTTAAGAACTAATACTGTCCTCATTCATGAAAAAAACTTTGAATTTTAAATCTATAGCCTTCACCTGACAATAACAGCATCCTGAATATGCTGTGCTTTTTAAAATGCACTGAATGCTCAGACTTCAGTAAAAAAATTTATTTTCAATATAAAAGTGCCAAAATATTCACCAACATTGTAATCTATTCAGCAACCAGCTTACTCTAGTAATCAAAATTGCAAGCATCTTTATTCACATTTTTAAATCAAATTCCTTTCACACGTTTCCACAATAACCCGAGTCCCTCGAAAGTGGGAAATTTGCATTTCGATTGGTTGCTGTAGTCCATATGTCCAAGTTCATGTAGGCACGGAAAGGGTTAAACCTCGGATAGTATTCCTGCTTACACATAACTGCCTGGTTCTCCACATGGGTTGAATGTTGAGTTGTGGCACTGACGGGGCAGCAGCTTTCATAAACATCACTCTGAGGTGCCCAGATGGAACCAAAAAGTCCAGACATTGGAGACAAGCTTCGGGTGCTTGAGAGGTAGGGCTGCAGAGCAAGATAAAACCAGCATGGGAAACTGCAACATGGACCATTTGCCAAAGAAAATCTGGAAATGCTAAGTACTAAACGGGAGGGAGGAAGCAACATTTATGCAGAAAACTTAAGAAATCCACAAGTAGAGAATTACACAGGTGTTTACAAAGAAATATGGCTGCCAAAAATATTACGGCAGCATTAATATGTGTGTGTGTGTGTGTGTGTGTTTAAAGGCCCCTCACTGAATGAAGCCATATGAGCTCCCCCCTGCACAGCCCTGCACAGCACAGATATTACTCTAACAACAATACACTAACTCAGTTCTGATCAGACTGTTAAGGAAGACAGAGGAGAAATGGAAGACACACAAAGATCACCATGCATTCTTTGAGAGTTAAAATGAAAATAGAAGGATGCCTAGAAATGACAAGAAAAAGGCTGAAGTATGTGTCAGTCCAGAAAGACTGTGCATGCTGGGAACAGAAAGGGATATTCAGTATGAAAAATGAGACTATAATTGGGAGCTAGGGAATTTAGTTAGAAAATTTTGAAAGCTTATAAAGAACCTCCTGGAGGGCAAGATGTGTTAGTCTGCAAGGAAGTCTCTCAGAGAAGGTCATGGAAGTCTTGGGACTTTTAAAACTGAATGAAACATTGAAATGCATTGTGGAGAAAAGCTTGCCAGGGAAATGAACTGAATTATCTAATGCATTTTCCAATCTCTACCTTCTGTGTTTCCTGGCATTCCTGAATAAAATATTAAATAAAGCCATGTTTATTTTAGGAAAAAGTCTTCTACCAGTTTTGCCACTTTTTAACACAGAAGAATTTTCATTTTTACAGTTGAAATTATTTCTTGCTTTATTTGATTAGTTTTACTCAAAATAAACCTACAGTAAATGAAAAAACAATTCTAAAACAGAGGATTTTGAAATATGAGCAGAAGAGAAGGCGGTTACAATTAAAGACCACCTTGAACTGAAGTTACTACACTGCACTATGGGATGACAAACATGGCTAGTCTGGAGTGTAACAGGCCTGAAATGTGCACAAATCCACCTTAAATCACTTGGATTTCCTAGCAAAAGTCACAGAGAATGGCTGTCCATTCAGCTCTTCAATTTTCAAATCTCTCCAGGTTTTGCTGTCAGCACTTTTTGGGTTTTACCCTCAACTGGACATGCTGATTTTGATAGAAAAAATCTCAGTAGACTACATAAGCCCAAAATGTTTTTCCATATGTAAGCTGATTTTACTCAATTTTCAGGCAAAGGATCATCTTAAAATTTTGCAGACAAGGTCAGCAACATCCTTGACAAACAGCTGGGAAAAACTCAGGCTACCAATGCCAGCATTAAATACATACATCAGGCTACTTAAAAGATTCACCAAGAACATGCAAGCAACAGGTAGGGAAAAGACAGCAATACACTAGGACAGCTTTGAAGGAGCACACGAAGGCAGCACGTCACAGGGACAATACTCACTGTGGAGTTGACGTAACTCGCAGGCTCCCAGGCAGGTGGCATGTTGGGAGGAGCATTCCAGGTGGAGGGACAGTTCTGGTCAATGAAGGCTGTATTCTGCACTGCTGCAGTACCTGGGAAGCCACTGGGGTAGTTCATGTTCTCTGCAATTTATAAAATCAGGAAGACAAATTAAGGCTTTTGCAACATAAAACACTAGTAACATTTCTGTGGAGGAACGCTGAATCTTCGTGAGAGTGAGGTGGGCTGGGATTGACCTAATCCTTCAGTGCCTTCAGGCAATGTCAGGGTAGCACAACAGCAAAGCAGATCAATTTCTGTCAACAGGACTACCACTTTGTGTTAGGGACCCACTAACAAATTATATGGGGGACAGGATAGAGACTTGGCAATCCCTCTGCTGGAGAACAGAGTCTTTATTAGACAGAACATGCATGGCAGAACCTACCCAGTCCTCACTGCCAACATGTCTGAGCTCTAAGTACCCGAGGGATCACTGTGCTGCCTGGGATACTGCAGTCTGAACTTTAATTATTACTTAGGTAGGTAATGCTAAAGAATTCTAGATTGCTGCCAGTGTGCTTCCCAAGCCAAGAAACTCTAGCCTGGAAAGATAATTGGTCACAAGAGCCCTTGTATTTCACACACTGGAAGGCAGAAGCCTGCCAGAGGGGAAACAAAAGAAAATTGTGCAAAAAGATATGTGTAATACTGTAGACACAAGCATTTCTCTCTGTTCCCTCTGAGAGTCCTGCATACTGCCTTTTCAGGCTCAATAACTCTATACAAAGGCCAATCTTCTCATCCACCACATGCAGTCATTGTTTATTACTACAGAGCACTCAGCTGGAAAACGTAAAGTCCACTTAAGCAATGAACACCCGTGTGTATAGATCAGCTCAGCCTTTTGTTCTGTAAAAGGTGAGAGTAAAATAACCATGGCTCTGTGATAATTCAAAAGCTTTATTTCATCTTACCTTCTGGGAAAGCACCATATTCGTTCATCTCTAGCGGACAATACATGTTGGAAAACTGGCTGTCACAAGCTGCATTCCAGTCAATGAAGCTGTCCCAAGAAAAAGAAAAATCTGCTGTCAGAAAGAATTTGCAGAATTTCTGAAAATTATTTAGAAAACTTATTTAATGCAAAGCTGTTGGATGCAAAATGCCTGTAACTGATGGTGAGGCTTTTCACATTCCACTTGTCAGTTTTGCCAATATCTACTTCTGTGCCACTACTTAATCACAGGAATCTCTCTCACAGAGTTCTTTTTCCTCTGGGAAAATGAACAACTCGTAATGATGCTACCAGAGTCCTGCAATGCCTACCTGGGTTCAACTTTTTCCTCTATAAAATGAAAATAATTGTACTTCTTTCCCACAATCATGGATAATGTGACTTGAGGTAGAAGACATAGCACATTCTCAAGCATTCGAATGTTTGAGAATAGCAATTAAAATGGAGACTTCTATTTCCTATTTTCCCAACCACATGTGCTAAAGTCCTGTTAAACTGTGCATTTTCTAAGCTACACATTGATTTGTAGGGATTATACTCCTTTAATTAAAATAACTTCAGAATTTCAAGAAGATTTTTTCTAAAGTAATTCCTGAAGACATGTCAGTAGTAAAACAGGCCCTGCTATGCAGCAAGTTTGAAGTAGTCCAAGTCTGGATCCCATCTGCACAAGGTAGGCATATAAATTCAAGATTTCACATGAAGCTCCCCTACTTCAATTTTACTATTCAGCCAAGCAGCTATCCTAAGTTATCACTACTAAGTATCAATAAATAACTGTATGGATGTGCATGTATTTTTACATATAAAGTCTCAATCAAGATGGGTGTATGAAATTAAAGTCACAGAATGGGTCAGGTTGGAAGGGACCACAGTGGGTCATCTGGTCCAGCCTCCCTGCTCAAACAGGGTCATCCCAGAACACATGGCACAGGATTGTGTCCAGAGGGTTCTTGAATATCTCCAGTGAGGGAGACTCCATCACCTCTCTGGACCATCCATTCCAGTGCATGGTCACCTGCACAGTAAAGAAGTTCTTCCTCATGGTCAGGTGGAACTTCCTGTGCATCAGGTTCTGCCCACTGCCTCTTGTCCTGTTGCTTGGCATCCCTGAGCCAAGCCTGGCTCCATCGTCTGTCAGATACTGACACACATTGATGAGGTCCCCTCTCACTTGTCTCTTCTTGAGTCTGAACAGGCCCAGCTCCCTCAGCCCTTCCTTGTAAGAGAGATGCTCCAGACCCTTGACCAACTTTGAAGCTCTTTGCTGGATGTGCTCCAGGAGCTCCCTATCTCTGTTGCACTGACTGTGGAGTCCAGAACTGGACACAGCACTCCAGATGTGGCCTTACCAGAGCTGAGCACAGGGGCAGGATCATCTCCCTTGCCTGGCTGGTAATGCTCTTCCTAATTCACCCCAGGATACCATTGTCCCAGCCACAAGGACACTGCTGGCTCAGGGACAGCTTGTTGTACACCAGGACCCCCAGGTCCTTCCCCAACTTGAAGAACTGGCCATATTTCACTGCCATGTGGTGGCAGAGTAGTTTGGTGGCTCATTAGTTTGTGGCACATCTTTCATTAGTAAAATTTGCTGTGTGAGCAGTGTAAACCACAAGAATTAATCAAGTTCATTACTATGGGAAGATCAATCCAAATACACACAGAGCCTGAAACATACCAACTTGTATCCCTAAACCACCTATATACTGGAATATTTGTCTTTTTATAACAATGTCTGTTCATGCCATTTAGCACAAGTACACACTGCATAACACACCATGTGGCATACAGAAGCTATGCATTTAGCAAGAGGGCAACAAATTTCAAAGCTAGGTCCTCTGTCTGCTAAAGGAGTGAAAGGAATTAATAGCTTTACAGAAAGTATTTAATTAAACTTGAAAGACGTTCTAGAATATCTATATATGAACAGGAACAGCAGTGAATTTGTCTTAGTAAAATTAATCATGATGTACTCATGGAAGAGCACTAACAATTAGAACTAAGATTGAAGTGACAGAAAGACTTATTTTAACTATCATCTGCCTTCCAAATATAATGAGTCAAGTACAGTCCTCTGCATTAAAGAGGCCTGAACAAAGCATTATCTGTACTTTTTACATAAAACATAACTTGCCTGTTGTGGACAGAGGGGGTTTCTTGGATCATGCATGGTATATTATTCTCAAGGTTGTAGTTTAAGCTGTTTGTCACGCAGACTGGCTGGGCAGGCCACAAGTCTCCTGTTGGGTAAAGACCTAAAAAAAGAAAGGGGAATTAAATGCAGAGCAACAAGAAGGAGACTCCAAGATTCTGTTACACTGACACTTTATTCTCAGATCCCCAGTAAGGACTGTTTGCTAGAGAAAAAAATCCAAGAAAAAATCCAGAGTTACTAAGCAATTTTTTTTGTGATGAAGGCCCATCTTTAAACACATCTCAAAACTTCTGTTTTTTAAAAAAGATATATATAAGACATATAAGAACTGAGAAACTGGAATTCAAGAAAGCAGGGCAAGAAATTCCTACTGAAGGTCCTTAAGTGTTCAGCTGCGAGTGTGCCAAGGTGGCACACTTCCACACAGCAGAACAGACAGCAGGGATGCAATCCCCACTGGCCTCCTTGTCCCCACCCCTCAGTCAGGAACCACTTCTGAAGTCCAACTACACAAATACAGCAGGAACAGGGTCAGGTTTCTAACAGACTGGAGCCATTCCCGACCAGACAATTTGTGAACTCATTAAATGCTGTATTACCCCCTAGGGAAGATGGACCTAGTGCCCTGACTACCCACAGATACTTGATTCCTATCAACTCCATGAGAACTGGCAGCTGGATAAAGAAAAAATCCAAATTAGCAATTTCCATGAGACAATGGTTGCAAAGCTGGCTCTATTTCATTACTTCGCATGATACATATTAATATTGCTACCATGGAAAAAGGTTGATCAGCATTTGTATCCTATCAGATGCAGGTTAAACCTACAGCAGAAGGGCAGGGAGTGCTGCTGCCCAAAGAACCACGTGTCCTAACCAGCTTTCAAACTCCACCTCACCATGTAGCATGATGCCTTTATGAATCCCACTCAAAAAGCTAATAATACTTCCCTCTGAGATACAAACAATGAAAACTCAATTTTAACAGAGCTACACAACCTCACTCATTATTGCTTTCAAAGAGAGCAAGTACCAACTGTGGAAATTTGGAGATAAAAATGGTCATGTTTGATTTGATGTCAAGCTTCACTTTAACACAGCAAGCACTGATCTCCACACTGCACTGCTTCTGGACATTAATCTGTGCAAAGCAAGAAGATGAAAAAAAGAAAGAATACCTAGAACATGAGTTGAAAGCTAAATGCTGTCTTCACACAGAGAAGATGCAGCAAAAATCATCAAGGTTATAAGCAAAAACTGCCAAGGTTTTAAGCCTTCACTTGCAAACTTCACACCTAACTTGCTTGGAAGCAAGTCAAGTTCTAGTAATGATGTGTCTATCAAGTTGGTGCATGCAAGTGTTATTAGCAACATCACTAAAACTGCTTGACAAAGTGTGAAAAACACAGCTTCAGTTGTTAATACTGACCTTTATTTTTGTCAGGATCTGCAGTTATGTCAGTGAAATTGGGACATAAGGTTTCAGGGTATTGGGGGATGCTGTTCATGTCTCTGCTGAATGAAAAGAAAATTTAATTTCTTAAGTCTCATAATCCAAACTATTTCGAAGGAAATATACAGAGATGTAAAAAATATTCTAATGCCCATCATGATTGCTACTGCTTTCCCACTGTCCTGATCTTCCTTATTTCAGAATTACCACTGTGCAATTTTTTAAGGTTTTTTTTCCAGTTAAAAGCCAGCTTCTTATCACACATGTAAAATGAATAAATTAATACACCTTAATCACCCCATTTTTATTATCCAAGTATCAAGCTATTGCAAATTAATTCAACAACTCTTCTCTAAAACTAGAAAACAAGCTACAGTTCATGAAGATCAGTAGGACCTCTCATAATGTTTAAACAACTTCCAGGTAAGTTTACTTTTATGTCCATGAAGATACATAGAGACACATGAGCACGAATTTTATATTCACCAAACCCATCCAAGAAACTAGTCAAAATGAATAAAAGGAAACATTTTCAAGCACCAGAATCCCAATGGAAAAGGATTGGATTATTTTTCCTAGTGAAAACAGAGAGTAATGAATGAGAAGTGAAATGAGGATTCACAGTAATAAAAATTGTAGATGCTATCTCTACTACAGTAAAGAGGGAGAAAAGAATGTAGGGAAGGGAGGAATCAATTTTCATGCTGTATATCCTATGAGAACATTATTCCCATTAAAAGAATAGCATCAACTTGAAAGTCTTACTCCCACCTTTTTTAAAAAAACATTATTACTTTAATACAACTAAGCAGTAATGGAAATGTAGTAAGTTGCTAGGATCTGGAAGAAGTGAGAGTGGAAAACCAATTTCCATCTATTTTCCATTTGGAAGCTTGTATTGCACTTATGCAGCATTATCAATTTTGCTTCTATCTTTTCATGTACTGAAGAAGATTCTTCTCCCAACTAGTAACTACAATCAGATGATCATAAAAAGTTACAAGATAACAGGTAGGTATTATTTATCAAACTGAGACAAGACTTCAAGTTGGTGGTGTTTCTTTAATGCCTTAGAGGTATAGATTCAATTTTTTTACCTGGTATTGCAGATGTTATGAGACAGATTTAGAGTGATAGGAGTTTCAGATGGAAAATCATTTTGTGAAATATTCTCTCCTAAAGAAAAGAATGACTGTGAAAATCAAAGATCCTAAAAAGAAGTATGCACAGAATATACATACACACAAATAGAATCATCATGGTGTTAATCAAATTTTCTCTCACACTGAATTATCACTAACAACATCAATTTCAAAGCATGCTACCTAGGTCCATAGTCTTAAAATGTATTTTATGATTTAGAAGTGATTACCACAGTCTTAATGGAGAGGTTCCTTGTTACTATCAAATTAAGTCTGAATTTAGAATTACTTGTTTTCATTTTTTTAAGAGGCATTATAATTTGAACAAACAGAAAAGTCATATACACATGATTTGTTATCTATTAGATCACAAGTTCAGATACACCACACACTATCATCTATCACTTAGTAATGCGAAGTTTTATCCATACACAAATACACATGAAAGTTTTTGCATATTTTTAAAGAATTCAATCCATCCTTTTGCAGGTACCCAAAGCTGGGTTTGCTGGTGTCACTTCAGCACACTAAAATTTACTTCTAGTGCCACGTAACCCTGGATAATTGTGACAGTGACTTTCAACTACATTAACAATATTCAGGCATTCAAGAACTGCAGCAATGAACCACAGCTCCCATTTCTCATACTAGTGAAGTGGCTCAGGTCTCCTGGCTACTCATGCCTCAAATAAACCTATTCAAACCCAGCACCCTCAGATCTGAACTGCTTTCACACATTCCTCATTTGTGCATCACTTAAATAGTTTTAACGTTAAAAAAAAACAAAACATGATGAAACAAATTCAAAGGTGGAAATTGCTTTGGCTAGTGACACTCAGTTCTCCCATCTTTCCATGACAACTAAATGTGCATATTCCTCAGTGAGGAGCCTGACAGTCATCTTTGTCTCCACAAAACGTGTGGTACTTCTTGTCAAGTACAAAGTTCTTTAAATCTCTCCTTGCGTGTCTAAGAGGTACTCTACAAAAGACAAGTTATGTGCCCCATGCCATGGTAGGCCTTTCCATTCAGCAGGAAGGCTAAAACTCTGCCCACTACTGTGAAGAGGTGCAGTTTGCAAAACTTACTGGATGGAAGAAAATGCCTGGTAGTAATCATTGGCTTTTTATCTCCATCTGAACTGCTGGTACTGCTCCAGCTACCCCAGCTCCCACGACTTGCACGAACACTTCCTGACGAACTTCCACAATCTGAGCTTGAATCAGAACAAAACTTCTCCAAGCACTTCTTTTTGGACCGCTGATAAAAGTTTTCTAAAGAAGATGGAAAAAAAAAAAAAAAACCCAATCAAAAAACCAACTCAACATTTAAGAAAGTCTTGTCAGGGAAAAGTCATCTGAAAAATGAATTTACATGGATTCTCGGAATTTACTGATGGGAGAGAAAATAATATTTACTGATAGCTTCAGTAACTAGACCCTAACACAAGGAGCTTCTGACCTACATGATATCCCAGTAAAATTAATGCAAGCAAGGATACACTGCAGCTACAGGCAACAGGTTGAAAGAGGAAGTGCATACTGTCCTTTGAAATATATAGTTAATACTTTAAACATGGAACATATCCTGGCTGTATGAACATGCATACTAAAAGCAATGACAAAATGTTGCAAGTAATGAATTCGTAAGAGATAAATTCTCTTTTCCTATTATCTCATCGGAGATGCACAGGACAATCCTACAGAAACTGGTATCTTTTTTCAGATCTCCTCTTCCCTAAAGTCAGGGAAAACAGATGATTAAAATCCTGATGGAAAGGCAGGAAGCAGGTACCCAAGCTAGTGTTGTTCTTTAAAAATGATACAGTTGCTTCAGCTAATACCAGCTTTCTTTTGAACTCGAAAGCAGATTGTCAGTCTGTCTCTCCTTCACCAAGAGCTGATGGGTCATTGCTTCAGACTGATTCATTTTCGGATTCGCACCACCAACCAACCCCACGGAGAAGCATGCAGGGCCCTTCAGAAGTGAGCAGGTATTATTTCAGGCACTGCATCATGCCAGTCCTGTCATCTTCACATCAGGGCTCAAAAGGGAGAAAAGCACAGGTCTCTCAAGCAAGGAAGAGAGATCTACTGCCACAAAATCCACATTGTATTTCTTTCCCCATTTAAGAAAATTAAGATTGCGTACCTGTTTCTCCCTGCATGGACAAGCTCCCAGCTTTTTGGTCTGCTTTACAATTTTCCCCATTACTCTGAGGACACCAGGCTCTTATTCCAATATTTGCTCTCAGATCCGGCCTTTCAAATTCACTGCACATGTGCTTCAGCTCACTCTGCTCAGGGACCCTAATACAATCACACCCAAAAAAACATGTCTGTATTTTACATTTCATCTGCATTTTTCCTTTTCAGCCATTAAACACTTCAACTCACACAGCTATCAAGGCAAAGTGCAGGAGAAGCAATAGGTTTGGGAGTCTTATTCCCCAGCTTTTCAGAAACCTAAAAAACCTTTCCCAAAATGCAATATCCTACCACACAGACTTCTACTTCTCGGGGGGAGAGGTAAACATCATATGCATATTTAACTCCATTCTCTAAAGCACGTGTAGAAGGCAATCAGATGTTACTGATAAGCACAGTCTAGCAGTGTAAAAAGATCTAGATACAAAGAAAAATGTGCCCTGTGTTCATTTCACTGGCATAATTATAACTAGAGTAAAATCACAATCTGAACCAATCTTAAATTTTTGCTAGTAAAATTGGAATGTCTGCATCCAGTGTCGTATTCAGCGAGTATTAAGGAAAAATGATTAAAAGTCAGCTGTCAAATTTCTGCAGAAAGGCAACGGTTCCATCTTAACTCAGAAAGTAGCTACTGCTGAATTGGTTCAAGGAACAGACACTGAACTTCAGTATTTCACTCCTGGTTTTCATCCTTCCTACCTACAAAGCTGTGCATCCAGCAAAGATTTACACATGTACTGACTTCCCACAAAACCAATAGAAATTTGTGTACGATGCGTTATAACAGCCCTTTCAGATTTACAATCCCCTTTTAAAGTCCACTGACCTCAACAGAACCACTTGCAATAAAAATTAAGTCTGTGAAGGCTTTGTAGGATTGTGACCTTAATTCAAAGGGCTGGGGGAAGGGAAGGAGTAGGATTTTCTCCTCAGAAGTGTTTCTGTTCTAACAGCAGTTTGTAACTAGTATTTTTTAATAATCCAAACAATTTGAAATATATTAAAAATTATTTAAAAGTAATTTACAACTGATTTTAAAATGTATTAGAACAATCCTCAGGGGGAAAAAAAAGTAACTTTCCACAGTGCTCATTCAATATTCTTTAGAACCTAGTGCTGCTCTAGTCTTTTTAATTCATTACAGCAAAAATGCAAGCCCCTGTCTCCTTTCTACACATTTCTCTTCCAAAATTGGTAGAAGACAATGTTCCCCCAGTTACTCAATATAGCAGATGACTCTCCTGAAGGTGGAATCATTTCAACAATTTTCCTTTTTTCACTTAAGAGAATACCCGACTGGAACTTCTCCACACAATACACAACGGGAAGGAAGCTAACCACCCAAACTTCAGAAACAGCACATTCCAGGCTCTAACAGAGAGCTACCACTGCTATGCAGAATGGGGTGCCTCTATACGCATGTAGATTTACAAATGGAATATTTTCATTTTTTTGTTGTTGGTGGTGATACTTAGTACTGCACATTCCTAAAAATAAATGCTTGGGCCAGGATTGAAGTGTGTTTATTTAAATAGATAAAGCAATCCTGCCTAATGTACTATGCAAAACCTGCGGAAACATTGCAGCAACTCTGGGTTTCTTCATGATTTGGTGAGGTAATACATACCTAGTAGATATATTTACATTCTTCTTCTTATTTTTTCTAGATGTTCTATTTCTATTCCAATTCATATTAGGTACATTTCCTTCCTTTTTCTCCTGAGGTTTCTTCTTCCTATACGCATCTTCCTGCTAAAGGCAAAAATACAAGCTGAGACAATACGTACATTATAAAATGAACTTAACTTGGTCAATGAACTCCTTTGGATTTTTCTAGCTAAATTTCTCTGGACAAAATGACCTGACCCAAATGCATAGTTACTTCATGATTTAGTGTCCTTCCATAGCACATCCTCTTTCCAGCACCATCAATTTAACCAGCCTTTCCAAGACTCTGTCCATCAAGACAGCAAGAGACGATGACAGACAAATTTTTGAATTCCCAAACTTAGCATTTTCCCCTTCACAGCACCTAGCTCTGGCTTTCAGGGAAATAAAAAAATGGAGGGAGGAAAAAGTAAAGCAGTCAATAAAATTCCCAATGTGCTAAAAACAAAAAACATCTGCCAGATTTATGATCAGCTTGTGTGCAAGTTCAGCAGCAATAAATCCTCCCTTTCCTCAGCAGCTGGGGGGGGTGGGGGAAGGCATTCATTTGAATTACAACTGAGGAAATTATGGAGTAAGTTACCAACAAATACTAGTCATTTCAAAAAATGCAAGAAGCAAACTGAGCACCATCAGCCACACATGGAAAGAAGTTCGTAACAACAGTTCCCAAAGCAAGACTAGACCGTGTCTTTTCTGATATATTCCTCAAGCAATGTAAGCAATTCTTCCTCACACCTTTTTGCCATGGGATTTCTATCCAGTAGACAGAATACAAACATAATCCAGATTCTCATGTTTACTAATTGCCTGATGGAAGTTCTTTTAGTGTTCTATGCTGCCTGCAACAAAGGTAGAGTCTGATGTGTTTATCACACTCAGAAACCAGGGGTGAAGACTGATCCTTTTTAAGAACTTCACAATCTGTTAAGGGGCTTCTGCCTGCTGTACTCTCAAATCCAAGTTTCTGATGCAAAGCCCTGGGTTTGGAGATCGGGTCTGCAAATGAAGGCCAATATGCCCACTTCCCCTCCAGGGAATGCTCCCAATCATTAGTGTGGCTGACAGCTGGCATTAGATTCCAGCATGCTTGTGCCTGCTCTGACAGTAACAATCTCTGGCTGTGATGTGGCTGTTTTGATTTTTACCCAAACTGTTCATCATTCCATAAAGCAGCATTAATACACAACGGATGTGGGACAGCACATCTGCATACTTCCTCATTCATCTGATTTACAGTATTTCAGATCTGTGACTCTACATCATAGTGCCTACATACATATACACATACCTATATGTATACATATATGTACCTAAACTATAAAAAGTTAATTTTAAATTTGATAAGCAGAAAGATCACAATACAAACCTCGGAAGAAGTAATCTCCTCTTTTGCACAGCATGGAGTCTCTTCCTTAGGTCCCTTATTAATCTTTTTCTCTGTGGAAGGCTTTAGGTTGATCTGCTTTTTTAAAGTCTCGCAGTTTTCTGTTTCATTCCTGAGAGGCACTTGCTGGCTATTCCCTACAATTAAACAGTAACAACAGTTTGCTTGGGAAGAGAAGGGGCTCCCAGTCATAATCCCATATCTTTCTTTAAAAACAGACTTGTGTTGTTTTCCAAAACACTAGGAATCTAACCTCTAGGCTGATGATACTGAAAATTTAAAAATCAAAAGCTAATGCTGTGTAAAAATTCTTACAGTGGTTGCAAAAAGTAGCTTTGTCTTGGTTCATGCTCCTGAGCACACCATTCCCAGTGCATGCAGAGATTACCCAAGTCCTGCTCATCTCATCTAAATTTGAGCTATTTGGGGCTCAGCCACGAGTCTGTAAGGTAGAGTCTGAAGCTAGAGAACACTGGGCTAAAAAACAAACAGAAAAAAAGCCTGCAAGCTGAGTGGGGAGAAAGGACAGCCTTGGTGCTTTACATCTCTGAAGTGCCCTCTGCATTCACTATGAAGACAAAGGGAAGTCATCCTTTCTTTAGGATGGGTTCCATATTGAAAGTTCTTTTACTTGAGAGGCTTGTGAGGAAGAAGCATTAGTTTGATCTAAGAGTCCAAAAGATGAAAGCTTTGAGAGGAAGCCTGCCTCAACAATTAGCTGAGTTGCCCAGTTGAGTCACACTCCTCTGCCTGGGCCCTGCCAGGACAGGACAGAATTAACTTCGTCTCTGATGGGTTCCAGATACCTCAGAGATCTGCAATACATCCACAGTGACCTGCTACCGAGGCTCTCAGCTGCTCTGCATGAGAAATGTCATCACTTATTGAACTGAACTGGCCGCCTCAACTGGGAAAGGCAAGCCCAAACATTTTTACAGTTTCCTACCAACCAACATCACCCCAGCTCTGAGTCAGACACTCTCCCCTCTGGAGCAGGCAGCCATGAGGACTGCAAAAGGAGCACATGTGAATGAAACACCAGGCAAGGGAGACTGCCAGAGCTCTGAAGAACACTCTGTTGCTCTCCAGCATGCAAACATGTGAGGACCTCAGGTCTTGAACTCCCTGTGCACAAAACCAAGTCTGTAACTATATCAAGATACAAACACTGCAACATGGTACTTTTTAGACTTAACATCTCCTACTAAACACCTTGAAACACAGAAATACTCGCATACCTGATAGTGCAGAACACGACAACTGCTAATAGACAAGTACATTTAGTGCTTTACTACTGAATACACTGAATGATCTCCTAATTCAAAGCAAAGAATAAACAACACTGCATTTTAGGAGCACATGAAGAATCTCAAAATACCTTGTAAGAATAAGTGAAACTATCCTGCCTTCACCTGAGTGTGCACACTTGTACCCGCTATAGCGCGCAGACTGCAACACAACAGGCAGCAACGAGCCTGTGGTAACAACTACACAAGACAGCAGGGCCTGAAATCCTCTGATGGCTCACTCATTAAATAAACTCTGCCACAGCTACAGCAAATGACAGTTTTCACCATTCAACTACTTTGCCAAGTGCCTCAGTAAGGCCAAGCTTCCAGAGGATACATTTTCCTATCCTGCTCTTGATTCCTCCCAGGTGTTCTTTTGCTGCTCTTAAAATTTTGAATTGTGAAGCTAAAAGGTAAAAGCTCCCAGGCAGCTTAGTCCCACAATTTCAAAACAAGAAAAACTATATAAAAAATATAGCTAGGCAACTAATAAAAGAAACACTGATCTGCCAATTCCTACAAAATATAAATTCACATTATTCCGATGTCAGGTTTTTGTTATTTTGGGTGGTTTTATCAAAGGAGTTCTGAATATCTGCTTCTGAATGTGCTTGCTTGGTGATTCAAGCACCATATTTTCAGTGGACCTGAAAATAGCAAACTGGGATCCTTCTGAATATCTGACAAGGGCAATTTGTGTCTTATAAGCATATCTATGACATCAATTATTTTAACAGTTAAAATGCCATGGCACAAGCTTGAAATCTGTAAACCAAGAAACAACTTGAAATGCAAGCTGCTTCCTTAGAAATGTAAACAGACAAATCACAGTGAACACATAAAAACCGCATCCCCTTGTCTCATGCAAAAGACAAAACCCTGATCACAGTGAACTCATCAGAAGATTTTGCTTAGTAATTTAGACTGATGGAATTTGAAAAAAAATTACCACTACTTTTCCTAGAAATTTCTTGCAGTTCCGGCTGTTGTTGAGGTGAATTTCTGGACAAGTGACTTTCAGGTAGCTTCTTGGACATCTTCACAGAACAGAATTCCTGTTCTTTGAGCTCAGCTAGATTTTCTGAAGTTTTAAGGTTAGTTTCCTTAGGAAACATACATGTTTGAAGATCTTCCTTCAGATCACACTCTGAAGAAGTATTTTTAATGAGAACTGTATTTTTCAGTGTACTTTCTTCTTTACCCAGAAAGTCTTCTGGAAGAGTTAAATTCTTGTTAACATTTATGCCATTTGCATATTTCAGAGTTACCCAGTTCTCACTGACTACATCAGTGCAAATGTCCTCTTTTGGTGCTGAGATTTGGTTCTCTGCAATCTGATTCTGTTTCTCATCAGCAGCTGCAATGGGACTGCCAGCTGCTGTGTTTGGTTTCTGCTTACTGTAGTAAACTGAACATTTGTGTTTCTTCTGAGAGTGGCTGTAGGTCGCAGGACTTCTCTTTGCCGCACTCTGACTTCGGCTGGAAGAAGTGCCTACAGACAGGAAGCCCTTCCCTTTACCTTTATCTGAGGAACTATAGGAATCCATAAATGTCTTGCAGCTTCCCCTGGTGAACAAAAAAAAGTAATTTGGGATTTGTTCATCTTTACAAAGCCATCATGAATTGCTTTATGAGACATCGTTGTAAGAAAAGAAGGGGGGGGCATATTCACAAGCCACAAAATTGCTTTAGGTGTTCAATTTACCATACCAGCTAATTCATACATTCTGATTCCAGTGGGAGTTGAGCAAGACTCTAAGTATTTGCTAAGACTTCCAAGACACTTACATGCTTCAGTGAGTAAGTTCCTAACTGACCACTCAAGAGGGTCAGATATGAGAACCATTAACGTATTTTCCATTTTTCCATAGCTGCCACACGTGGTGCATCCTTTACTTTCATCACACAATCTCTACCTAATGTACTACTGTCAATATACAAGATTAATAAACCCCTGAGTTCCTCCACTCCTCCTGGGTTGAGATGGAAGTTCTCTAAAAAAAGCTGCTTGGAACACTGTCTCCTTTAAATCAGCCCACAGCAATGTCAGAGTACATACAGAAAGCACCACTTCACAATAAACAGGGTACAAAAGAAGAAAAAAAAGTATTCTTACTTGTAGGAATCAGAGCTGATTACGTCAACAGAGTTGCTGTTCTGCTGTGGTGAAGCACTAGGATTTGGCCTCTGTCTTGATTTCATGAACTCTGCTAGAATATACTGGGCTTGCTGGAAGGCTATCAGAATCACTCCAAGCAGGGACAAGCTGCCAAAGAAAACAACAGATACCGGTGTCTACAACTTTCAGGAATATTCAGCAAAAGAGTTAAAAAGTTTCTAACAAGATACACTTTTAAATATTTTGTTAGTAAATTCTAAGTAAAAACAAAGACAAGAAACTCAAAATACAGCTTTAAAAATGATAGTTGTAATAGTCTTTTCTTTACCTTTTTTTTCCTTATAGCCCTTACTAGTTATTAGCTCTATAAAATAACTCAGTCATGAACTTTACAAAGAAAAAAACAGAACAGAGAAAAAGTTCATTATAAAAAAGATAATCCTTGATTTGAAGGTAATTTAGAAGTAAGTCTCACTACAACACAATTACATCATACCATAATATGATACCTATCAGCCTCCTATTCATTTGTGATAGTCACTGTCATTATTTTGGTATTTAGTTAACACTGTCTCTTTCTTTTCCTAGAGAAAATGCTGGCATAAAATGAGCTACAAATGCCACCATACTTTTGAACTAGAAATGTAGAAGCAAAATATCCTCTCTCCACAGTGTATAAAATTGCACCAAACATATATGGATCAAAACAAAAATCTTTCTAATTCATCAAACCACCTTCTCAATCATGCAGTGTAAATTTTGTTAGCAGGAAAACAGAATGAAAAAAATCCTGTTTTTTCAGATGCCTACAATCTCTTTCTGCTGCATCTAGAACCAGGCAATGTGGTCACTGCTGTTGTTTCATTTGTGCTCTGACTGTTTCCAGTGTCCAAACAGTGCAAGCAGCACCACAGTGTACACGGGGATCTCCGTTAGGGATGCATCAGCACCAGTGTTATCACCATGACATTCACATGCACTGCATCTTGTAGGAACTCAGGGGTGCTGTGAGGAAAGCCTTACCTTACAAAGAGGACAGTGAGCCTCCAGAAAGACTCTTCCCAGCTGGGTCCTGGCACCACATCTGCACACAGTGGTAACAGATGGTGAGGGAGAGTCACGTTGAGTGTGAAGTGGAACTCCAAATCAGCAGCAGTCACCAGTGTCAGCTCACGGATTACCCACGAAGATGTAAAGTCAGGAGTGAATCTGACAGGAAAAACAGAGATGGTGTTACCTTTTCATTATTGGGCTGAATTTAATTTTCTGAAGTCACACTAATACCAAAAATACAAATAATATGACAACAACAAGAAGTATGAAAACTAATTTAATAGTATTTAATAATAATTTAATAGCATATTTTAATTATTAAAATTACTTTAAATATTGCCTCATTTATAATATTAATAATTTATTCCTCTAATAATAACAGTTCAATAATAGGAAACAATATTATTTATTAATATTTTTTAAAGCACAGTTAAATAAACTGTCCACAATCTGCTTAAATTGTGCAGGTGGCATTATGTCATCTTAAATCAGCAAAATACGTGGGTTCATTGTGACTCTTCACAATACTCCTACTACTGTGACTTGTTTTTCTCTCAGATTTGTCTTTTCTTCCACTTCCCTGACCCACCTCCTTATTCTACTTGATTGCTAGAAGGTATGACTTGCCTTTCCAGTCAGTAGAGGTAAAATTGTTGTACAGGAAACCTCAGTTACTTTAATACAGTAAGTAATATTAACTTTACTTTTGCTTAAGTCACAGTATCTTTCACTCAAAAACAGTTTAAAAAGAATCAATTTTAGACTATGTGCAGTGTTGGGAAAACATGACTAGATTGTGGTCAGGCTACTTGGAACAAGTTTAGAGAATACCAAGCAAATAAAACATTGTGGCAACTCTTTTGCTTTGATTTATTACTTCATAATGCACTGATAAAAGCCTGTATGCTGCTTTTTAAAAATAATGGGTCCTATAAAGAACCAGTATTATATTATTCGTTTGTTAGTGTTATCCTGAGGGAAACGCTTACTAAATTTCCATCCAAAATTTTGTGTGTGGTATGCTATTGGAGTGTCTGCTCCTGAAATTAATTATTTCAAATTTCCACTTCAGTTATTTTGTCAGCAAATTTGTCAGTGCTTACACAATGCTGATCTCCCGTGATGAGTTCTGACCCAGGAAAAATTCCTGACAGTCTAACACTTCAAATCCGTATCCTTGGCAACTGTAACCATTGATTTTCATTGATGAAATTGTTATAGGAAGAGGCCCAATATTCTCTACTTTGAAGTTCTTCGTAATGGATAGAATTTGCTTGCTGTCTTTCAGTTCTTAAAGGGAAAAAAGAGAGCCATTATTTTACAGTGCATAAAAATTATTTTCTTACATTCATAAATAAATTTCTGGTTTTACTTACAATTAAATTTAAAAAAACAACCATGTAAGTGACCAAAATTTAATACAGATTGTTTTGCAGTAGTGTATTTCTAAAACTTTTAACTATTTTCAGTCAGCATTTTGAAAAAACAGAATCTACACTTCTCAAGGCCAAGCTCTTCATCTTTTACCAATCAGTTTACGTAACATTAATGTTCTGTGTCTGTATCAGTGCAGAGCAAAGCAGCCAGCTGCACAACCAGAGACCTGTGTCTCCTTACTCACGTCGTCTGCAGTCCATTAGTGTAGCTTCTGGCACCTTGAATCGAAGGGATCCCCCTGCACCAGGGAGTCTTCCGCCTACTTTAAGCAATTCTTTGGCTCCAAAGCCTTCTACACTGACCACATCCAGAACGGTTAAGTTGTTTCTGCCATAAAATAGAAATCAAGCAATCAGCCACTAAAGCACAAATTAAGTTTGCAAAATCATGGCCTTGGTCTCTAGATGCCAAACCAAGACAACAGTGTTTCAGGAACCAGAATCAGTGGCCAAAGCGGAACAGATTTCCCCTAAACAGAGACAGCATCACTCCAGAACCAGTCACTAGTGAATTTCACACAGTGAGGGAGTAAGTTTAGTGACCACTGCCACTGGGTAACAACTGCGCCACCTAGTAAAAATGATTGCTTCTTCCATAAACTCTCTTCCTACAAAGATAACCAATGTTTGGCTGCACATAAGTCTTACTGGATAAATAACTCCTATCATTACAGAGTTGAGTTGAAAATAGCAAAGCCATGCAATGTGTTTCTCTCTCAGCTCAAAACTGCCTCAGTACAGTCACATGCGTTTTATAATCTTCTGACCATATATCAAGAGAATTAATGACTGAGACATAAGGCACAAACACATTTTAAGCAATTTTTATTAAATGAGAGACATTCTGACTTCCAAATTTTGACCATTTGTCTATGTGCCAGGACTTTAAAAATTCTTTTTTACATTGAGTTGCTTGATTCTCACTTACAGCTAAAACTTGGCTTACCTGATTAAAATAAGGGAAGCTACTCTTTTGTAGTCAAGAGGTGTAAAAATTACACCAACTTTTCTGGTTTCCAGTGGCTGTAAACTTAACCAAAGCATCTCAGAACTGCATTTCTTGCTGATAAGGTCCTCTTGATGTGCATTCTGTTAAACAAAAAATGCACTTCTCACTCACAGAAAACATGTGTGTTTAAAGATGTCAATAAAGCAAGCACTGTATCACTACTTAGCACCACATAGGATATTTTTGGCAAGGTGCAGAAACTGCTAACTAACTTATACCAAAGTCTTTCCTTTTGACAACATAAAACATCAGATAAGATTGTTTATTTGAGGAAAAGTTCATATTACTGCACTTATTATGAGGAATGTATTACTTCATTATTTAAAACAGCCTTTATTAGCTCAGACGGAAAAGAAATTATATAGTGTCTTTCATAGTCAAGGAATCCTGAAACACTTCACGACACAAGAACTGACAGTGCACTGATTGCACAGGGAAATGTGGCAACCATTATACCCTCAGAGTATGACTTACAACTTGATTGAAGTGAGAAAGGGACTGCTGGCAAATATGCTGATCATTTGAGTCACTGGAAAGAAGCCAAAGTGAATTCTCTACTATATTAATTGACAACCAGAACTACCAGAAGTTCACTTAGTCTGGAAATAATGTAAATTTTTGTTTGGTGGTTTTTGGTTTTGTCTTTGGTTTTTTTTTATACCATTGTTTATTCTTTCTGCCTTCAAAAAATGAAAATAGCCCTAAAACTTGTTCTTCCAGAACTGGGAAAAGGGGTGATCAGATACCTATAGCAGTCAAAAACCCCATAAACATTCCAAAATGGGCTCCTGCTTGGTTGTTTCTCAATTCATGGGTGTTGTACTTACAGCTTTTCTGATCTTTTTCAGTTCAAAATTTTTTTATTCTTAGTCTACTTTATGAAAAGCAACACACAAAAACTATCAGAACCTGCATTTAATAGTTAGTATTTATAAAAGCAAGCCATGTATGGCATTTTCAAACTTCACCATGTCACTCCCTACGAAGACATGCATGCACTCAAACATGAGCCTAACAATTCACTGCACAAAAAAACTGACTAGGGAAATGATGACAAATGCAAAAGCTTAAATATTAACAACTACTGATTTGGTTAACAAGCCAAGATCTGTCTCATATGTGCTGAACACCTATCTAAACCATGCATGTTCCCCACAGCTCTTCAAATCTAATGAAAAACATGTATTGCACACACTGATGTGAAGATCTACAGCTGTTCTTCCATTTGGTCAAGAGTTTGGTGTGTGGGACTGTGGAAGCTCACTCCTACCCCTATGCTACCTTCCCTTTCTCAGAGTGTGCCTACAGGCTAGGATTTACGAACTGCTGTCTCCTCTCTTTTACAACAACTCTTACAACAGTTGCCAGAAAGGAAAGGTCAGCTTTGATTAGCGTTGCAAACATACTCTTTTCTTTTTACAAGGTACAAATACTTCATTAAGGTCTTAAAGCATATGTGCAGAAACATGTATCTACACAGGACATTAAAGACAAAGCTGCAGAATGCCCAAGCAGCAAGGAAAATACATTAATTCTGGGCTTTTGCACAGAACAGAAGTCTTAAGAAGAAATTCTCCAGGTATTCTGGATAGTACTCTGGTCACCAGAATATGCCAACATCCCTGATACAGCATTTTCTTTGTTTCTGTCACCCATGACACAACAGCTCTGGGTTTAAGCACAGCTCAGCACTGGTGTGACACAGTCAAGTGTTACCACACTCATGCAAAAATTAGGCAATGGGAACCAGAGAGAATCATGACATTCCAAAGCTGAATCCAGGAGTTGCAATGGCATGAAGTTGAGATGCAGAAATCCCGCCTCCCTCTCCCTTGAACTCCATGACATTATTTCCCTCTACTGAGAAGATAACCAGCCAGCTCCTGACATCACTGACTCAACAGCCCAACGTTTCATGGTCAGCCTGGAGCTAAGTGTGAAGTCCCAACAACACATACACACACACTTCCAGGCATGCATGCACTTCCTCCCTACAGCTATATTCAAAACAGACTCATCAAATGCTGAAAATAATTAACTGCGAAGATACAGACCTGACAGGGAATCAAGAAAACACTGTGAAAGTGCTTTAAATCACACTTGGGAACAACCCAGAAGTAGCACAGCTAGAAAAAGCTTTCTCTAGTGTGTCAGACCAGTTCTACCAAAATTAGCCATCTTACCCTGTGAGAACATTCATCCATTAGCCTGAATTCGGTGGTTGTGAAATTAATAGCTTGCACATTTATGCCGAACCTAAATAAACCAAAACAAAAAGTTAAGCACTTCAAACCCAGCCTGTCAGAACTGCACTGACTTATTTTTACATGCTGGCATCTATTCTTAAATAAAGCCTACTTTCACAATTGCATTTTGGCAATGTGAAATATGGTGGAAATGTGGGTCTGCATTTCAACAGAATACACTGCAAATCAGTTTTATGTGGATTCCACACATTTGGAACACAGACAAATGGCTGGGCATTTAAGGTCTGTCAGTGTAGAATATTGTAAAAGATCACAACCAAGAAATACAATTTCTAAGCCACACAAACACAAATTCCCCGAAGCTTTTTCTGCTCACCTAACTGTTAAGAAATAATCATTATTAAATCTCATATAATTTATTCAAATATCCCTCTTTCTGCTCGTTATTTGTTTTGGATAAATTCCTATTTTCTATCACATAATTTGCAAATCAAATTCACTTACAGCAGTTGACTTTTTTGCCTAAGTGCAAATTAGGAGCATTTGACATTAAGTTATTAAAAACTGATGTAAGAAAATCAACAGGTAAAATGTAGATTATAGAGGACTAATGGACCTCCAGCCACTGAATTGAAAACTCACTTGTCACAACTGTCTATGACTTTAGCTTAAAAAGAACCAGTTATTATATGGATGTGATTTCTGGTAAACTTAGAAGATCTGGAGAAATGAAAGTGTGCAAATACAGAGAAAATGTAATTGCAAACCACTAGAAAGAGTCTATGTGGAAATGATATTTAGTATGCAAACAAATGCAGCTATTAATGTGCATATATATACACAGACATATATATGCACATGCATGTACCTATGTAAAGAAATGAGGTTAAGGAAGCAATTACACAGGGATTGGGACCCCAAGTAAGCAAGTTACACCTAAGCACAGGAGTAATCCCACTGTCTCAAACCAAACAGTCCTACCAACTGTAACATTTTTTCAAAATTAAGTGTGACAGTCAGGACTTATTCTGGCGAACTTCAGCTCACTTCACCAGGTCCCTTTATTGTTCATCTAGCTCTTCTCTAGATTTCTCATTAGATAATCTCAATTCTAAAACAGAAAGTCCAAACCAACGCAGAAACATTTACTTAGCTGACCCTAAACATTTATGTTGAGGTTCCTCCCTCTGGACCTGCATTTTTCTTCCTGGTTCCTGTTTCCTCTTCAACCAGGGTTATTACCTAAGAAAAGGCTAAGAAGAAAACTTTTCCAGGTGGGACGGTTCAGATGCCTTCTTTTCACTGATCTGTCTACAGACTCTGTAAGTACCAACTAGCACCACGAGGAGATACACAACCCCAACTCTGTAAGTTGCTCACCTCACCCAGGCAGCTTGCGCTAAGCCTCAGATCCTAGAAGATGACAGACTTACATCTGTCAGACACAAATTTGCTTAAAACATGTTCAACTTGTGTTTTATCAATGATGAGGTACATCACAAACGCATGCACCTTACAGGGAACTGCCCTGAACAGGGCTGTATCTTCCAAAATGGATCAGAACATAATCCCCACCTAAGTTACACTTTGAAAAACAAAAAAAAAAAAAAAAAACCAAAAAAAAACCAAAACCAAAAAAACCCAAAAAAACCCCAATACGTAACAATCATAAGGCATAGCAAATAAGATCTTTTAAAAGGGAAAACAGTATCCTGAGATAGTTATTACCATTTGTTCAGCAGACTCAGTGAAGCTTGGGGATCAGGGTAGTAAGAAAGAGGCAGAAGCTGCAACGTAACTGGGAAGGATGAAGGGTTTCTTAGTACGAAATATTTTACCTAAATAGTTTGGAGGGGAAAAGAAAGAATTAAAAACTACATATTTGAGAACTGGTTGGTAAAATAATTCAGCACTGATAATATGATCTGCATTTTCAAGGGACTTCAATCTGGCTTCTGTCTTAATGCAGTATAATCATACGTGCACAAGACTGCATGGAACAGCAGGACATGTCACCACAATGTCATAATTTGCAAAATCAGCTAAGAGTGCATTTCAAACCACGTGTGCAAAAATACAGACCGACTCCGCTCCCCAAACAACCCTTTCATTTGGATTTTGATTTATGCAGGCAGATGTGAACAAAGCTCTTGCACAGAAGAAAGTGAAGTTAGTGAGGTGCCACCCTTTCTTAGAGAAGTCTGAATGGAAGCAGGTTATAAAAATTACTGTAATGACTAACCATTAAACTGGATAAATGGAATATTAAGGTAATTCACAATATGTGCATATGAAAACTATTTCCATATGACTGGTTCTGGCCTAGGCTAGGTTAGTAGAGACCTAAATCTGACAAACAAGAAAGAAAGTCAGTGTGGCTGGAAGATACATTGCTCTGCAAGCGTTGTATCTTCTCATGAATGTTTCACACACTTCTGTCACACAAGGCAGTGGCATGAGGAAGGCCATCCTGTAACCACATGCATCACTAATGACAACACACCGTATCCCTGGTCCCATGTTCAATTATTTTATCACAAGCATGTGAATTATATAATAAATGCAAGGAAAGTTTTAACAACTACAAAAAATTGTTTGTTAAGACCTACACTGCTTTACTCCTCTCCTTGTACTATAATATTACAACTAGGAAGCTAGAAAACTTATCAAAGAGCCAAAGGGATACAAACCTAGTGTTTTAAATTAGATCAAAACACTAATTCACAAGCAGTATGAAAATGCTAAGCAGCACCAAACATTACCCACAGACTTTATAATTTAAATAAGCTCAGAAAAATACATCAACTCAGAAAAAAGCGTAGGAACAACCATCCTCACCATACTACTTTTAACAGCTGTGGCACTGAAGTTGAGTGTAAGGCCAGGCTCTGTAGTCAATCGTGGCAAGAAAAAGGCAAAGGATTCCTCTTCAGAGTTCTTCTGCTGAATAAAGCGAGCTGGTCCTGAAATACGTCTCCTGCTTTATTGGCAAAACCAGAAAACTTAGTTAGTTTGTATTCTTTTTTTTTTCCCCTTTCAAACAAAGAATAACAACAACAAGACGATTTGCCAGGGCCTATAATTGCATCAACTAAACTTTCCTTGAAAATGGTCTCTACAAAATAAAGCCCATAAAGCTGTACCCCTTAGCAGAGAGTTAGCCTAACTTCTGTGTATGTAGGCCAGGGACTAAAAACATTGGAAGACATTCAAAGACCCTAATCCTGAGAAGACTGCTACACAACCTGTCAATGAAGGATTCAGGCAACTCCATAAATGCTCTGGTAAAACATGCTTTGACTGCCTTCATGCCAGGTAGCCCTGGTGAGATGACTATAGTCAGAATATTATTTACATTCTCAGCTGAAAAGCTTACTTATGGCTGGCAGTGCCTTGAAAGGAACACTGGGAGTGTCTGGGGTGCACTGAAACTCCACATGCTTTGAGAGAACTAACGTAACTGTAGAAAATGGTCCAAAATGTTTTGTTCTAATTAAGAATACTTCCGAACAGAAATATTCTTTCTTACAACACTGTCCTGGCTTGAATTAAGAACCTCAGCAGATTCTGTACAGACCTGCATGCTTCCCCACGTCTTATTTTTTGCCATCTTTCATAAAGGTCACTTGCAAGCTCGGAATCCACGTCCCAGGCAGAATGGTCCAGAGAGAGACTCTTCTGCCAAAGCAGATTTGCTAAAAGGATAATAGGTAGTTCAGATTTTACAGAGATAATATTTGCTCCTTCCATCAACCTACTTCTGAACATGAGTAATTTGTATCTGCAAAGAGTCCAGACCCAAAACAAAAAAGGCAACCCACTTTTCCCCTTCAAAGTGACAGTATGAGAGGGTATATATATTATTTTCCACATCAGATTTGCTTAAGGAAATACATCTGCAAAACCAAAGTAACTGTACATGCAAACAAGAGTATGGGTATTGCACAGGCTTTGTATGCTCTAGTAAGCCCTTTTTTACTGCTGCTATGTCTAATAGACGCCACTGAAGAGTAACCAGGTTATCAGTAGCCTACACAGTACTCTCTGCTGATGGCAGTAAAGTATCAAGATAATATATTACATAGTGGTACAAAAATGGAGTAGCACGGCACAGCAGGGAGCAGAACAATTCCCACAGTTTGACCAAAACAGTCTTCTCCTTTTAGCTTCTTTTCTAGATGCTGATAATTTTCTCAAATTCTTAAGATAAATTGCAAGGCTTTACATCAGTCTAAAGATTAATGCCTTTTAGAAAGTTATACTCATTGGCGCGAGCATTTTCACATAGCAGAAAGAAGTCAGAAAAGCAAACTTCCTTTGAAAGAAAACAGAAATTATTTATTTTGAAAGTGTATGTACTTTATTCTACAATCCTTAATGTTTAAAGTATTGAATTCAGATTGGTGATTACTGGAATAATCCAACTACAATTTCTTTAGGTCAGTATTTTCAGGCTCTTGCATTACACATTTCTGTTTAACAATACTAGTATCCTAAAGCAGAAGGCAGAATACCTGTATATAAAGATCTCATTATCTGCATTATTAGAACAAAAATAAAGTAAGCAACAAGGATTTGGTTGTACCAGCCATATTCCTTTATACAGATTAAAAAAAAATACAAAAAAGCAAACATTTGCTTCTAAGAAATGTACCTAAACGTGCATGCGTACCAGTAATTGTTCAAGTCACATGTGTCTGTATGTCACCTCAGTTCTTCTTTTCACATTTGACTGACTACTATTGCCTTCCTCACATCCTCACACAAAAATACATTTCAGGAAATGTCATCTTGAAAACACTTCCAGGAGAGCACTTAAACATTTAAAGCCCATGGTACCAGCTGCCTTCTGAAACTCCCTACTGCACAGAGATTAAAAACCACGGTTCTGAATCAGCTTTCAACAGATTCAACATTCTTTAGGCAGTATCATGCTGTGTAATACCTATCGCTGTATTTTGGTAAATGCCAGCCATGTACTTAAAACAGCTCCCAGTATTACAGTATCTGGAGATAAATTCCTCAGTTCCAGAAAAAAGTAAGAGCGCTTCTTATTGTTTCACATGATACAGTGTCAAGGACGCTGTCTTATAAGCCTGATAAACCATCTTTTGCAGAAATCTATGGAATTATTGCTGTGAGAAAGAGATAAAGAGAAGGCCTTCAAATTTAACTCTGGATACAGGAGGATATTGGTCAACATTTTTCTGTTTGTTTTTCATCAAAGAATTCTCAGGATCTGGGCTCAGGTTATGCACATTTTCTAATAACTCTGAGTTAGTGGACAGTTTTACCATTCTACCTCAACATCTCTTGAGAAAATGTGTATAAAGAAAGAAAAGGGCAATACATCACCCATGAGAACTCATCGGAGAGTCTTAAATACTAAAACTCAAAAAAAAAAAAATGTTTCAAGATAGAACATCAGCTTGGCATGTGCTATGGAATTAGATGTCTGAAATACTGCACCATGTAGTCAGTACCCTTAGCCATTTACATGGTCCCTGAAAAGAGGGTGTTTTTAAAAAAGCGTAAAACTAAGTGCTTGTATAAACAATCTCAAGATTCTCATTACAAGTCCTGCTATATAAAATGAATTTTCTACAATAAAACTACTGTCAGATGCCAAAAAAAAGCCTAAGATGAGCCTACCTGAATCAGACTTTCCCAAGTAGCACTGAATATCACAGTGGGCAATTGCTTCAAAATTAAGATCTCCCTGCTGGAAAAACAAAATAAAAATATAACAAGAGAACAAATTTCAGTTTCTCAGTGCATAATTTCATAGAGTCAAATAAGAGAATTAAGGCCTTGAATTAAGAGAATTAAGTGCCAAGAGACCTATAATTCCATCGCTGTTCAACTCTGGGGACTTCACTTCTTAAGCTACAGAAGGGTTTAACAGAGTGGTCTGGTACTGAGCCTTTCTTTCAGGACTAAGGAACACATTTTCTGGCCTGAGAGAGACTCTGCTGTAGTTGGGTTTGCAGTGCCTAACAACAATTCAACACACACAATTGAATACAATACCTTGGACACAGTCGAATATATCTGCAGAGGTATTTCAAACATCACTCCCACATTTGTGGACAAACAAATACTAGAGAGCACATTCGTTACAGTGTCTTTCACACTGAGCTTCAAAGAAAATACATTCCAGCAGCCTGGAGGTAGAGTCAGAGGTTCAGCAAAGTTCAGAATCTAAAAAGAATCAAACAACAGCTGAATTAAAATTGGTACATTTACTGGTGCAGGTGATACCTTGAAGAATGTAAACGTTCTTGCCCTTTGTGCTTTTGCTGTTACTAAATGGTGATACGTGCCTATACCCAACCCATACAGTGCATATATGCAAATCTCAATATCAAAATATTAAGAGTCATTTAGATGCCTACATTATGTGCTTATTCATAAACCAGATTTGCCTGATTTGAATCAAGCAGTTGTGCGAGTAAATTATCAGCTTCAAAGCTCATCTATGCACTAAAGACTTCCACTATAAAGAAATGCTGAATCCTAGAGAGCACAAACACACATGCAACAATTCTGAGAACAGAGCAATAATCTGTAATTTGATGCATCTGTAGCTGCAACTCAAAGGAAAGAACAGTTGTTAAAAAAACAATACAAAACTAAGCAGGACAGTGAATAATGCCTCTTGAGACAGCAGCCTAATAGTTACAGATGTACACATACCTTTATTTTCAACTGATTCCAACCAGCTCTAAGAACACCAAGTTCTTCAAAGAACCTATTCCTATGTCAAAGGTCCGTATCTTTAAATCAAATACAAAACACTGTACAAAGAAGAAATAAAGCTCACCTTTACTATGTTCTTTGTTTCTCTGGCTATGAAGACTTCATTCAATTCAATGCTGAAGTAAAAATTATTTGTAAACCATATGGACCAGTATCCTGAAGTGTTATGGTGTGGCTCTATATGAAACAATGCTGCAGAAGGATCTACATCAAAATACCTGTAAGAAAATAGAGAAAAAAATATAAATACACCTGCTATTGTCCTTGAATACATAATAAGTGGTCCATACAAAAGAAGATACCATAGCATTCTTGCATAATGAGGCTCTTCTAAGCTTTTATGGAGAAGAACAAAAATTTTATTTGGGAATAATTACATATGAGAGTAAAAATTCACAAGAACCATGTAAAAGAGGCAGGCAAAATTTCTACCCTCTTGTTATGCTATAGTACAACATTGCCTACTGCTTTGCAATACAGTAGGCTGGGTGAAATTGGCAAAAGATGACTGAAGAAAGAAAAGACTTCACACTTTTTCTAAAACTATCCAGCTTCTGCGTTGCATTAACAAGGATGCTGGAAATTTTACCACAGACTAATCAACGTGTATACAATATGAGCTGCTAAGGCGTATCTTTTTACTGGCTCCTGAAATTGTTCTTGGGATAAAATACAGAACTATTGCTTGAAACATGACAGGTCCATTTTGGCAAATGACACAGCAACAATAGGAAGAAGCCTTTTCACTGACCTTGGAATCGTAGACTGACAAAGGAAGTTACCTTCATCTCTTAGAAGTAAGGTACAGTATTTTCATTATAATATCAGTGAATGTTAACAGACAAACAAAAACCCACTGTCAACCTACCCTTCCATCACAGGACAGAAAAGACAGGCTTTGAGTGTTGTAGTGCCTTTCAAAAGATTGCTCTCTTTGTTGTCAGAATAAAGACTTTCACTGTCACAGGATGCAGCTGGGAAAGAGCAGACACATGGAATACATCATCCAGAAGCATATCTAAAATTATTTCATGTGAAGATTTGCAAGAAAGGAGAACCTTTGCTGGTGCGATACTCACACAGAGTAAAGCACCTAATTGTTTGAGTCCTGATTTTCAGAGATTTCAAAACTTGCCTTAAATATTCATGAATGCTAAACACCTTCAAAAAATACACCCACAATAAGGCTGTGAAGAGCTACCTGACCAATTTTAACCACGTGTCACCGGCACAGCATTCTTACTAATGAGAGCACACTGCCTCCTTTTAATAACTGAAAACCTGCTCTGAAAAAAAGAATCCCTGAACATAATAGTCCCTTCTTTCTTCTTATTCGCCCATGTTTTCCCTAGGAAAAACATGTCTCAATGTCATTATGAAAGCAGCCTGTTTCATAAATGTTTAAAGTCTGTACACTGCAGTCTAGCGGCCAGAATAGGAAACAGGCTGGAGTCAGGAATGCTTAAATGTCAATCTCTGCTCTTCCACAAACACGTCTGCTCTCAGGCAAACCTCTTCAATGGTCCTGCCAAGAAATGTCATAGAAAATGACCACCCAAGCACAATAGCCTTTTAGAAAACATATTTGAAACAGAAAAAAAACATAAAAGGATGTTGAAAAAGCATGTTCAATAATTATGCTTATTGTAAAATCAGCTAACATTGTAGCAAATGTCTTTTCCCCCTTTTTCAAGCACGTATAGCTTAGAGCCTTCAACCAGCATAAGAGGAACCACATACACATAAAAATGGTGGAAAAAACTAGCAAAAAAATTCATCCTCTTTCTCAGTGAAGTCCAGACAAGTTGATTTTGAGATCTTTCAGGGTCTCTGGTGAAAAAAACTACCCCTTTTTCAGCAATCAAATCCTGTTTAATGATATGATCTCTAAATATATGTAACCTGTACCTTTACAAGAAATAGAAGCAACTTTCGTGAAGTTAGTAGATGATGAGGATAGCAGTACTGGCTCAAATTCCACAGGTGATGAGTCTTTTTGTGACAACTGACGTATTTCCTGCATGAAGACAAGACAAATGATTTTTGTGGCAGTACTACCACTATTAGTTTTGCAGCTCCTGTATTAGTCTATCTTCTTGTCAAATTTGCAAGCCACCATCTGCCATTTTCTCATATCTTCTAAATCAACACATGAATTTTTATTCAAGCTAACAGCTCTTATGTTTAAAAAAAAAAATTCATCACTGAACTACAACATGTCATCTCAAGGATCTATTAGACATTTGGGCACACTTCAAAAATTTAGAAGTGTGACATTTGCCACCAGCAAAATCAATCTGCTATTAGAGAAAGCTAATTCCCCAATCAAATCCAACACCCTAAATTATGACTTCCCAAAGCCCACAATTACCTGTATATGCACAAGGCTGTTTCCAGAATGCATGATATACACATCTACTGATGAATGACCTGTCCAAAAGAATGAACACCAAGGTAAGTTCACCAAGGACGGAAACACTCTTGTTTCTTCTCTTGTCAGATATGAGAAGCAATCCCAGTTTAAATTTTAACATCTTTGTGTGACAGATACCCTTGCTAAAAGGAAGAACTATTTACATCTTGAGCTGGCAAACGTTTGAGAGAGGAGGAAAAATCCACTCAACAAGATTTTTGGCCACAAAGATGCAGGCAAGCTTTAACAGGGAATCTTCATTATCCTCTAAATCCTATCTAGAGCACAATTCCCCCCTTTCCTAGGGGCAGGGAGACAGGAGTTAACAGCTGAAGGGAAGAAGAACGGCTGGTGATGCAAGTAACTTTCTACAGGCCAGTCTATCAGTAGCAGGAGAGGGTCCAGTGAAAACTGTTCTGTATCACACACAGCTGAACAAGATCCTGCCTCACCTGCTTTAAAATGCAAGCATTCCCAGGAGATAATGTGAAGCCAGATTCAGTGCTTTGGGCTCAAATCAGGAATGGTCTTATCACCCAGCAGGTGGAAAACTATTGCCTAAAGCAACAGGAGACAGAGGTAACAGCTCTCACCTGCGGATAAGGCGGTACAGCTGTGTTGGGGAACCACCCTTGGTCACTGGCAAAGCTTTGTTTCCATCCACAGGACAGCAGGAAGATGTACAGGACCAAAAGAAGAGCAGCAGGACAGAATAACTTGTGTTTTTGTCCTTGCTCATGCTTGAATTAAATCAGTGTATGCAGGCTGACACGAAAGGACGTTCTCCCACCTGACCAGCCATGATTTCTAATGATGTATGTGCTTTGCTCAGCTGCTTGAAAGCAAGACTGCAAGTGCCAGCTTCCAAAAGCAGGTTCAAGGTGTTGCTTATGAGCTCCACATACTCCCCAGCTGCTTAAAGCACATACTCTTAAAGCACAAGCTCTTCAGCCTTTCCAACTGGTGAGTTCCCCTGTGCAGCCCTGCCTACCTGCTGTCCCACTCTAGGTGCTAACATCCCACCAACAGCAAATCCAAAAGGCTTACAGGACCAGCCTCTAGCACAGAGAGGACTTATAGCTGCACTATATTTAACAGAAAACAGCCCTAAAAGCGTATTTCTAGTACTTTAACCATCAAAAGTGTTAACAGTGAGCGCCCTTGACAGAACAGATGGGAACAATTTTCTACCAGCATCAGAATAAATGCAAATCCACAACTCAACAAAGCCCTGGCATCTCACTGGCAGGGAAACTAGGTTTGCAGCGGGTATTTCAGTTTCAGCTCTGTGAAATATCACAGAACAGACACAAGGGAAGCAGTACATATTGTGGACATTTTCTTGTGTATATTGTATCTATTGTTTTGTGACTAGATTTTGAAATGCATTTCTCAAAAGACAGAAAGATCACACTCTTTCAATAAGTATGTTAAAAAATATTATTTTAATCTGGACTCTTAAGCAGTTTCTTCTTCTCCAGTCAGAAGGGAAAACTGGCAAAAATGTCTAAAAAAAGCTGTTCTAATAGACTGCAAGACTCTATAAATAATTTTAAATCCCCTGGATTTAGAGGATTTGCAGCATAAAGAAACTGCAAGGAGTTGATTGTTTTGCCTGTGGAATTCTAGCTTACAAGAACAAATGATGTGCACATCTGTATTACCTCATTACCCTACTTTCCATAACAGCCACTCTCGCCAGTACTGTATAAACCATTCTGCCTTCACAGTCCCATAATGGTTGATTTAATTAATGGGAAACCAGAGATGCAGTTGTAGAATTCAAAGGACCATGTCATCTTTCCCTACTATTTAAGCAGATGCATAAGCACGGGGGACTAAAGAATGAAAAAGATGTAGTTTACAACTTTACAATTGTTACCTTTATGAAGGGAACTCTGCTTATGATAACTCTGCCCTACACAATTTCCTGCACGCTGTGTTTAACTGAACTTTGTTTCCCCTACTTGTGAAGTTAAGCTGTTACTGAATTCAATTCAATTTAGGATACCAAATTGCAAATTATGTATAAAATCAAGCTGTATTACACTTAACAGGCAGATTTAAGACTTACCTGAGGTCTTTGTTCTTTCCATTGCTACATAAACTACAAAAAGATTCTCCAGTAAGTATTGTCTGTGCTCCACAAAATCTTGCTGGGCATTTTCCACTCTTACTGTTAAGCTCATTTCTAGCAGCATTGGGTCATCGGACATAAAACAGCAACTCTGGAGTGAGACAAAGGGATATGGTGTGTGTGTGATGGGGGACAGAACAGAAGAAGTTCACTACACTAAGGTACTCTGAGAAATTAATCAAAGGTATTATCTAACAAACAAGGTTTCCAGCACCAAAGCGCTGGCAAAACAGAAGTAATTAGGACCTTTGCTAAAATCTCAGCAGAAACCAAACACAGTGCAGGTACAGAGAGCACAGCAAAAACAAAGACAAAAACAACTAAAAAAGACACTGAACCTTGAGAGAATGAAAATTTATAAACTGTCTTAGTCAGTCTCACCTCAGGGACTGCAAAACAGTTTCCTTTGTTAAATCCTCTGCCTTCAATAAAATGTGCCATAAACAGACTGATGCATGTGTCTTAATGGTAGGAAGACAGTTCATGTTCACTGGTCTGTTTATAGTTAATTTTTCCAAATCCTGTGTTTTTGTCTCCATTTCTCACTGAAGTAATTTTAAAAAAACAAACATACATGTACAATTCTTAATAGAAAACACTGTTGTCTGGCTAGAATACTTCAGAAAAATACAAATAGGATCTTATTTCCATCTGTAAGCAGTGGCTGCTGTTAACACAGCTAAGTCATAGCAACTACAAAGACACAGACACCATTTGGCAAAAAAAATTAAAGCCAGCAAAGCAGAACAGAACTAGACAATCAACAGTGAATAACATACATTGGTCCTGCATCAAACCACAAGGTCGCTAAACTCAGGCTCCGATGCCCTACCAAGAAGACTAATTTGCTCAGGATGGAGGAGGAGACAACAGGCACGTGAAGTGCTCTCAGAATTGCAGCAAAACACTTCCAGCTAATCTCAAGTGCTGCAAGGAAGTACAGCAGGAGTGGGAAGCGCCTGAGGATGGGATGCCAGCTCACAGCTCACACAGCACCAGAGACTCTCAGCACTTGAAATGGCTGCCAGGAGCAGGAGAGGAGGCTGCCATGGCGACTGGAGCACAGGCACAGTGCACCCTTGGGAAGTCAGATCAAAGGGCAGACAGCTGCACCCCATGCAGCCTCCAATGCTCAGGTGCACCTCAAGCACCTCAATGCACTGTGCACTGCAAGAACCAAACGTGGAAGCAAAGCAGCACAGGAATGCTGCCCTGTGCAACACACAGGAATACAGCTCTGGAGCCTGGGCCTCATCACTCCTGGGGAAAGCGGTGCCGCCGGCCACAGCGCGGGTCTGTGTCTGACCCAACACCACACCCACAGTGAGCAGCACCCACCTCACACCAGTGAGCAGCACCCACCTACCATGTAAGGATGCTTGAGGAGAGACGGGAAGAGGACTCAGATGGCACTGCCCAGGCCAAGGAGATAACCTACTGTCCTGAAGGCTCAGTGCTTTTGGAGGGGGAGTCCCTGCTAACACACTCGCCCCTCTGCAGCTCTGTCCAGCACCACAGCCGCCCTCACATCCCCAGGAACACAGCCCAGGCAGCCCAGGCTTCAGCCTCTCCAGCTCACTGATCACTTCTCACTGTGAACCAGACACTCATGAAAAGTTTCCGGAGAAAAAAATTACAGGAATCTAATCTAAGTAGTACAACACCTACCTATCAGAATGCTTAGCCTGTTGGACTGGTTTTGGTTTAGTTTTTTGGGAGGTTTATGGGATGGTGGGTATCTTTTTTCATCTCCTTTATTCCTAAAGATTTTAGTGTGATGTGTGTGACATTTCATTTACATCAGAGGATGCAGTTTTATAAAAACACAATTCCCATTTAAACTGAGACACTGAAAACTGCAATGTTGCTAAAATTTCTAGAGCTCTGGAAAGCGTCCCTCTAAGCTTGGTTTAAAATAGAAGACTTACACAGATATAAAATAATAATAAAACATACCTTAACTAGCTGATATGTGTCATTAGGTAAACTGCACTCAAGATGAACCCGTAATAGACTGGCATTCATAGTTTCTGTCTGTAAGAAAAGAAAAGTGATGAAAACATCAAACACATTGCTTCAAATGTTATATAAATCTAATTCACATACCATTATTTATAAAGATAATAGGACTGCTTCCTCATATACAGAACACAGCAATGTAAGGAATTTTTTTAATGACTACAATTACTCTGTACAGTAGTCCAGCAATTAAACTCTGAATCTCAGGACTCCATCAATATCTACCTACTTATCAACATCAAAAACTTATTACACATGATTATTAAATATTTATACAGCATCAGCATGAGAACTCTTACAAATTTTCTTATGCCAAAAATCTGCATTCAACAGACCCTTGTGTGCAATATAAAAGCTTATTTCCTTGTTTTCTGTGTATTTTCTTTGCTGACTGGATATTGAAATACAGTATCTAGGCCAAGAACATAATGCTTCTTGGACATGGTCTGACACACAGGCTTCATGCCAAAATGGACAGACAGAAAATACTTGTTTTGCCTTTTTATTGACTAGAATGGGAAAAGAAAAGAAAAGATGACATTGACTGTGCCAGCTTGTAAAGCACTAATAAATCTAATGGGGCAACAGCACCAACAAAGCCAAGTACAGTTCATGAAAGCTATCTGGAAATCTGCACTGCCAAATTACTTGCAGAAACTGCACAGCCAGTATATCGTGATCCTAAATTAAATTTAAAAAAAAAAAAAAAAAAGCCAGAATCAGAATGGCAGACCTGTCACTCTATCAGTGCCTTACTTACAGCCAAATTTCGTGCTAATTTTGAGGCTGATGTGGAACCCCTGCCCTCTGTTTCTCTTGCGATACTGAAATATCTGAGTAGGGTATCTGCAGGTTCAGGTTTTTGAAGGTGTTGATTAAACTGACTTTAAACAATTTCAATAATTTGATGCAGAAAAGCAAAATTGTGAAGAAACTTTTGAAGGTATCTAACACCCTATTTCATACCTCTCTAAGACAGGAGAAAGGGGACAGGCAGGGGCATGTGAAAAGAGAGATTTAGCACACGTGTGACATTTCACAGGGCTCAGTTTTATAAAAGCACTGCCAAAAGGAAGCCAAGATCTGCATTCCCGACTCAACAGGATTTCATACCAAAATGACTGAGGCTTCACGCAAGAGGGCGATATAGTCCCTGCAAAGGTGGTTGGTGGCAACCCAAACGCTTTCCCCAGCACAGCTTTCTGGGGGACTCAAACCCCTCCAAACTCCTTTCTTTTTTTACAGATGTTTTTGTTCTTACCAAATTGTGAGAGCAGAAAAAAAAACCCCATTTGATTTCAAAACATGCATCATTTCCTAACCCCCTCACAGCCACGGCTGCTGGTGGAGTTTTAACAAGGCAGTAAGATTTACAACTTTGGGGGTCATTTTCTGATCAGATAAAACCTGATGCTTAGACTTGCCTTCTCAGCACTTCTTGGAAGAACACTACTGCTTTCATGGTCCTAAATAAGGATTTGTTAGCCCTTATTCAATGCCACTGTAGTTTGAAGTCATTTAAGAACCCACATCTCTGTTAAAAATATCAGCTACATCGTATTTTTTCCAGCCTTTGTTTTTCTTGACCTGGCATAGATCTAACATAGGAACTGCTGTCACCTTAAAATTGAAGCTTCTAATGCACAGGGTGGGGGGGAAAAGTGCTACTGGGGCTGTATTTGATGTTCATCTGCTTTCTAGGGGAAATTTTTATTTCCTTGTGAGGCTATCTTCAGAAAAGGAAACAGGTTTGCATTTCTCTAAGGCAGACAACAATGCATAACTGTCGTGCCTAATATCTTACAGGACTGGCAGGATGGCTCTGAGTTAACCCTAAAGAGGAGATAATGCATCTGAGAAGAAAACACTGTCAGAAGCAGAGTTTCCAATCAGACAAATCCAGGACTATCTCTCCCAGCAGTGCAAGCACTCCATTTATACTGTAAATATCACTGCTAATGAATGAGAGCAGAGAGCTGAGTTATGCAGCAAATATTTGTACCACAGGCAAATTGAAAAGGAGAGGCACAGCAGGGAAAACTGAGCAAGAACTCTGCAAAGCATTACAACTATTGCCACTTAATTACCTGGTGCAACTATTTTGTATTAGGTATACATATTTGAATATACACACACACTCAGCACCCACAAATCCTCTATGAACTGAACAAAGACAATTGATAGAAGCAACATAAATTCTTGGCAGTTTGGTAAGTTCTCAAGTTTAAATTTTAAAGAAATAGAGGCCTCTTTCAATAAAACCCTAAAAACCTGAACTATCCATCTCCAAGGAGTCCCACTCCTGACAAAGGGCTAGGATTCTCGCTGGGGGACAGCAGTGTTGGCAATTATTTAGAAAACAATTCAACCATCAATGAGGTCTCAGTAACACACAGCTCTCTAAAAGATTTTCAGATATATTCTCGCATCATTACCAGGACTGTAGAGTTCAAATCACTTTCTGGAGTTTAGCTACAGTATCATTAAAAAAGAACAACACTGAACAATCCTCCTCTTCTTCCTGTAGGCTGATCCCTCAAAGTTCCTGTCCTGGACAGTCCTTGGCCCTAAAGTGGTATTTCCGCTCGGAATGATGTTAATAAGCTGTCCCTGTAATAATGATTCAGCAGAGTTCCATCAGTTTTTTGCAGGCAGTTATCAGGATAGCACACCAAGAAAGCCCTACTGTCGTCCTTTCTTCCCTCTCCACGCCCAAGCACCGCACTTGGACAAAGCAAAACATGGCTTAAGGAGTGTTACATTCCTGTCAGTACTTGCAGTATTTCCCAAGTCGTCAGTTCATAAACTTTGAACTCCTCTGGGAAGTCAGCAAAGCGATATCTGTGTCTCCTACGATAAGACCCTCCACCCTGCATGCCACTCCTCCACTAACATTTCCACCATCCTGAACACAGAGAGGCAGTGATGTAGCTGCCCTGTTAGTGCTGTCCAAATACTAAACAATGCCAAAAAACCAGGCAACTATAGCGAAGACTACACCCAGAAGCTGGGTAAACAACGACGACCTATATGGGCTCCACCATCTGTTACGGCTTAGTGGTAACTAGCCACTGCTGAATGGCCACGTGGACGTACCACGAACTCACAGTGTGGGACACAGCTCTTCTTTCCTCCCAATGAGTGAGCCATGAGCCCAGGAATCCTGGGATCCAGGACCACAGGCCAATCCCAAACCCTTCAAATGCTGAAACTTTGAAAAGGGCAACAGAAAGATGGAGAAATTCAACAGTAAAAAAGGCACGTTTGCCTTTTCTTTCTGCTTTCTTATTAAGCACAAGAGTTTCTGCTTAAAAATGTGGGGGAATGAAGGAGGAAAAAAAAGGCCTTTGTGCTTTGCCCACTAAAAGATAAAAACAATGCACGAAATCCATGGATGTTCATTTTCCACAAAAAATTCAAATATAAACCTGTTGCATATTGCATTTCCAATGGAAACAGTACTGTAGAGGTAAATTTCCATCTATAATCCCCAGGTTTATGTTACATTTCCAACACAAATAACCCTACAGTGGCACAATTTTATGCATATCCCTATTTACAGTTCTGGCCTTGACCTTCAAAACAAGTTTTTACAAATTGAAGAAGCTATAAAAGGGGTGGTCAATTCGGTGGCAAAAGGGACAGCCCATTACTAAAGACACTGCAGAGCATGGATTGTTCAGCTTGGCAAAGTGAAAGCTGAAAGTTCTGGTGCCAGCTACAAATGCTTCTAAGTGTCAGAAGCAGGAAGAGCTACATAAATTAAATGTGCATCTTAATATATAAACTGGCCACAAAGCAACTTAAATTAGAACTCAGGTGTAGGTTTCCAATCATCAAAGTAGCTTGTATTAGGGGTACCAAGGCCTCCAGCAATTCTGGTAAGTCACTTTACCTAGCACATGATGGGACTAATGATGTCAAAACTTTTCTGGCCTTGTTGACCAAGGATGTCAGTCTTAGTGAACAATTTAAACACAACCACCTTTAAAACAGGGGACAACTTAGGCAAAAAAACAGACACACAGCATGCAGCTCTCTGTCTGAGGTTTCCAAGCAGTTATCAGGGGACTTCAGAGGTAAGGACACCTTCAGTGTATCAAACTAGACACTATCACCCAAGGTTAGAACTCAATCATCCCGAGGTGAAAAGGGATGTGCAAATGAGGCTTATGCTATCCTGAATTTACCCTGGTATTTTATGTCAGCTAAAAATAAACAGGGGAAAAGAAATGTGCACAGCTAAGTGAGTATGACTGGTTTGTTTTAAATGCTTTTTCACTACAAGCCTCCATTCTATGTGTAATAGTTATGTATCCTCCAGTTCGCCCATGTGTATTTACTCACTCAGACCTCACCAACCTCTCTTCCTTCTACCTTTTCTGAACTTAAAATAGAAACTGGACAAAGCAGAATGATACCATTTTTTTAAGGGATCTGCATCAGAATATAAGGAAGGTGAATTAAAGAAGGCACTTCTGGAGAGAACAGCTAGCTGTAGAGAAACATTCTTCTAAAAGGAACCCGAACTCAAACCATAAACTCCTCTCCAGTATTTAGATCTTGTCTTTCATCTTCAACAGCTGAGGAGCCCATCCGACTGCTGCAGCATTTCTGCCCAAAATGATAACATGCAGTGAAGAGTGTTTCCTCAATTACAGCACAGCACAGAAAAATTACACCCAGGGATTGGAGAACTGAGTCAACACTCTCTCCCACCTCATGTCCTACAATGAGGCCAGTGCCAGGTGGTACCATGCTGCACTGCTAAACACGACCTCAAACTTGTACTCCATGCAGATAAAGCATAGGATAATGTTTGTCACTCTACAGTAAGGAAAATGTCAGATGTTCCCCGAAGCTTCTCTACTCAGGAATTCAGACTGAACTGTGAAAAAGCATGTATACAACTTTCAGACACTACCTGACAACAACCCATCAAGCTATGTGAAGCTATGTGAAGATGCACACATAAACAGCATAAAAAACCCCTTCTCAGTTCTACCTCTAGCACCCCAAATTACAAAACCTTAAGATTTTTGCTTCCTTTCCAAGACTCTGTCTTTGTACATCCACAAGCAAACACAATGATGTGACTACAACGAACAGACTGGCATGGAAGAAAAGAAAGGGAGAGAAGGAAATTGTGCACTATCCTTGCATAGAGGTAAGATTGACCTAACATATACATAGCAGACTGAAAAATACAATATGTGCTGGCAATTTTTCTCAGGTAGAACAGAAGGCATCACAAAGGCAATGAACACAGCTTACATTTAGATGAAGTATTAAATTTTGTTACATGCTAAGATATTCTAAGTATGTTTTTAGAAAAACAGTGTCTGTGTATAATACAACAGAAAATCTGAACGATCAATTTTTCAAATTAGTTATTCACTTGAAAGGCTCTGTATGGACTGGAAGACTACGAAAATACCTGCAAGTGCAACCAAATGACAGAAATCATTAACGCTTCTTTCAACTCAAGTATTTATGCCTCATAAATTCAGCTTGCTTTGTTCTCCAGAGCTCCTTGTCAAAATGAGGTAAGCAAAGCTGGTATCTTCAGCACTGATAGGGGCAGGAGGGATTGCTGCAGCCTGATTCCCAGCTCCCATTCTCATCCATGCAGCACGCCATGCTGTTTAACTACGGCAAACTGTTGGTGCAGCCCTGCTGTGAACTCACATGGGGAACTGGCCAGAAGTAAAAAACAGAACAAACCAATACAACTTCCTGCCCTTCTCAATTTTATGGTATGAAGTTTATTTTTTTGTTAAGGACAGACCAATTCCCCAGTTCAGTCAGAGCAGGGCCACACAAATAGTTTTGCCAGCACAATTTAAAGGGCACCCCACCACAGGAGCACAAAGAAGAACAAGTGTGAATAGTTTAAATGCCAAAGACTGCCTCATAAAAGCAGCTGATAACCCTGTATCTTGCAATCTTTATCCTGCAGTCACTGGTACTTGGATTTTTTGCTAATGTTCCTTGCTTGCATCCCAACAACCTGAGGTCAAAAATCTTCTGTGGTTAAGCAGATTTAGGTTTCATCCCCCTTGAAATGTATACTGTACCAGTGTGTGTGATGCCTGAATGTTTTGAATGTGTGGAAGCAGTAAGTAGGCATTTGCTAGCTGCACTTTAGGTTCTTCTGGAGAAGACATCAGAGTTCCTGTTCCAAAAACCTGGTATTAAAAAAACAAGGTCATTACATCAACACCTAGAATTTATACCAGCAACTTCCAAAACTATTTTGCTAATAACAACAATCTTCCCAAGAAACAGATCAGTTTTTCACGTTAGATTCTTTTGAAGGACAATAAAGTTGCAATGTAGAAAGTAATCATACACATAAATAGCACTTTAGAATCATCACTCATTCAGGCACTATTACAAAAACAAAACAAAGCACTCACCAGCAGAGCATCAGGTGATCTTAAAAAGAAAGTATCTAAATTCTCCTACTATTCTTCAGGCAATTACAATACATGTATCACCATTTGGGAGTGCAGTAATTTCTGAGAAAACTTTGTTACTAGTCCCATTGAATACTGAATTCAATGGCTTTGCCTTAAAAACTGAGTAAAATATTTTCTCATTATTTTGGTTTTTAAAGACTGCAATTTTCAGAACACTATAAGATTTGTAATTTGGATGGTTCTACTGCATTTATATTTTGCTCCACCAAGATGAGTTTATGACAATAACTGGGGGTTGTGGAGCCAGGAGGTATCAAGGAGGCAGGGGATCATTAGAGGCTAAGAAAAATTACCTGGGGCTTTTCACTTGTATGCAAAGATTTATTATTTTTTAATAGGAAAAATCCACATCTTTTTAATTAAGAGGATAATAAAATGCATTCTACGTTCACTGAAGATCTTCGACTACAGACAGAAAATACCAGAACAAAGGGAATATGCCATTTGCTTTTAATGCAGGTATTTATAAAGTACATTTTACTATAATGGTACCTCGTCTCCATTTGGGTGATTCTTCTGTACACACTCTTGCATAAATGCATTAGAAACATCAAAAGCTTCAAGGCTTTGGGGCTCTCAAGAGCACTGTAACTGTGCAACAAACACTCAAGTCATGCCTCCTTTTGAAACTCTTAATCCTAATGTGAGCTGAAAACATGGGCAGCTACTTCCTCTGTCTCAGGTGGCTGGTGAAAATGTACATGAAAACCAGTCTGCTACTGACTTTTGCAGCAGTCCAACAGGAAACAAACCAATTTTGAGGTGAAACTGACAACTGCTTCCCTGCAACTTGTTGATAAAAGGCTGAGCTGACTGGGCAATAAATGAAGGGGTCAGGAGTGAGCACAGGGAGGGGAGAGATGTCAAAAAGAAAAGGTCAACCACCCTATAATGCACTCCTCCTTGATGAAATGTTACTGCCAAATGTGGCATTACCGCTAATAAATACTAGATAAATGCAACATTTGTATTAAAACCCCGTGTATTTCAACTGAACTTACCTAAGCTTCTATGTAAGGAGCTTTGTTTTCCAGCACAGTAACAAAGTACAGGAATTAAATAGTTTGATGATTGATTAAAGCTGACACTCTTTTTAAATCACAAAATTCAGGATTACGACTTTTCTTTGCCAAATTAACAAGAATTTGGAGTACATAGTGCTCCTTATAAAATTTTTAAAAAGGTAGACCTGCTTGAATTCACCAGTTAGTCAGAAAACAGACAGCCTTAATGCACAACCATTATTTTGACTTTCATGCTTTAAAGGCCTAAACCTCTGACCCTGTGCTACATCCCCAATGTGTTTACATAAAATCCTGCAGAGCAGCTGAAAGCCACCTAAAATATTTCCTAATGGGTTTTTCCCAATAAATGCATTCCAGCACAGTGCAGTCTAGACTGCACTAATATATGAAACGATCAGATCGTGATCTTTTAAGTACACACATACAAATGAACTTGGTTTTACTACCACTAAGAGCAGTAATTTTAATGATATACATGTATGTGATCATGACACTAGAACGATCTGGTAAAAGGGATGAATTGTTAACACTACCCCACCTGATCTGTATCAGGAATTCAATGAACTTTAAAAGTCTCTAAAACTATGAAAATCACTTTTTAAAACGCAAGTAAATCCAAAACCCAAGCTAAAAATAAGAGCAGTTCCCTGATATGAAAAACAAGAGTAGTTACCTGATATGAAAGTACTCCATGAGATGAGGTATTTATAAATAATGAGCTTTCAATACTGCCTTCTTCCGTTGGCAGGAAGAGTACTCTGAAAGACATCTTTCCCATCGCTGGAATCACCTGCAGAGACCACAAAGAAGCTTGCTTGCTTGGTGCCAGGGAGCACACACTCACCATTCAGTCACAGGGCCCAGAGGACACTTCCACATGTACATCCCTGTCTGTAGATCCCACTAAGCAGAACCTCAGCGCTGAGAAGTTTCATCGGTGCACTCTCAACTCTTACTACAGACAAGAACCAAAATCACACAGCAGCTTGCCAAGTTATGGCTGGAGTTTCTCAGCTAGCATGGAGCCTCATCAGTCAAGGCTTCTTTTTGCATAAGATCTTAACCATGCAGCACTGCCAGCCTCTGCATGCCCAAAAACACTTCCCCCACACAGAGGCAGATGGCTATAGCAAAGTGAATCAATACCTCTGTGATACACAAGCAAATCAGTCAAAGCTGAACTTAGGCAACACTATTAGTAACCAGATAGTCTGGCTGGAGGAACAATGATGTTTATGTCTGCACAGTTATGCCCATCCAGCTACAGTAAAAGCAAAAATCAGATGAAAACATAATAAAACCCCTTTGCACATCAGTGGAGGATAAAAACTGAGCTTCATCCAACTGAGATCACAGCAATTCATTCTTAACATGCATTATATTGTTATACATTGTTAAAAAAAATCAGAGTTAAAATAATGGTCTTAGATCATAAAGGCAATTATGCCCATAATTGCAATACAAAATACATAAAACATTTCACTGCAGGTTTTTCTGACAAATATGCAAGGCCACTCAAAAGACTGAAAATTCGTGGCTGTAAAACACCCACATGCCTGTGGATTACTGCATAATGCTGCTTTAGAGCAGAATGAGATTTAAACAGCCTCTAACATTGAAAAATTTTTCTCTTCTTCTGTTACTGTCAAACACATTTCCTACTGCAGGTTTTGGATGTCCTCTCCCAAACAAGTCTAAGTAGAAGTGAACAAAAAAACCACTAGCAAAACAGAAAAAGAGTTGGAGGTCCTACAAAAAAGCACAAAAACACAGAATGAAGAGCTTATGCCAAAGGAAGCATGAAGGCTTGGCACTCGGCCATTACATAGTTTCCAAAAGTACATCAGCACTCACCCGGCTATGAGCAGGAGACACATGAAACTGTCTAGTAGCTGTAAACACTGAATTGACTACAACATCTCTATCTCTACTAGGGTTGTAGGCATGCAGCATTTTAGCTCTGGGTAAACCCAGTAACCTAAAGCAGGGGGAAAATAAAGTTAAATAAATTATTCACTTTATAAACACAGGCAATGCATGAAAGAAGCAACACATATCAGTTTAAAAAATGTTGATCTGCAACAATTATTTAGTTGTAATTAATCTTTGGAAACATGTCAAACAAATTTTGTCTTTCCCGTAACACTGGGATGTAGGCTACACTTAGCCAAAACTCATTGGAGTAACTAGGAGTCAAAAGAAAAAACAACCCTTACAAAGCACAAAGTTTTGAATAAAAAGGTTTAAACAACTGATTGTTTCGTCAGCTAAAGCCATAATTCTCTTAAGGCTTTTGCTTTAGTTAGTACATCCTAAACCCCAACAGCTTAGGCATTCCTCCAGTACACCCTCTGAAATACTCCTTTAACTCACAAGGGGACTGAGTTTCTTTCTGATTACTGGTAGGTCAAAGGCTGATTATCACTTAAGAACAATTTTTAAAGTTTTCTTGAAAGAGTACTAAGAAAAATCTCATTTATTCTACCAGTATGTTTTGCTTGGGACTCTCTGGATTTTGTTTTTAGAATTTAAAGGAAACAAGCTATTCCCCCGCTAGAAAGGCAATCTTTCAAAAAACGAACAACCAGCATGAAGCAATTATTTGACATTCATGCAGAATCACCTGAAATATACACCCAGAATACATTATATCCCCTATTAGCTTTTCCTCCTTCTCAGAACTATGTTGATTTCTACAAAACACTGCAAGGCAAGAAATGCACTTCCAGCTCTGTGGCAATTATTTACTAGTTCTCTATTTTTCAGAGGATGGCATGGTCACAGCTAATGCTTCTTACCCAAATGGAGCCCACTATAGCTGTTCCTCCACACTTCATTATTAACCAAAATAACAATAACGTAAGATACTCACTGCATTCCAAAATGCAGAACTGATGGGTGAAAATGTAAGGCCTTCCCATTTGGAGGCATCTTTGCTGAGAAGCTGAAAAGAAGGGAAAAGAAGCCACGATTAATATTTAGTGGGCATGATGCTACAATCTGCAGGGAAGGAAGATACATTACAGGTTCTTAACTCTTTATATTCTGAGCCTCCCTTCCTTGCAAAGGTCTCCCCAGTCATGCTGACACAACTGTTTATGGGGCTGTGCAGTAAACTACAGAGGGAAAACAACTGGAAAGAATCCTGAGGAATGAAAACTATGTCAGCATGGAGCAGATCTCCAGTCTCACCAATCCAACATCTATACCAGCACTGGTATGAGCACACCTGAGAGATGCAGAGGTAGAAGAGTAAATAGCAGCTTGGGCAAAAGCCGACATCAAAAGAAGTGCCTGTATAGCTGTGGTTTTAATGCAAAAGCCAACTCATTTCTTCTGTGCAAAAGAGAGTAAGAAGTACTATGAAGCACATACCTCATCATCTTTCCTTTGCCCTACAAAAATTCACAATGAAGTTTCCATCAGTTCTAGCACGTTTTTAGCTTATTTCAACATTACTCAATACCCTGTAACATAGAAATTCCACGATATCCTCACCATTTTCTCAATTAAAACTTGTCCTCTGCAAGTCCCAATGACAGTGGTATAAAAGAAGCCCAGCACCTCTTCATTTTATCTGCATACCTAGTGCTACTCAGTCAAAAGCTTCCCGAGAAGCAGTCTGCATGTTGAATAGCCAGAACCAGTTTCATATCTTTACTGGATGATGCTAATAAGCATCCTAGCAAGGAGGAGTCCAAGAAGGGAAAGATGGACTGTGGTCTCATTGGTTATCCAGCTGCTTTGCATAAGTTGTTGTAGTACAGTCAATTGGTTCCCAATTTGAAAATGCAGTTCTGTAACATTACACCTTTAATATCTCTTAGTGTGTACATAATCCTGTTGTTATATTCTAAAGCAACAGACACCATAATTTAGTACCCGTCAGGAAAAATGATGTTTATTATTATGAAAACCCACAACTTTTATGAAAACATAGAGTCACAGAAAGGAGAAAACTCCCTCACTACTATAGCAGGCGGAATATCCAGGTAGCATTCCTGAGGAGCTGCTAGTGATAGTCTCCTTCCAACCACCTTGTCTCTGCAGCAGCCAGCTCTTGCTCCATTCCTAGAAACACTGCAGCAACCAGCACCTTCTTCCCCTTCCAAAAATCAGCCTCAGGGACGTACTCAGAAGGTAAGTCTGAGTACTGTTGTAAACACATACAAATTAAAATTACTACTATAGTAAAAGCCACAGACATTTGGGGAAGACGCGTTTCTTAAAGGGCCTCAGATCCTTTTACTGTATGCATACACATAAAGAGCAGAATAAAAGTTAAGCCAGTGGTTTATGCACTACAGTATGACCTTGAACCCCACCACTGCTTAAGTTTCTAGCATCTTACAGGTACTGCTGAAATACCTTTTCTCACCAGAAAAATCTGTGCTGAGAACAGCAAGAAGTTGAGTGCCTCTCTTTGCCAATTCATGATATTGGCAGTAGCTCTCCAAGACTTACTAACCCTCCTTCTGAGGAACTCTAGCAGCATCAGCTCTCTTCCTCTCAACTCTTGCTCTTTGCAGTAGGTACCAAATGCACCGGCTGGGTGCAAATCCAGCTGTGGATGTAGGAGACTGCATTTCATTTGCTCTAGGTGAACAAGGCCATGCTGCAGCACTGGCTCTTAAAAATGCACTGTCTTGCTCTTTACCCAACCCTCTACTTGTCAAAAAATGGGAAAAGCCCTATGAGAGTAGCAGCAGGGGTATCCCAGGGATGCCATTTATTCCTTCTGGAGAAGGCGGCCTGGACCTTGGGTGGCTGAAGCCAAGACTCAGTTAACAACCTCTGCAGGCTCTGAGCTGGCTCCTGAGCATGGAGATAACTTCGGAGCATCCCTGTACACTGCTTGACCAGAATGGTCCCATGATTACAAGACATCCAGCTTCTGCTTTGCACCCCACTAAAGCTGCCAAATTGCTTCAAGCTCCAGCCTGGCCCCAAAAGCATAACAGCCACATTCCTATGGCACCGTGCCCATCACCCAGCCCACTGTCCAGCTCCAGGGTGTCTGCACCACTTATCAGTGGCCCCAAAGCAGTACCAAAACGTAACTTGAGAGCTGAGTTTCTTCAACAACAGAACTAGTGGAAAGAGAACTACCACTGTTTTTGGTTGGGCTTTTTTTCCCCTCAAGGGAAAAGGTGACAGATTAGAATAATGGCAGTGGGCAAGAGAACATTCTGCTCGTGACACTCGAACAACTAGGATGCACTTCGAAGTGCATCACTACTTTGAAAGAGGCCCATCTACATCAGAAGTGTACTTTTCCAGTTACTATCTCTAAAAGGCAGCTGGAAGCTGGCAGAAGCTGGCAGAACACCACTGCACATCCCTGCGTGTGGCAGCGCAAGTTGCTACAGCCACCCTGACCTCTGAGGGCACGGCCGAGACCAAATACGGGGGTCAGGCACCTAAATTCAACCACTCACTCCCAGTTCGGGTATGAACGCATAATCCCCCAGTTCTGTAATCTACACATTCTCATAGGATTGGTTGATGTTTTCCCCTCCCTGTTTTATGCAGATTATGAATATTCATTTTCCCTAGTTGATTATGCATCAGTTCTAGAAAGTTCTGTAATCTTCAACACCCCACTGGCTCCTTCCCTAAATCCCTCCCATGTGTTGATCCCATTGGTTCCCTCAGCTTTAACCCTGCCTCCTTCCCTTAATCTCATTGGCTGTATCCCTTATCCCCGCCTTTCCGATCCTCACTATAAAATCCCTGGACCCCCTCCGATTTTCGGCTCTTCATGCCTGGTCCGGGTAGGATAAACCTTCTCCATGGAATGCATACGAGGACTGCCCTTTCTCCTTCGTTACCTCCGCCCGTGTGCTCTTCCATCCAGCTTCGAGACAGCTCCCACAGGTGAGGAGCTGGCCCTCTATGTGCATTTTGTGAAGCCACCTTGAATCAGCAGGGGTGCAGCCAGATCTCCGGCCTTCTCCTCCTAGCCAGCGCGCTGGGTGCCCCCATCACCTGCACCCGCGCTCCAAACACAATTCAGGTCTCTCTGAGGGATCTGACGCACAAATAAACACCAAGGTAATTTATTGAGACATTTAAAATATGAAGTCACTTTTAACAAAAAAAACTGTTTTTTTTCCTCTAAGAACATCATTTCACCCATAGATTCACCTCAAATTACGCCAAACACTGCTCTTTTAGCCACAGATGATGTGTCCAAAAAAGTACGTGGATCCTGTCATGAGAATGCCACAGGCTTGGGGAAGACAAATACCTGCCTAAGAATGTAAGTCTTGAAACAACAAATGTGGAGGAACAGGCCTCTTCACAACAGAAAAAGTGTGGTCTCCAGCTTCTCTTTCATTGCTTTTAAAATCTGCTAACATGCCATTAAGCATGCCATCTAACAAAGCTGGACCACAGCCTCCATGGCATCTCTCTTTTTTTTGTGGCAGACTAGTTGAACATCATCTCCTGAATGACAGATTTTGATAGAGCAATTCAATTCCAGCATTTCAGAGGACATTTTTAAGCACAAGTGAACCGGAGGGAAACAGGAGAAAGAAACAGATGAGGGAAAGGAAATTCTTGGCAATTACTTTGAACACTCAGTATGCATCAAAAACCTAGTTTAAATGGTGCTGTTACCACTTCCCAGCCCAACAATTTAATGCCCTTCCTCCCATCCATCCACACAATGTATTTAAAACCCTGACACCGTGAACCATCCATTTCCATGAAAAAAAGTGTAAGAAAAATCGAAACACTGAGGAGGTGAGGGAGAGCTCCACATGGTCACACAGAACACCAGGAAGATTGGGGAGAGGTTCTGGCAGGAAAGGTGAGGCTGAGCCCATGAAACCTCCAGCTCATTACCCTCACTTGCAGAAAACACCCAGCAGAAAGATAAATCCTGAGCATGCACACAGCCATCAGGAATGCCTACTGGAGAGAAAGGTGGATGTGGAGCTGAAAAAAGCAGGCTGGAGGGAAGGTTGGTTAAGGAAGAAGGGTGACACCGGGGGAGAAGAGCAGGATGGAGGAATGCAGGCACCGTTAATCACTTGTGCAAACAGAGGAACACATAACTGTAAGGCAGCATTTTTAGGGGATTTTGTTGTTTTTTAGAAGGTGCGTGAGCTGTAAAATGTTAAGCTACCATATTCCCTCCACTAAGCCCCAGAGGTGCTTCAACATGGAGAAGTTCCAGCCTTTCACATTGTTTCCTGCTTCAGGAAAGAACATTTTGGTGTCCTGTTGATGTGGGACTAACGAAAGGAGATGCTAATACAGGGATGTTGAGAGCACTGTTAAATATAGCATTGAAATTGTTTTGCCCTTCCTTCTTTCAGTTCTGTTAGTCTGTGATGTATTAAGTAAATACAGGTAAACACCCAGGTCATTACGTACAGTCTCAAACCCTGTTATGCAATGTATATTACAAACATTTGTTCAAAATAAGCAAAATCCTTACATTTCCCCCAAGTCCAACAAAAACAGATCTTTTTTCATAGGAGATTTATTCCTACTTCACTGGTTGAAATCACAAGAGAAACATTTCTCCTAAAAATGCAAACAAAAGAGCAGATCTGTTCTGAACAAATTGCTGGAGATTGCACTGGGGGTTTTTGTTTGTTTTGCCTTTTTTTTTTAAATGAAACTTTAGAACTGAGTAATTCATCTGGTTATACACATAAAACACTCCAACTGCAGAATAAGCTGCGTCTGACCAAAAGTGAAGGACATTTCCTGGAAGGAAGGTTATCTCCATGTTGCTTTTTCTTCTATTAGCTCCTTTAAGTCTCCCTTGTATCTTTATTCATTCACTTGAATTGATTACTTCATACTATCTTAGCATACATATTATCTGATGATTCAGATAGCAACATCTGTAGTTGAAAATAATCACAAATGCTACTTGGTTCCCTTTCTTCTTCCTTCCTTTTTTTACGCTTTGTTCACAGCACATGCTGAAAAAGCAAGTCGGGGAAAGGCATTTTATTGTTGGGTCTTTTGCTTTATGGCTGCAGGATTTTCTTGGAAGCAGCAGGCAAAAAGGATTGGATTCTTAAACATACAGTAGGTCTTTTTTGTGTGAATTTGTTTAGGCAGTACTGTTTTATTTTTCAGTATATTGATAAAAGTAAAATTTTACTTACGTTGAGCATTTTGGCACTTAGTACCACACATGCAGCAATGTTAATGAACCCACAAGATGAGGTTTTGAGATATGAAAGCGTGTATGCATTGTACAGGAAAGCACATTTTTTATGCAAACTGAAGTAGAGAAAAGGAAATAAGACCCCTCATTTACTGACTAATTTTAGATTCATTCCTCTAGACTACAGCTGATAAAGAAAAAGCAGAATGGAACACATACAGAAACAACCAAACCTAGATAGTTTCAATCATTCTGATTACAGCTGATGCAAAGAAATTATTTTAACAAATGAAAACAGGTAATTAAGAGGTAATTGACATAGAAATATAAAATGCAGATGAATCAAAGTCTTATGCAGAGCTAATACAAAGGTTTGGTTTGTCATATCCCTAGTCCCTCTCTTCTCTCAACTTCCCCTTTACCAAAAGCAGTAAAAGCACCAACTAGTATTAGGAACACTAAAAGTACAGCTCCTGAAAGACATAGAGTAGCTCTGAAAGAGATAATTAAATTTTTTGGAAATACAAAATTAAAACTATCGAGGCAACTCTGCCAAAACCAGAAACAGGAACTGTTTTAAATTATGATTTTTTTGTAACCTTAATTTCCTTCCTAGAGGCAGAAAGAGTCCTCAGAAACCAGGAAATTGTCCAACTTGCAATAACCCTGCACCACTCATGGGCAAGCTGTATGTGGTGTGTCTCTGTGGGGCTCTGGCACCTGGAGAAGAGCAGTCACACTTGCCACCTCAGCTCCAGAGGCTTACAGGACTTCGCCTGAAGCCCTGTACTGACCTGTGGCAACACATGAACCATTCAGTCTTTCTAGATTTTCTTTTACTTTTTAGAGAATGACCAACAGGTGAAAGAACACAAATGTGAATTTTGAACACTGGAAACCTAGAAGTCGAAAGGCTCCCTTATTTTTTAGCACTGCATTTTTTTAGGGAAGAGAGGGAGGACTGACTCACTGCTTCTGAATGCTTGGGATTTGTAACCCATCATTAGGAATTCACTTACATGCTTTTTACCAGAGAGCTGTGCTGCTTCTGGAAGAAATTCTTGACCGTGAGGGTGGTGAAGCACTGCAGCAGGTTGCCCACCAGAAGTGTTCAAGGCCAGGTTGGACAGGCACTCTGAGCAATCCAGTCTAGTGGAAATCTCCCAGCCATGGCAGGGGTATTTGAACTAGACTGAGGTCTCTTCTGACCCATTCTATGATTCTGGAAGAAGGATGGTTGCCTTTATTTCCTCTGAAGTGCACTATGTACATCAAGGACTGAATCCTCGACTGTGGAAAGTAGGAAACGCCAAAACATGTGCATGCATACCTGCTATTTTGCATGGTTTGGCTACAGGAAAATAGGGAAGGGCAGCTAAACCAAAAGAAACCAGTGAAATGCATGAAACAGTCTTTCTAAAAACAAATCCCATAATTTATGGCCGAAGTTATAATTTAAGGAGGAATACAGGTCTATCAACCTTTTCTTTTCTTTGTATTTCTTAAAATACTGAAGCTGGCAAAGCAGCATAATATAGCTAAGACCTGCCCACAAAAGTTTCAGTGAGCTGGTAACTTATTTACAAAGGCAGTATAATAAAGAGGTAGGTAAGCCTAGCTCAACGTGTAAAGCACAAACCATTCCATTACTTCCACTTGGTCCCACGTGCACTGCTCTCCTCCAGCAACTTGAGCAGCCTCCTCTGCTCCATTACTCTAGCCCTGGTGCTTCCACAGCCACAAGTCTCCTTCCTGGGCAACCATCTCTCCTCTCACTGCCTGTGGTCCCTTTTCCTACCAAGTTCTGCAACAGCATTTACACAAACCACCTGCACGACAGTTACCTGAGCCAGCAGTGCTTCAGTTTCATTCATTACAAAACTACAACAAAATTGCAATGATCAAACTTAGAGTATCTCACTCTATAGCACTTAAAGCCACATTTCTCAAGGGGATAGAAATGGAAGGACACAGGTTAAAAAAACCTGGCTTTTCTCTCTACCCTCACACCCAAACAGTCTCCTTGAAAATCGTCCAAAGAAGTTAAATGCACACCACAATAAAAAACGAGATTAAGACTCATGAAGAAATCTAGGGGAGATGATGATCAATGAGGGACAAAGTGCTATAGTGAGCGTCCTGGTGAAAAGAAAAGGCTTTCTTCCCCAGCTGCGCCTGTGGTTTGCAGTTTAGTAGCAGGAGCAGCACAATAAAGCATGTTTAAGAGCAGAATGGAATTGCTCCCTCACATAAAATCAGTCCCCAACGTCTGAAATAACTGAAATCTGTTAAGACATTAATTAAATTAAGTCATTAATTCACAATGACTTGAATTAATTTGAAATTATTTTCCAAAACCTCTTCTTTGAAATCCTTTACTCATCCAAATTTCAAGCAACAACCAACACTCCCTAGCGATGGTCCAGGGGGACAATGTACTTTTTAGGCATCTTGGATAGACAGTAATTATGCTATTTGTTTTGGATGACTGTACGTACAGGCCCCACTAGTTCAAAGTGCACATCAAACATATTTTGGTTTGAAGCACCTCTACTGCTCCCAGCAAATCCCAAATATCCTAGCAGGCAGAACATCTATCTTCATTTTACTTCTGGCTTCATATAATTCAACCATTGCCTTTTCATTCTGCAGTATTTCATGAGGCAAACTCTGATAACTGCTCTCAAATAAAACCCTTAGCATGCCTTTCTCTTTTTTAAGCTTCTTTACAATTTATCTTTTTCAAAGTAGTCAGCAATCTTCCATTAAAATTAAAATCACAGAAACAAGAGAATTTACTCTTTTCTTTTTATAAGTTCTTCCCAAGACAAATTAAAAGAGCCAATTGACCAATACAAACACACAGTTTTGGCCTTGGTATTCTTGACGTTTTGTCTTTACCAGGTCCTGGACTTGTGGGTTTTAAGAAAATACTGCATTTCATGTCCCTTTGAAGACTGCTTCTAGCCCATGAGTTTGCAAAATAAAATCAAAAATCACAAAGGCAGCTCATGCTCTTTTTTTTCCTTTTTAAACCTCAAAATTTTTTAGCCAAATTCAATTTTTTTTGCCTAATATGCGTACTCTATAGTTGCCAAACCCTCAAAAATCCCAGGAACATTTAAACTGCCTGCAGAACAAACACAGGTTTGTTCTTCAAAAACTGCCACTAAGATCACAAATAATTGCTGAGATGTTAATTTTTGCCTAGCTTACTCAATTAACCAGAATTAAGAAAGGCAGACAAACCTGAAGCACCCTGGCCTATTTAATACATGTACAGAAATGGCTGCTTTTTGAAGAACGCTGCGCAACTCTCACAACTCAAAACCCCTACAACAGAAGCTATGAGTCTCCACACTTCTGAAAAGATCAGGCTGTCTAGCCACACTCCTGCCCAGCATCTCTGAACAGAAAATGAGACATTTTGAAGCGAGATGTGCTGCTCACAGCCTTTTTCAGACACTTTGACGACACGAATCCCAGAGAAAGGGTACACAGAGAAGTACCTAGAGAAAAGGCTTCCACGGTGTCAGCACACTGCCTTCTGTGGCTAAAAACAAAGCACTACTGCAAGCCTTGAGCTGAAATACCATGAAATTTAAATGACTGTTCTCTACCTACAGTTTTCAAAGCCTTTTATTGAAAGCAGTCAAAATTCAGAGCACAGCACCATGAAAGAGGCAGGATAAAAGAACCTCAAGAAAGTCAGAAGATAGGCCACAAACCCACCTCCCTTGTACCTAAGAAGAACACAATTATTTTTACTTACTAGGTAGCAAAGCCTTATTCCTGTGCTTGCAATGGCAGAACAACAGCAGAAAATTTTAGTGGGAAGGGCAGTTTTTAAGCACAACCCTGTCCTAACATAATTACAAATTGAACAGAACAAGAGGCAGGCATTTTAGAAGAAACAAATTCAATCACACCTACCTCAACTAAATTAATTCTCACAAAAGTAACAATGAAAGTTATCTGCTGTTCCTGCAGCGTGTCTACGGAACCATTACCAGTAAAGAAGGAAGAGATCCAAGTGAAAACAGACCTCACCTTTTTAACGCCCCAATTGCAATTCTGTTTTTAACAGTTAAAACAAAAATTCATTTCATCAAGCACACCCAATTTTACTCAAAAACTCCCCCCAAGCTGAAGAGCAAAGGGCCAACTTCTGTCAAGTCAGTAGCAACCCTTCCTCCTTCAAGAGTTTCACTTTCACATGCCAGGGAAACTAGTTTTCCTCCAGCTCTGAGAATCTGGCTCCCACCTCAAGAAAAGCAGGACGCCTTGACAGGAAGTACTGTGGGGCTGCAAAGCTCACAGCAATAGGAAGTTACATTCTTGTCAAATTTCATTGCACCCAACCATTTCCTTTTCCTACATCAGGCACAGCCAAAAATTTCTATCTTGACACAAACCATTTTAAGTTACAGCAGTTCAGCAAAATGCATGAAAAAGAGCTCTGTGGTCACTGATAAGCTTGACCTGCTTAATAATTAAGAGTGATAATCTTCCTACAGTAATTAAGAGTGATAATCTTCCTATGGGAGCTGGCTTTTGCTGTTTCTACATTAATCCAAGCCTTTTAGTTCCTTTTCATAATGAAAGGGTACAGGCCTCTAGGACAGCATGTATTTGCCTGCTGGAGCTCAACAGCCCATAGGAAACCTTTACACTGAATCCATTAAGTACTAAAAAACCCACTGTTCTTTCCCGTGCCTTGCCCCTCCCCGGGAAAAGAAAAAAAAGAATGCTAACTAAAAAGGAAACTAAAGCAAATACAAGAAAACTGAGACCTAGGACTTTAAAAAGTAGGAACTTCTGCTTTTAATTTATTCCCCCCATCTGGACAGTGCACCTGATACCAGTTTCCCTGAAAAGTTATGGAAAAGTCACTAAGATCACGTCTCAAAGCTACAAAAAATACCCAGTAGTGGAAAACAACAATCTGGACTTTGCATTTTTTTTCCTCTTTTGTGAATTTCAGCCCAAATTTTTAAAAACAAAGTATAATCATTGAGCATTAACCTTTAAGAATAGTAATTTACCAATTAGCATTCAATACCATGCCTTGTTTAAGCCAATATATGAAGACAGACAATCAAAGGGAGCTCAGTATTGAAAACTGTACAAGTTATCTCCACAGCTTTTTGTTTTGTAGCCTCAAATGCTACAAATGCAAAACAAGCAAACACTCCAATATACAGTTTTGCTTATTTTACAAACTGATAAGATGCTGGGGAAGTCCCTCAAAAACTTAAAACCATTAACCACTTGCAAAATCCTTTTACCAAATATTTGCTTGAGTAATAGACCAAGACCAGCTTTCTCAGGGCTATGTTTCCATTTTATAAGGAGAAAAATTATTGCCACTATTGATTGCCAAACTTATTAAAAACTTAATTATGTCCTCTAGCAGATGAAACTTCATAGAAGACTTTCTAAAGCATCTCCAAACTACCACAAATTTAAACTACATTAGTTTTCTAAAAAATACATAATTTGTCATGTAACTGAAAAGCATTTTCACAAGCTGTACTATATACGAATGTGAAAATACAATGCAAATAAAATTATAAGGAGAAGAAGCAAGGCTACACTTTTTTTAAAGGTACTTTAAGCGTGATGCTGCAGGGGGAAGCTGCGGTCACACAGTCATCCTACACACAGCAGAGAAGCAAAGCTGCTCCCCCACACCCCAGGGGCCACTACCAATCTTCAGCATGAAAGGTTAAAGTTAAGTCACCAGCCAAATACCAACACCAAAAAAGTAGCTTCAACCCCAAACCACCACCACTATCTCACAGGAGCATCACTCTCTTCTTGTTTTCCACCCCTCCGGTTGGGATGTATTACATCCTCTTTAGTCCCCCTCCAAATGTTTTGGTGTCATTTGACAAAGAGTAACTCATTGAATCTATGCCATATGTGATGTATGGTTTTTTGGTTTTTTTTTAGACAGGACACAAAATACAGAACCTTATAAAGAACCTTTTAAAAATAGCAATATAGAAATTGCAGACTATTTTTATTGTTCACTGGCATTTTATTAACTGACAGCACTGTACATTTTCATCTTCGTCTCTATGCTTCAGCAGCACAGTCATATAAACCTACTCTCAAACAAAGAGCTTTTCTCTTCTAGCTTCCCATACAAAACTCTGGTTATACTTCAAAGTACATCCCCTCCTGCAGTCAGAAAAAGAAAGGGGAATCCTCCACAGCGTCAGTTCATTTCCACTTTTTCACCTAAAGCCAGTAAAGCCCCGTGGTGACAGGACACCACGCAGACAGCCTGCAAAATTTCCCCAGCTGCCCCTTTTGAAAAGGGCAGCTTGCTGAGCTCTCCTGTCTTGTGTCACTCGTCACTCTGGGCTGTGGTGTGCAAAATGGAAAGACAGCTCCATGACTTGGTGCTATTAATAAAAGCAAGCACACTCACAGTGTATTTGTGACCTACTCCTAAGTACTACTGTGTATTTATAATTCACTAGATTATGTTGTTAAAGGAAACACACAGATATGAAAAAATTTATACCAGAAAATTCAAACTGGCAAAAATACAAAAAAATTGGCATTACCAGGATTAGTAGCTGCAACACTTATCGCAGAAACCACCAGGTCCTTACAAAACATCTGGGATCTGTTGAAGCCAATGCACAGCATATGCTCTCAGCCAGTTTCTTCTGATGTACAAAATGCTGCAGTGTTCTGCTATTATACAACTCAGAACCATATGAAACACACCCTGTTCCACAGGTTTATTAACAAAATGTCTACCACCAAAGAAACTCAGGTATGCTGTTGCTCTGAATTCCAGCAAGGGGCACCTACAGTCCACAAGTTAACATTTGCTTCCTTCAGCAGGGTAGCTGGCGAAGAAAGGAAGAAGAAAATTAGCTGACAAGAACAGCAGGAAGTCAGCTTTTGATTATTTTATATCCATTTTAAAAAGTACTTTCAATCAAGTACAATATTAAAACTCCACCTCCCTTAGATTCTTGCTTTTCCTCCTGTATTTCAAAGCTAGGAAGCTAATCAGAGTTCACCAACTTGAAATGTTCACCTGTGAAACCAAAGCAAAAGCATCAGTAACGCTATTTTTAGTTTCTTGACAAGCCTCAAACCAGACATCTGCTTCCACTGCAATAAAGGATGCACTTTGCTTCTGCATGCCCCACATGGGGTTTCTCAAGCTGCCCATGAGAGGAAAAGCTCCTCCAGACAGGCCAAAAATCCTTCTGCAGCCCAAAGGTGTACTTAACTGGTCTTGGCCACACATCTCTTGACACTTCTTCCTCTGCAAGAGAAGCAAACTAGTGCCATGGTCCCGCATGGGAACCTGCACAAAGGTCCCAATGAAGCCACTGGGGCTTCTCATAAGCAGAGGGACTGCTGGGGTGAACTGAGGAGCAGGACTGATGCACAGCATTTTGCCCCTTCTTATGGGAGCATTTGGATACATGGATGGACATGCATCTGAATCAAGAGCAAGACATAAAGCTTGGCAAGTGCATCCAGCCTCTGAAGAGGCTGCTTCTGTCACTCTACAGAAATAATTTACATTAAAAAAGGAGCAACAAGGTTTTGTAAAACAGATCTTCAATCATGTCAGAATGGAAGATGTGGCTTTTGGCAGGAATATGGCAAAAAAGCAGAGGAAATTAAAGAAGCTTAAGATGCTGCCCCAAACCATGGCCAGCAGTAGGTAATGTGGATTTGCAGTTACCATGAAATCACAGTTTCGACACCTCATCTTACCTTTCCACAGCTTGCAAGCTTTCAGTGGACAGAGGGAAAATAAAGAAGATGTGAGTGTTCAAACAAAGTGTCATTGTCCCCAACCCAGTACGTGCACCCAGAACGACTTAACCTCCAAGTCAGGCATCATGACAAAGTCACGGATGACATGGGACAACCTGAATTTTTCCAAGTCCCAAACAAGCTTCCTCGGCTTGGGAACAAAAGCAAAGGTTCTCATCTTAAAATTTGGAAGCATACACTCCATATGGCTGGGCACTGCCCTGCCCTCCCTGCACAGCAAACGCTGCAGTAATTGTTCCAGGAACAACAAAACACAGCCCATCGCTTCGATGACCAGAAAGCATGAATAATTGTTTTTATTTACAAGGAGAGAAAAAAAATCCAAGCAAGACTGAAAGCATGGGGACCAGGGCAGGGGTGTGTGTTTGTTTTAAAGCGACTACCCGCATCTGCGGGATCAGCCACATTATCCCAGCAACACTGAGAATGCTCACAAAGGCCAGAAATGTCCCCTTTTCAAAAGGGCAGCTTAAACGCTGCAGAAACTGGGTCAGCGACAGGCCACAGAAATACCTAAGCAGGCAGCAGGCACCTCGCAAGCTGTAGGCAGCAGGCTTGCAGCAAAAGCCTTGAATAAAAGACAGAACACACCAAGACAGAAATCAGACAATAGCTATTGAAGAAAGGCAGTTAATAGCAACAAAGCACGTAAAGCACGGGTCAAGGAGTCGGTCAAGTACAGGCCCTTCAACTCTCTACCCTTCTTCAGTTGCCAGGAATCCAGATTTAGACACAAACCAGAGACATACATGGCACACAGCACCAGCAGGCAGGCACAAAACGGAGCAGACATGTTAAATACACAACACAGTAAGGAACTGCAAAACTTATTCTACAGTATTACAGGGCTGCTCACTTGCCGAGGGCAGCACAGTGCTTCTTGTTCTTCCAGTTTCGTTTGAAAAAAAAACCCCCAAAACAAAACAGGAATTACACAATTTCTGCTTTTATATATATATATATATCATCTGCATATATTCATCATCTCTGTGGTTCAGGTCTTTACTGTTTTACATTTATTGACATGTAGACACCTTAATTTTAAAATGCCAACCCACAACTGCAATCGATAGGACAGTGTAATTCAGCATAAAATATATTTATGTAGGCAAAATCTAAGGTGACCTACAAAGTCACTAGTGAGTTCTGACTTGCTGACTGCATAATAGCTGACACCAAATGAGTGTGCAGCAGGACTGCAGCAGACATCTGCCAGCCACAGTCAAGACACTTGATTCTGTTTTGCACAGACCCTTAAAATCATTTGACGTGAACAGAGGTGGTGGTTACCCAAGGTGTAAGCAGTTATGAATCAGTCACTCCCTCCTTCCTCTCATTTCACTTCCCTTTTGCTATTATGTATCTTTCCCTTCATTGTTAAGATTGAAATCTGCAGTTGTCCCTTATCAGTTTTTCCAATCACTTTAAATGAGCAAGCTCTCATTTGCTCCCTCCCTACCAGTATTCTTCGTTCACTTTGTGTTTTTATTGGGGCACTTTTTTTTTGCCTGTTTTTTTCTGTTCACAATCTTTAGTATTTTTTCACTTGTTACCATACTCTGCCCCGGCCCTCACCTCTTCGGCAATTACACCCCGTCCTTCCCCTGCTGCCAAATTCTAGCCCAGACATGTTCAGCACCACATCCAAGCAGTTTCCAGTGCCACGTGCAACTTGCTGGCTGCCCAGCCTCTCTCCCCCCAGCCAGGCAACCATGCATGGATGGTGGCGTCCTGCTTCAGGCAAGTTTTGCCTTGGCCAACACACTGCTCTGAGCTTTGGTAAGAGGCATCAGTCTGAAGAGGAGAGCCCTGTGCATCAAAGCAGATGGGATCTGTAAGCAGCACTCCCAGAAAAAGACATAGTGGTTGCAGACTGCCTTTTTTTTCTGTAGCAGGAAGCCCAGTGAGTCCCAAGGCATAGCCACAGCCTCTGCCCCAGAACACAAACTGAGGCTGGGTGCCTCAAGTCTCCGAACTTACATGAAAACCTGAGCAGAGAGGGCAAGCCAGGCAAGTCAGAAATGCCAGAGGTTTGAAAAGGCTGCCTCAACTTCACCTGCCACCTCGCTCCCTGCACCAACGGGAAGCTGCACACAACATGGGAAGCAGCGGAGGCAGCAGAGGTTGGGGGGATGTGTAACACCAAAATTGGGCACATACATGTATGCACTTTAATGCCATCTCCTGGCCCTTACCCTGGGCTCTGAAATTAGAAACCTGTCATTCCCCCTCCCTCCCAAGGACTGGGAAAAACACGCTGCTTGCGAGGGCAATTCGAAGCAACTAAATTAAACTCCCTGACCATCCTCTGGTAAAACTGCTTTCTCATTGCACAAGGAGCTGCAGGTGACCAGTCTTCCTTTCAGCATCTAAAGCTCTGTCCTGAAATTGCTCCTCCACCACTGCCCAGGTAGCTGGGGAAGGAGCTTCTCCATAGAAAAGACAAGATACTGGCAGTGGGGATGGATCCTGTCTGTCACCATGGGCCAGTTCCAGGTCACGGTACAGGTGAACCTTGCCTGGCTGCTGTAGTTACAGTTCTTCTGTTGCTCGGAAACCCATTTTTTATGCAACATGACCACTCCCATACCCTCTACATTCACCTTGCCTTCAAGCAACAGATGAACAATGCACAAATGCCATGATGGCATTGTGACTATGTGGGATAGCTAAAATCCTGCAAAATAGTCTCATGCCTCAGTAACATTACTGATTTTCCCACTTGGCTGCTACCTTGCTGTGCCCCCCCTCACATGCACAGCCCCTCAGGCTCTGGCTGGGACCAGGGTCTGATGAGCCTAGAGGGGATGAAAAGGGGAACAAAAGGCACTCATTGAAACCTCACAGTGTAGTTTCTTGTGAGACAAACACTGCTGGGCATCCAGACAGACAGTGGGAACTTAAGGAGGGGAAAGAAAATCACCCCTCCTCCTGCCACATCCCACAGTAAAACCCCACTGCCCCTCCACCCAGAGATTTAACATCAAGACACCAGGGTAACCACTGCACTGGGCAGCACTCATTTACAGTGACAGCATCACTTCTCCAAAATGCTCAGGATTTGTGGCTATTTGAGGTGCAGGAACTGACCTGCCACAGCATTATTTCAGCCAGGATCTGGTGCTCAATACCCAGACTGCACCAAAACTGTGAGTGTCCAACTCTGTGCATGGTGACAGTCACTTGTCAATAATTTGGTAGAGTTCTAAGGTAAAAAGACAAACCTTTTATATTTCAATTTTGAACCCTTCCAATAATGCTTGTTAGACTGTCCCTACTTTTTAAGTAGAGAGCAAACAACTTCACACAGTAATTCTGTATTAACTACTGCAAAGGCAGCTGAATCTTTCAGGATGACACCTAGTACCTACAACTCTGAAATTTCATGCAGTGTACATCTTTATACCCTAAGAAGTAGTCAAGTAATTACTTTAAAAATTACAGTTTTTATTTTCTTCCAAATGTAACCAACTTTTTTATTAATGAATCACCATGATTTAGCCTCCAAAAAAATAAAACAACTGCATTGTCAGATAATTCAGTAGAATTCAACTAGTTTTGCATTTTATCATACAACTCTCTCAGAATTCAGCTGTGTTGTGCAATGACAACAGCTAACACTGAAGTCTAAGTGAAGATGATGGCTTTTAAACACATGTCCCCATAGACCACACCTGTTTATAAAACAGCCAGCCTGGAACAGAGGAGTAATTGACAACTTTTACATACTCCCACCCAGAAAAGCCTTGAGAACACGGTGCACTTTGGCACGCTGACACAAGCGGCGAGGAAGTCCAAGAGCCTAAAAAATCCGGTGCACGTGCGATTTCAATTGCTTGTGTAAACTGCACCTCTCATCCAAGAGCACTACAGCCACGGAGTTAAAAGGCAGCACAACATGCAGGAACCTCAAGACTTTGGAAGCCATTCAAAAGATCCTCCTCACAAATAATAAAAAAACAAGCATGCATCTGTTTTTTCTCTCTCCGGTGCTAAACACATCATACTGAGACTGCTGAATCAGTGTCAAAGAAGTCTCCAAAGTCCCATTTTGTTCCAAGTGTATTCCCAATGGCAGCACAACACACTGCTCCAACAAATGCCGGGAGATGGCATTAAAGTGCATACACATGTATGTGCCCAATTTTGGTCTTACACGTGGCTTGCTGAACCTGTTTCTGTCCTCACTGATAAGACATAAATACCTGCAGCTGAAGGACTGCAAAGAGCTGCCTGATGTCACCAACCCTACATGCTTCCCATGGAGGAACTCTTTGGAAATGCTCACCAGGAAAAGAGTACCAGCAGGAAGCAGCATACCAGATATCTTTTCTTTTCAATTTGATTTTGATAATAACCAGAAATCACAGAAACAGTTCAAGCAGCTTCACAAGAAAGGTCAGACCTCAGTGCACCAACAAACTTAAAGAAGTGTTAAGTATTAACATTTGGATTCACCACTCAACAGCCACTGTCAGCTCTGAAAGAAGTGTACAGGAGTCAACAGCAGCATTCACAGTGACTCAAAACCAGTCCCTAGAGTTCCTAGAAATCTGAGTCTCTGTAAGAATTCCCTTTTGGATCCTCTCCTGGGACCCACAAAAGCTTTTCAATCAAGCCCTCCAGTAATTCAGGAGGGGAAACAGGCTCTAAGAACATGGCAGAATTCAGGGGTCTCAGAGTACAACAAAGAACAGTAAAAAGAGAGAGATTATTAACTTTCTATTAGATCAGATATCAGCATTCACCCAATTAAAAAAGGCTGGGAAATTCTCCTCAGGAGATAAAAATAAATGTGCTACCAACAAGGCAGATAGTCATCATTTATCTCTATCCACTTTGTAAAGCTGAGACTGCCTATTTAATTCAAAGTTAACTTTTTGTTTTGAAAGGTACCTATGTGCGTAACAACAGAATAATGCTTCACTCTCTCAAAGAAAATAAACAAGACCCAAAGAGAAATATTAAAATAATGAATAGCAATTAAAAAAACTGGAAAGCAATATAAAATTATTTATACATGCAAAAGAGTTAGCAAAAATCTATGCCAAAACAATTTTGGCTTAAGGTCACTTTTTTTCATATACACATATATATATAAAATTCAGGCTTCTGAAAGTCTTCCCAAGCATTTTGACATTTTGATGTGTGTCAAATTATCATGCTACTGATACACAAGTGTCTCCAAAGGCCAGACCAGTTTCAAATCTTAGTACTGCAAAGGAAGCAAGTTCTTTCATAATGCAAGCAGAGCTATGTTACTGCTTTTGGCACATCACATTGGCCAAAAGAACAGTTTTAGGCTTAAAAAAATATTGAGTTGTTTTCTGCATTTCTTTTATTTCCTTATGGAACATGCTGTTGCAAACAAACATTCTAAACAGAACCTTTTCTTTCTCATAAAATCCAACTCTGAAACACAACAAAACCATGAACCAGAGTGAACACAGCCCGTACTTTCAACAGCACTGAACAGGATACACCATCTTAACTTTCTCATTTTTATTTCCAAGTCTTTACAGCTCCTTCATGTGTCTTCACAAAGTTTTGAAGCTGAAGTTGGCTTTTATCAGGCAGTAACTAAAAGCATTATTTTGCACTTCAAATTTCTTGATTTTGCCATCTGCAGCGTTCTGGTATGCAGGTGGGTCAGATGGTAAACAACTAGCTACAGCTCACTGGGTACTGCAACGGTATCTTGAAGCAGACATGGGAAGATGAGAACTTCAGTAAAAATAAGAACAGAGGCCTACTTCTCACCTTCCTCTCAGAAAATACTACTTCTTTTCCTCATAATTCTGAGCAAAAAAAGCTTCTTCACTGTCTTTGAGAAATTCCCATGTTTATATAAAGTCCAGTTGTTCTACAGAAATTAAGGTCTGTTTTGTAGACACACACAAAATATCCTGAGTTATCCCTGTCTAATTATATTTCCATTGCTATTTCTAAAAGTAAAAATAAAAAAACCCTCAGCTTTATTTGTACACCACTTTGGGGCCAGGAGGTGGAGAAGAAGATAAGGTGACAATTAACACCATCAGCTTTGCCCTCTATCTTCCTTATCTCAGTTGGCAGCCTGGAAATAACATAGAATGGTAGACCCCTGAGACAACAAGCAGATACCTAAATTATCCATACTGATCACATGTTTCTCCCAGGTGATTAGCTTATTTGATGAAAGCAAACTCTTCTACAAATACAACGCAAATACGCAGTGAGTACTCAGAACTCTGCAAAAGAGTTCATACACACTGCCATCACATGCAACGATAATATTTGATATACACTGTTCCCCTCCCTGAAGTGGACAGGGCCCTTCTGTCCTGATGAAGAAGGGAGTTGGTCACTTTGCAATAACCACCAAAAATAAAAAGTCTCTTCCCAAAGCAGATACTGAAGAAAGTGGATAAAGAATGATGTTTAAGACAATGTAACTAAGATGTTTTTTAAAACTCAGGTTTGAATTTATAACCAATACTTAACTACAAGTGGTGTTGGTGTTGTTTTCCTGCTCATCTTTTTACTTATGTTACTATGGCAAATACCCAAACTACTGAAGAAGTTCCTTCGCCTACTTGCCCACAAGCCATGCAGTCAGAGCCACTGTCAGGGCATGAGCACAGCTTTCCTAGAGCATGTTTCCTCATCAGATAAAAATATGTGAGTCATTAAAAGCTAGGTTTGTGTCACCTTTGAGTATCACGAAGATGAGAGCCGGTTACAGCTGTGCCTATAACTCTCTATTACACTGCATTAGAGAGATTTCAGGACACTTTATGCTTTGCTTATAATAATCAAGCCAGAGTGCTGGGGTTGATCATTCAGAAGCAGACCCTACACAAATTCCTCAAATTGAGCAAACTGTTGTTTAGGCTTTTTTCTATTTTGTCACAATCTGCCAATCTGCAACAGTGGAAAAACTGTGGAGGGTTATTCTTACAGGGTGTCAATTTTCAGACTGCTGACACTGGTCTATGATTCGAGATGTCTATTGTTTAACAGCATAATGGTAAAATTAAAGTTACTGCAAATTAAGTCCTCTTATGGGCAATTAAGAAACAGTTATTATGGAGGTGAAAATAATTAATTAATAATAAATGCACAGACCGAAAGCTAGATCCTTTGCGGCCCACTGCCCACAAATCAGAAGGATTAGCCTGAGATTAACAGACATCTGAAATCCATTACTAGTGTATTAAAATGTAAAAGTAGAAGCGTAAGAAGAAAGTTCCTATTCTGAACTACTTATATTACAGAAGCAGCAAGTACAGGCTAGGGGGACACAAAGTTTACAAATGGACATGGACAAACACACCATAGCAGCTGTTTACTTTTGCTTTTCTTTGGTTTTTTTCCCCTCTTCCCTAAACACACAAAATGTGTCCCAACATCCCCTTTCTCAAAACAAGGCAGGTTAAGTTTAACAAGAAAAATGCCATGTTCCCAAGCAGACTTGCACAGCCCTCACAGCATGCGACTGGCCTGGCACTAAAATCTGACCTTCCCCATGTGTTTGCTGAATGACTACACCAACAGGCTGTGCCACAAGATCTGTCTCTGCTCTCACACAGCTCTGCAGCCGGTACTGAACCTAACACAATCGGAAATAAGACACCACATGCCCTTGTCCCACCTGCTCAGATCAGGCTTGTCCTAACTCTAAAGGGCATGCACTCTGGGTGGGCTCTGTCCCAAAGCATCAGCTATGGGGTGTTTAGCAAGAGCCAAAAAAAAAAATAAAATCATGCACAACAAATGACATACACGTGCGTGCACCGGCTTTCAACTGTCCACACAGTGCTGCCACTGCGTGATTCACCACACCATCCACCCAAAACCCACAAGCTGTCTCCCAGGCTATCCATCATCCCAGTGCAAATGCTTTACACCCCACTCCTACCCCACAGCCACTGACTTGAAGGCATTACTCCTAACACACAACAAGACACTGTCCATCTCAGCCCCACACTTTTGAGGGCTGACCTGCTCATCTATCTCACCTCAGTGATCAGGCTTCCCCAGCCCCTCCTGCACTGCAGGGATAAGGGAGCAGAGTCAGCCCTGGCAGAGGTACCATCACATAACCACCCACCCCCACAGCAGGCCAAAAGGCAGGGGCAGGAAGAGGCAGGTCTGAAGGACTGAGGAAAGAGCAAAACGATGCCACAAGATCCAGACTAGTGCCACACCAACATGAGTGGGGCTCCCTGGGAGCAACGTGACACAAGCAGAACAGAGATGACATCCTCCAGGTGACACAGGGCACCCATCCCACACAGCGGGAGGTAGACACCGAGGGAGAACTGTGCACATTTTCAGCTGATGCTGCCAGAGAGCAACAGGGAAACCAATCAGAGAACAATCACAAGTAAATGTTAATCCCACAGTAAAACAAAGAAATGCTTCTAGTCCAGAGAACTTGTGTGGTTCCCTGCCTTGTGCAGCCCTACCAGGCAACAGAGTGCAAGACAGCCTCTTCCTCTTGCAGTACAGAAACTACAACCATTTCAGGGATGGCCCAGACAGAAACTAAAATAAAAAACTAGAGATGCCATAAAACAGTATACAAGAGATCGGCAGAAGATACAGAGAACAGAAAGTGAAGAAATTATTAACAGAAGAAAACAAAGAAAGAACTATATAGGGCACCAAAATGTAAAGCATAGCTTATTTGTATTTTTAAAACAGGTCATTACATGTGAGAAAGTTTCCCCAGTAGCGCATATCCACAAACACAATTTCTTCATACACACTAACCCCTGTGCAAACAATGACCTCACAGCCCCAGCCTGCTCTTTTTACCAGTGTAGAAACTGGTGTTTCCATAGAAGCCTGTGTGGCTTTTCAAGGCACCATGAGCCATATGAATGCAGAAGTGCCAATGTGCAATTAGCACACCAAGATTGCGTTTATTTCTCAAAGCCAAGTTGTCATCCACAGATGAGAAAGTCCATTTGAGGCAGCATACGAGCTCACACAGATCTAAGAGTCTCTGGTCCAGCCATGAATATCCTCCAGCCCAAGAGGGCTCACAGAAGCGAGAGAAACATACACATTCCAGCACGGTTTGTTCAATGCAAACAGACAAGATTTTGATGATGAGTGGGACTGCCACAGCAAATCCAAGAGTAATTAAATGTGGCCACACATCACCTTTAAAATATTTCCATCAAGGTCAAGTAGGACCTATGCTGAGGACAGAAGTTTGACAGCTCTTTGCAAGACCGTCTCATCTGCCATTATGTCATGATCACTTTCTAGCCACAGGCTCACCTCCTCAGTTTGGTGTGAAACACTGTACAGCTGGCCTGGGAAACTGCTCTCATTTATGAAATGTCTGAAAACAATTTAGAAATAAAGAAACAAACGATAGCTGAAACATTTGTTAGCACACGGCACCGCCATGCAGTGTCCCAGGAGAAAAAACAAAACACAGTTTTTACTCCCTGTATCAGCAGGCAAGCAACATAATTTTGTAAAAGGACCAGTATTTTGGAAGAAGCAATGCACACAAGGGAAGAGCTGTCCCTAGCAGCATCTAACACAAAGTTCAGCAAGGCAAAGTTCATCAGTGAATCAACTGCCACATAAAACACAGATAAACAATTAAAGCAGCAGGAGCTCAGCCTGCCACCCTAGCTGTGTCTGGCAGAAGCCTAAGGAAGAAGAAGAGTAATGCTGATAGTTCCTTCCAAAACAATCTGTTTCTTCATCAACAAGAGAACCTCCAATTTCACTGACCTCTTGCAGCTCTCTTCCGTAAGCTTCTTTTAGTCCAGCTTCACAATATCTTGTGTTCCCGACAGGTGTTTCCTTAGGGATTTTCAACCAAGTGTAACAGGTGGGTATGTGCATCTCAGTTCCCCTCCTTTACTTCTAAGGATTATGTAAAGTAAGTGTAATTTCTTTAGGCATCCAGTAAAACTCAAAATTAGTAGTCCCTTGGTGATCTAGTCAAAGTGGGAGTGGGCACAACAACCATGACTTATCAATCAAAAACAGAAGTTAGCCAATATTGAAGAAGCTTTTGGTGCTAACCACTAAAAACATACGTTCTGTGCATACTGTACAAAATTTCTACCATATGCAAGTCCATTAATGCAACTAAAAAGCTTTTTCCCAAGAAACTCAGCGTTTTTTGGGTTTGTTTTTTTTAATACACACATGGATTTCTGCTTCCTTTGTAAATCAAAAATTTTAAAAACCACCAAAAACTTAGTAAAAGCAGCTTTCACTATTGCAAGTTAAGAGCAAGCATGTATTCTAGGAAAAGTCTTCATGTAGTTAGACTTACTTTTGGGGTAAGTTTAATGACAATCTAAATGATCAGTGGTACTCCAGACAAGCTTAGATTGAAAATATTGTTTTAAGATGATTCTTTTCAGACAGCTTAAGCCTTCACTGATGCTCTCAAAACTACTTTTCAGCTTTTGATTTTGAAACACTTTCTCAATGGATGCTCAGTTTGATTTTAATAAAAGATATTTAAAAAATAAACACAACATAAACCAATTTTTTTAAATATTCAGACATTTCTGCTGGCACAAAATCAATTTTTATTCATTTCAGTAAGAAAAAGCAGAAGGAAAAAGAAAATCTGGTTGATATCTGGTTGATCCTAAACTATATTTCAATCTTTCTTTTCCTGCCTTAGCCACCATCCAAGCTAGTTGTCTGGTACAAAGGCTTACCACTAGTCCCATGCCACTACCTTCCAAGAATTGGACTGTCAAAAATTATGGCACTAAGATCACAGGCTTTTTGGAGGATGAGTCACCTCTGAAGTGTCTTAATACCCCATCCACGGCACCAGACCTCATTTGTGCCTCTTGACTAGAGACGAGTTGTGGCCAGGGAGAAGGTGCAATGTACAGCCTCGCAATGTGAAGCAGGCTCATTCTCCCACTGCCACTCTGGATTCTTCCTGAAGCAAATGCTGTAACTACATCTCTTAAGTATCCCCTCAACCCTCTAGAAATTCTGCAGTTTGTGCACCTTAACTGCTTTGCTCTCTCTCAGGCAACTAGTAATCTACTCCCTTGCTGCCTCTACCTTCCATTTCTCCTCCACATCCGGAGCACTAATTCACAGACACAGCAAAAACAACAGGATTAGGAGTAATTCCACCAAGCAATCATGAGAGGTCAAAGTGCTGGGCATCAGCTGTCACTCCCAGGCTGCACTGACACCCGAGCAGGAACCCACTGGGAGCCGATACCATCTACTGCCCCAAGCAGCTCCAGTCCACAGGGTCAAACGCTCTCCAGTGATCAAAGGCAAAGGCTCAACAGAAATGCCTGACTGAGCCGACTGCATCACACTCAGAATTTTCCTAGCAGTTGATACACCTATCTACTCAAAGCAAAATATGCCCTGGCATAGGCAAAGGCTGGAAAATGTCTTCTTCCTGGCTAATTTCATTCCATACTCCTAGTATTGTATGATTTCCCTTCTCATAGACAATCACTGTGCATCACATACTAAGAATACATGCTGCACATCTTGAGCACAGCAGTCTGTTCTGGTGCAAATGTTCCTTAATGTGCCAGCTGTGAAACTGCATCCTCAAAGGCCTTTGTGCAGAAGTCCTTAAAACCCAAGTGCTAACAATGTCATACATGCGAAATTACCTTTTTTTTTTGGAGTCCAATGACTACTTCCTTGAAGTAGAAGGCTAAAAATTTTGATAGCATCATTTGTGCATGTCACCTGACAGTACTGTCTCTTTATTTGTGCCAGACTTCTGCATTTCACAGTATCACAGAATATCCTGATTGGAAGGGACCCACAAGGATCATCAAGTCCAACTCCTGGCCCTGCACAGAACCACCCCCAAGAGTCACACCATGTGCCTGAGAGCATTGTCCAAACACTTCTTGAACTCTGTCAGCCTTGGTGCTGTGACCTCTTCCCTGGGAAGCCTGTTCCAGTGCCCAATCAGAAAAGGTGAAAAACCTTTTTTCTAATAGCCAACCTAAACCTCCCGACACAACTTCAGGCCATTCCCTTGGGTCCAGACTCATTTTGCTGCTTTAGCAAGCACCTAAACCTTCAAAATTTGCTACTGCCAGTTGTGGCAACCAAACTCACCAGGATGAAGGGGCAGAGGAACAAAAAACCCCAAAAACCCCTCCAAACACAACAAAGCCCTTTCTTGTCAACACCTGTCATTGACTGTTCTGAAAGGCATCTTTCTACTGCTGACTTTCAATTGTAAGAAAAGGTTTTTAAAGAAATTTGAAGCTTTTTAATAGGCTAGTCCAAATACACACGACTTTAATTCTGTCAAAGTCTGTGGCCTGAAGCAGTACTCAAGCGTCTACTGTGCTGCATTTTTTGTTTCAGAATCTGATCCAGAGAGACACAGAACAGCACAAGGCAACCTGTGGAAACATCCAAGCAATCACAATAGCAGGAATCATAGGGTGGAAATCAAAGAGTTGATAATGATCATCTCACTCGGGGCAGCTGCAAACCCATGAACCTACAAATCAATCATTTCCCATTCACAAAAATTGCTATTTTGACAATGTCTTTTACCTCCATGCAAATTTCTCTATTTGTTAAAGCTAAACCTAAGGCAGAAATGATAAGACCACATCCATAGCCCTTGTGCACCTGCCACAAGAACAACAGCAAACCAAGACCACCCCAAAAGGAAGATCTTATGATGCACATGTACAGGAAGTCAGTTAAAAGACTGTTAATATTTTACTGGTTTTGTTGTGTTTGGTTTTTTTAAAGTAGGTTAGCAAGCACCCAGGGGAGCCCACTAACCTAAAATTCAAAACTGAATAAAACAATGTTTTGGAAAGAGACTTTCTTCTTTATGCTCCAAGATGATGAACTCTCTGTACTTCCTTCATCTCTGGAGAAATTTCTGATTTCTCTATCTCCTTTAACTTCTGCTTATACCCACCCCCACATTAAGGTGCTTTGCTTCTAGGGGCTTCACATCAAATTACAGTAGCTTCAGCTGATTTCCCCAGGGCATGCAGTTAGACAATAAGATGAAGATTCTGCAAGCTTCAGGTTTTGCTGCTAAAGGAAAAAGAAATCCCCGTGATTTCACCATATAGTAATAAAAGCCAAGGGAATAAAAATTAATCTGGAAATAAACTAATACATTCTAGTCTTTCAAATGTACTTTTGCTGGGTCTTCTTCATGAAGTCTACACTATAATATTCCTTCAGTATATATAGCACACGCGGGGCTATGTATGTGTTTACATACAGCAGCAAACCAAAAGTTTAGAAGATGCACACAAGCCAGGACCTGTTTAGGCAAGTTTCCTGAAGCATTTCAGTATGACAATAGAAGGATGTTTCCACCATGCACGTGAACCTTTACAAACTTTACTCCCAAAGAACAAGTTCATTTTCGAAAATGAATAATTACAAGAAAAATCTTTAAAAGCACCTGAATGACCAAAAAAACCCCAGTCAATTCACTTTTTCCTCTCCTAGTCTCAAGAACTATTTTTCAGTATTTTTATTATTGCCATAGTAGCCAATTACCCCATCCACCTCCAGAGAAAAATAAGCAAGTAGAGATTTTTCTTTTACACCTAAATTGCATCTCTCTGCTTACTAAGGAAAATCTCAGAAACAATCTTAAGCACAGCATTAGAGACTGCTGCCTTCTGACTACCTCTCAATAAAGAAAGCATGCAAGTAATAAAGTTACGCAGTAAAAATTCTGCATCCAAACCATAATAGCTCCCAGATGAAAAAATCAGAAACTTCAGTATTTGTGCAGGGAAATGCAGCTTTCAATAGTATACCTCTCTTTTCACAAGAAGAGGCATTTAAAAAAAAAAAAAACCAACCCTCTGCAGGTAGGAATTGGGGCACTTAGGCAAGCACAAGTAATCAGCACCAGCTGTCAGCAGCCACAGTAATTCTCACAACCTGTTTCCATACCATCTTTGTAATTCCCACGGAGATGAGGCCTTAATGTGGACACTGGGTCCAGATGAGAAAGCTCCCAATGGGGCAGAAAGGGGAAAAGCCATGTGAAGGAGCGTTGCAGTGCAGGGCAGACCCATCATAACCATCCTGCTCCCGCCCCTCAGGCTTACTCCTTCTGCCAGCTCCCAGCAAGGCTTGTGTTTTATCAGATCTATTTGCTCTCAAACCTAAGCTAAGGGCAAAGACTGGAGATAAATGCGAAAAGCATTTCTGGCTAACTGCAGCCATCAGAAAACGGTGCTGTTACACATGTTTATTGTAAGTCTTGTGATCTTTCTGGCTGGCATGGCACTGAAAGCTGTAACCACATTAACACATACCAGCGGAAGGAAGTGTTTCACTGGTAGATGTCCAAGCATTTTAACCTGGACTCTCAGAGGAAACAAAATGTGTATTTAAAAAATAATCTGTGATGCTATTTACCCAACCCTCCAAAATACAGAAGGCCTGATATCAACAGAAACAGCAGAGTTGAGACTACAGTTCTGAAGAGCATTATTATTTATCTGATTTCAAGACATAAGGGCAGAATATTTATTGTTCCACAGCAACACACTAATAAACCTTTGGCTTTCAATCTCCTTTACCTCCTTCCTTGTCTTAGTACAAATTAACACTCCACGACTACTTACATTTACAAATTTCATAATGGAAAACTGTCCCCTGCCTTAAAGAAATCAATTACAAAATATACAACAAAACAGGATTAATAAATGGATTTTTTTTGTGTGTGTGAAAGCAATGAGAAGCAAGTTCATCTTAGATACAATTAGGAGAAAGAGATGCAGGAAAGGTATTTTGTGCTTGCATACACTGAGCACAGGTTTTTTGGTTTTGCTAATAAATCAATATTAACATTAAGTTGAGAAAATTGTAAGCCACAAGTAATAAAAAACTATTTAACATGCAGGAGAAAAAAGTAATTTTTAGAAGTCTGCCCAATTACACTTTGGTATTTCCTAAAGCAAAAACCAAAATGAGCTTCAATACTCTTGCTTCCATTTGAGTTTAGCTTACCTTTGCTCTTGCGGATGCTCTTCCACATCCTCCTCCGAATCAGCCTGACAAACAGAGAAAATACTGTGTAAGAATCCCAGAACTGCACCATGCTACACTGGACATATGTACCACTTTTAACTCCTTCACAGATGGATTCTCATATGACTTGTTTGCAAAACAAATTCAGAAATCTAAAATTCCTCCAACTCCTTTATGAGTCAAGTAAGGTGGTTGATGGACATCCCATGCTGACTGAACAGACTCATTTTCCATTTATGCAAATGCTTCTATACAAAATCTGCTCACACAGAATTTCAATCTAAGGCCATCAATTGCCCTCAAACTACAGGAAGACTATTTCCTCCACTTTCAAATTCTCTGCCCCCATCAGTAAACTTCAGTAGCCAGTACCTGAGAAAATAGGATGCAGAATGCCTTGAAATGCAGATCACCTGTCAATGCCAAAAGCAAAGTACCACATTCCAGCTGGCATGGTGAGGTCCCAAACCCAGATCTTATCATTGATTAGCAGCATGTACAGAAAGCAGAGAGAGCAGAAGCTCTGAACACATCATCTTAGCTCAGTTGCTGGTCTCAGGTAATTTTCAAGACATGCAGCTGAACTGAGTCAGCTTGCAGTTCACCAAAAACCACTTTGAGCTGTCTACAGAAATGAACTCAAGTGTTGGTTCAATGAGCTCCCTGCAGGAAATCCATTTAAAACAAGGAGGTAGCTACTCTGAACTGGCCAAGATCTCCAGGAAAGCTTTAGGTACAACTCAAAATGAAGTGTGTTCCAGCCACTCAACCCCTGCTGATGAAACCAGGGACAACTTTAGGGAGATTAACATTTTTTCAGGAAGAGGTCACAGTCTTCCTGCCAGGAACAGCTGGTGAGTTTTCCCAGCTTCTGCAGGTGATGGTTCTACAAGACATGGACTACTGACCTTAGCAATGAAAAGGTAAGGGGAAAAAATCTTTTAAAACTAAAAGACTGTACTTTCCACCACCCCTCCTACATGTTTCCCACGTAAGCCTATCACGGAACAGGCCCCAAGCTACCAGCTTTGAATTTAGCTCCTATTTTCACCACATACTGGAAAAAAAATATCACCTGTAAATACTAAACATCTTTCTACAGGCTTCAGATGCTTAAGCAGATCAGGCAGCCCTACCTGCCTACTGAATGGGACAGACAGCAGGATTTCTAAAGACTGAGCTTCATGAAGTAAGGAAAAATGACAACACACACACTATGGCAACAAATATGGTTAATGTTGACATTAGTGCTAATAATTAACATTATTGTGCCTAAAATAATGACCTCATGGCTAATATTAATATAGATCTTGCCAAAAGCTACCAGATGCATCTGAACTTCCGTCTTTTGTCACAAGCAGCTCATACAAGAGAAGCAGCACAGCCTCCACCATAACATAACCAAATCTGGAACGAGACTGGCAGAGAAGTACAAGTTAATTTGAGGACATGACAATCTTTCTGTATGCCTGCCCCGAGGTTGGAGACACCATGCTAATTGTCCAGGATCTGCAGCACACCACAAAGCTCTTCAGCACAGATCTACCTAGAGGTCCCAGCACCTGGCCCCATGAAGACCCAGCCATCTCCTCTAGAAGCCTTGCTAAGTCTTGCTGTTAAGACTCCACCAGGATGGCACGATACAAACCCATTATGTTTTCCAGCTTCTTCTAGCTCCTTTTGTACTTCTAGGACCTCAGCATGATGCCAAGCAGAACTAGAGGACTCCTTATCCACCTTCTCCAGAAACAGCTCCTCTGCCATAGCCAGCCAGCAAGCTATCCTCATTTTAAATGGCTTAGTTCCTCCTTTAAATGGCTTAGCATCTGTCAGGCATCAGAAACCTGGGTCTGTGTCATTACACTGTGCTCACCCTTAACACTAGCCACTTTACCATTTCTCCTCTTCACTTTTCCCCAAGCAACAATGAAGCAAACTTCCCAACCTACAGTGCAGCCACAGCACATCTCGACTGTGCAAGGAAAAATAAAAAAATTAAAAATCACCCTCAACTCTGATCACACCCATGTCCAGCTTTCTCCTATCTTCACTCCTGTGTGCCACAGGCTACACATATATGTAGGCTTACACTGAGGATTTACAACAAAAAACAAAACAAAAACAAACGAACAAAACACCAAGAAAAAATTAGCGTTCTCAAACTACAGGACTACAGGGGAAAGGAAGGGAATACCTCCTGAAAGTTAAAATGCAGGTCCCAGCAGTCTATCCATGAAAAGAAAAAAATCCCCTTCCTCCAAACCTTATCCTGAATATGGGGCAGGTGCTTATCTTGTGCTGGAAAGCCCTTGAAAGCGCCCCTCTTGTGTCACACAAGTCTCAAGAGCCTGGGCTGACAGCTACTGCATAATCTGCATGGCCAACCAGCCCCAAGTCCTATCAGCGCCATCCAGAAGCTCAGCTGGGAGTCTGGAGGAGCCTTTTAACAGCCCAAAGAGGAACAAAATTCCCACCCCAAGTCTGTCTCAGACAAACCCTGCTTTGAAGCAGGTGACTCTGTACATTTAATTTGTGCACAGCTGATGGGATCGTTAATGACACACTGCAGTGCCGCATATCTCTGATGAATATATGTAAGATCAAGGTCTTCCTCAGCTTTCTAAACCAGTAGAACAATTAACCTTATTAGCCCCTGAGCTGCACTGAGGAACAGAAACTGAAGACAAGTTCCTACTACTTGGGATACTTGGGAAAAGGAAAAAAAAATCTTTCAGACCCAAGCAGAACCTTGTAAGTGAAAACACAGGCAGCAGCTCTGCATTTGTCCAGTGTCTATAACAACCATGATACAGTAAATACTGCAGTATCTTTCTCTAAAATTCAAGCACCTGAAACACTGTCACAGTAAAGTGAAATAAAAAGTCACTGTAACCTCCTTAGTATCTGCAAGCAAACTGAAACATTCACAAGGTGCTCCTGTAATGAAACATCTTGCTCATCTCCTACATGTAACACACAGGAACAGTAGAAAACTCATCACATCAGTCAAATACAGCACTGTCACAAAACCAAAGTTTGGCATACACTGCCTTTGATGACTTACTGTCATTTTCAATTGTGATAACAAGAACTACAACTTTAACTTCATTATGTCATTTTAAGGTTCCTCCCTCTAAACTAAAGGGGCTGAAGGGAAAGTGCTCAGCAGCTACCCAACCCACCTGCCCCTGCCTGCAGATGCTCCCAGTAACCACCTACAAGGTTTTTGACAGACAGAAACATGCAACTGTGACTCTCTGATACCACTTTTAAGTGGTGTAGGCTGTGAACAACAATTGTCATTTGTGCTTCTTTCGTACGCTCGTGGAAACAGCTGGCCTGATACCCTTACTGTGCTTTTCCTTGTCCTCTTTCCTCTCCTTTTCAGCAAACATAAAACATAACTAACTGCCTTTCAGCTATGCACTGAAGTGCTACAACGTGGCTGTTAATATTTGGAGCTTTTTCAGCCTTTAGTGATGAATGACTTGGGTGTCAAGTCTTATATAAAGGAGCTTTTCTCCCAAGCATTTTACTTAAGTAAGTATTAACAAGTTACAAACAAACATGCAAAACCACAAAATTATAAGGCGTCTGAATAAAAACCAGAACTGCTCTAATCAAGTCTCTCACACTCGAGGTTTTCCATGTCAAAAATCCTACTGGTTTTCAAAGGAAAACTCAGCTGCCCATCCCAGGGACATTTGCTATAAAAGGGAGGTTAAGGGCAAGGAGAAGGAGAGCAAGGTCCACAGTGGGTGCTCTGTGGTTACCCCACACTTCACACCGCCTTCAACAAGAAAGAAGAAACGGGCACAAGGGAATACAGCCACCACATCTGACTGGGAAAACCAGCTGGTCTCAGAGCTTAAAAGAGAATCCAGGAAGAAACATTAAAATACTGGAGGAAGCAGGAGACCAGTAGAAGACAGTCAGCAGGCTAGATACAGCAGCTCCCCGTCAGCCCCGGCGCACGAGCCCACGCACACCCTCACCAATTGCAACGCTCCGGGCACCCTTCGGGCCCGGCTGTGGAGCAGGAGCAGTAGGTGAGCCATCCCCACACAGCTCTGCAGGCTTCAGAGGAAGCTGAAATCAAAAGCTCACAAGCACAAGGGGGGGGTGAAAAAAGGAAAAGCACAAATACGTATAAGAGGGAAGCTGGGAGGGGGGCACGCGAGAAGCACAAACAATGAAAGGGAAGCAAGAGGAAACAGAAGGTAGAACAACCAAGCGGGGTGGAGGCGCGGGGGCCCTGGGCGGCTGTGCTCCAGCATGCAAATTCATGCAGCTCACGTAGACAAAGCGATGTCATGAAAGGCCTAGAAAGCAACCACAAATATTAAAATGCTTTGTTTCCCTTCCCTCACCCTTTAACGCGATGTCTTTATTCGCTACATGCTCCTGGAACAAAAGCATGTGCAGGCAACCAGATGGCTGAATGGGTTACCAATCCATCCAACTTTCACCCTCAAATTCTGCAGGCAGCAAGGAATGCTCAAAACTGCTCTGTCACAGGCAGGCAGCTGATGATGCATGGAAAATAAGATAATAGTGTAAAGCCATGACAGAAAGAGAAAAACATCCATCAGACAGCATTGGTAACCCGCCAGAAACAGGCTAAAGGGCTGGCAGACAGGGCAACCTAATCCATTTTCCTGCTGAGAGCAGTGGGAGGGAGGTGCTTTGGCAGAGGAATATGCACAGTTCCTTCCCTGGGTTTTTCACTTCCGCAGGTAAAATCCCCATTGGTGCCACAGTCCCTCCAAAAAGAAGCAGAAAAAACAAAATCAAGGGGCTAGAACAATCCTATTCCCAAAGTCTTCACCAAGGCCCATCTTCAAACATGTGAATGAAGCAACTCTTGGATATTCCTTACCAAACAACATTTATTATCCACTCAAAAGCAAGGAATTCTTCCTCTTTCTAGACCCTCACCATAGCATCACCACTGCTGTGATACGTGAACACTGGGCAACAACCCTCATCAAGTGTTTAACCAAGAAAGTCTATTCTTACAAGAAAGAGAACTACTCCTTGTACCAGCAGTAGGTCAGACCATTTTTTTTAAGTGAAATGTGATCAACAAGCAATAAACCTCTTGCAAGTTTCAGCATCTTTCTAACAAAGGGCAGTCAGATGTAGTGATTTTCCAGACCTCAGGAACTGATGCCGGCTTCTCCACTGATGCCCCTCACCAACCTGGAACAATCACCCAGGAGGGAAACGATGCTGAAATGCCTTCAGGACCTCACAGACACTGCTGGGGATTATGGCTGGATGGGCAACCCTTGACTCCTCAGGCATCCAGGGAAGAGCCATGACCAGCCACTGCAGATCAGTGCCACCACTCCATAAAACAGGTGTTGAAAGGGTCCCCCACCACATCCGCAGGGACTAAGGGAAGGCTCCTTTCCTCCTCACCATGACAACTGGAAAAGGTGGGTTCAAATGTGGCCACAGGGCCCAAGCCCAACAGGGGCTGGGTAAGGCCCAAGTCCACATGGAAACAAAAGATCAAGCAACAGGGTTGGGCCTGTAACCAAATTTTGGTCTTAAAATCTGTTTGAGGAACCCAGGCCCTTCTGTTCAGCTTGAGTAGTCACTGATGCATCAGATGCTGCTGCGGTCCTCAAGCTCAGAGGGGAAAACCATGCAAACCAGTCAATGCACCACTAGTACTCAGAGACTGGCTCATCTGACTTTTAACTTCTTAAATCAGCAAGCCTATTGCGATTTTCCTCTCACTCTGTCACAACTGAAGCCAGAAGACTTGTTTCTTTCCTGCATACCTAACATAGCCCCTACAGAGAGGATGGAGGAGCAGCAGCCTCAGCTTCGTCTTCACTGCTGCAAAGACTCAGCAAGACCACGTGCCAAGTTCATGGGTCATTCATGCCTAGCTCTTCCCTAGCCAAGCTAAAGCTTATTTTTATGAGGATGCTCAAGAACAAACCGTTTTCCAAGAGGACCTAATCTCCTCAGGAAGTAAACATCACGTCATCATCACTCAATTGCAGCTTCGCTATGAGAAGCAACTATAAATTACTACATTACACGGTTCCACATCTAATGCATCTTAATGTCTTCAATGTAAGGAACGCAGACGCAAAAGGCTGAGTTCCCCAAGCATCTCTGCACAGCAACTCTACACCTCCCCTTAGCTACTACCACATCCGCACCAGGCAAAATCTCAATAGCACAATAAGTGTATCTTATAAAATTATTTGGACGTACAATAGAAAATACTTTCATAACACCACATTACAAAAAGCTGGGTCCTGGTAAGCAGCATCAATTGTTAGCTAGCTAAGAAACAGCACTTCTGCTATTTTCCCTTACATTAATGAGTGTCAACGGCTGAGCACGAAACAGAGAATGATATATGGGCTTAAGACAAATAAATTACTCGCTTTTGCCCCCCATACAACACGATGTCCCTAAGGACTGCTTCTTCCCGTTTATGAGCCTGGTGCCTTGAAGTCTAGAAGGCCCAGCTCAACATATGGCAGAGTCCATCAGTGCGAGCTAAATGACTGCCTCAAATGCCATAAACTCCAGACCCCGCTTCCAGTGCCCCTCCTCGCTCACCAGCCCCGCTGGGCATTAGACCATATTGGTTCCTCTCGCCAACACAGAATTTATCAAATCTTGTTAGCGCCCAACGAAAGCGGCTAGACGAGACCAAAAAAAAGCGCTAGAACGAGAGGAACGGCACCATAAATGATGTGTCATTTGAGGGGGGAAAAATGGCTTCACCTGAGCAGGCCTGAAATATAAATATATGCATATTCACGTTAGGCACGTCTAGTGCCTTTCGAGCACAAATGTACTCGTTAAAAAAAAAAAACTGTGGGGGGGGGGAAAAAAACCCCAAACAGAAAATAAATGAAGCCTAACAACCACGCCGCTGGCGCAGGCTAGGGGGCCGCGGGGATGGGGCTGCGCCGTGACAGCAGCGGGCGAGGCCGCCCCCGCCCCGCCGGCCCCGCGCCCGCCCCCCGGGCCCCAACACACCCGCACACCCCCGCAATGCCCCCGGCCCCCTCCGCCGCCCCCACCCCCCGCGTCCCCTCACCTGGGCGGGCAGCAGGAGCTCCCCCTCCTCGGCTTGCCACAGCTCCACCACGCCGGGGATGGGCTCGATGGCTGCGGGGGCAGAGAGAGAGAAAGCGCGGATGGGCAGGGGGCGGGCGGCCGGAGCCCGCAGGCGGCGGCCCGGGGCTCCCCGCGCCGGGGCGGGCGGCAGAGACGCGTGGCCCGGCGGGTACCGGGGGGCCGGGAAGAAGGGAATTGGACTGGGGGGGAGAGGTGAGCCGCGTCCCGGCTCCCTTTGTGTCCCCGGGCTGCCACCGCGGCAGCCGCCCGAGGGACGGCGGCGGGGGCGGCGGCTCCGCTCTCAAGCCCGGAGCGGGCAGTACCGGCACCCCCCCGCCCCGCCTCACCCCGCCGGCGCTCTCACCTTGTCCCTGCGCCTCCCCGGGGCGAAAGCAGGGTAAGAGGACGTGGAAGACGCCGAGCAGGAGGTTCATGGCCGCGGCCGCGCGGCAGTAGCCGCCGTGCTGCGGGAAGCGCAGCCCCGCCATGCCGAGCCGCGCCGCGCCGAGCTGCGGCTGGGGCTGGGGCGGGGCGGGCGGCGGCGGCGGGGGCGGCTCCGCGGGCACCGGGCACCGCCCCCGCCCGCAGCGCGGCTGCGCCCGCCCCGCCCCGCCCCGCCCCGCCGCGCACATGGCCGGGCCGCCGCGCTGTCGCCGCGCCGCTGCCGGACGTGCCCGAGCCAAGTCCCCGCAAGGCGAGAGGGAGGCGCGGGAGGCGTTGGGGAAAAGCCGAATCGGTTTTGTTACCTCGGCTGTGTGGTCGGGCCGCGGGCTGCCTTACCCCCCCGCCCACCCTTACGCCCGTGCGGGGTGTCACCGCGCCGGGGCCCGGGTCTCCCCGGTGATTCTTAGAAAGAAAAAAAAAAGAATGAAAAGTGCGAAGGGAGGGAACCAGGATGCCGCTCGAAGGGGGAAGGGAGAGCACAGCAAGGAAGGCGGGGACGGGTGGAAGCGGGGAAGATAACCAAAGTCCCCCGATCTGGTGGTCCTATTGCAGATCACACAGAATCTTTAGGGACGGAAGGGACCTCTGGACAGCATCTCGTCCAACCCGCCTGCCAAGGCAGGGTCATCTAGAGCAGGTGACACACGAACTCCTCCAGGTGGGTTTTACAGGTCTCTAGAGAGGGGGACTCCCCCATCTCCCTGGGCAGCCTGTTCCAGTTCTCTGCCGCCAATAAAGTTAATTTACCTCAGTACTCCTTGACAGCTTGGCAGCGCTATTATGTTGAGGGTCGCTGCTGCTGTTCAGGTACATTTCGGTCTTAAGCAACTGTTCTGATGCCTGTTAGGTCTCTCAGGGAATTACATGGTGTTTGTAAAACAGAAGTGTAGAACAGAGCCCAGAGATAGTCGTGAGAGTCACATGGTTGTAACGTGTATCTCACATACCCTTCTAATTGCATTTTAATGTGCTTTTTTTTAAGTCCCTTTTGCTAAAAAAAAAAAAAAAAACAACCAAAACCAACAAAAAATCCCCCCTCAAATGCTTCAATTACAGGAAAAAACAGTTGTTAAACTAGTTCTGCAAACCTTGAGGAGAAAAATAAAGCAAATACTTTGCTAACGAGGTTTGCACAGCCCCCAAGTTGCATCTGGTTCTCTCCTTACCAGTTGCACATAGTAACTCACACAAACACTGGCAACATGGGACTTGGTCAGCAAAGGCTCATAAATAAAGCAAAACAAATGACAAAAACCATTTTTAGCCCTGAACTGAGACAACACGTAAGGACATTTGGGACCTTGGTCCCCAAAAGCAGTGGGTCACCTGCACAATGCCCTTTCTGCTCAGTGCTAGGAGAAGCTTTTCCCACCCAGAGGCCATTCAGGTTTGATTGGAGGTGCAGGTGGGTCTCCACAAAAGACACGCGGACTTCTTTCCTAAAGGAGAAGACTTTGGCATTCGATATTGCACAACAGCCAAAGTATAGCAGCCAATGCAGCCTTGTCTCCTGCCCACATCCTCCTCTTTCTTTCTTCTCTTCCCTCTTTTTACTGCTCCCTAATGGTTAGACAGATCTTTTGTTTTCCACGCTGCCACCCTGTGTCTTTAATCTCATCTCATTGCATGTGCTTTCCCACACGTGCAGAGGAACGCTGTGGCATCCCTCCACCTCTGCCCCAGAGCACCCCAGGGCTTGCAGAGAAACACAGCCTTTCAAAATAGGAATGGTTGGATGTTCCTCTGTCAGCAAACGTGTCTATGCTTGGACAGGTGCTTGAATACCTGCTTTAGAGAAAAACAGTTACAATGGCATAAACTTTATATGACTACCCCACCTGGGGGCTCCAGGAACATGCTGTGCATTCAGTAGGGAACAGTTCTCATTACTTCTGCAACTGGTTCCAGTTGGAGTACCAGTCAGAGCTGCAAACTAACATTATTTTAACTTACTAGCTTTTTCTTGATGAGTTTTTAAAGTGTCATGCCAACATGAGCTGACGATTTTTTGCCTCTCTAAAAGTCAACTGCCTTTTCAGTGCCCACAGGAAGGGGTCTGGCTGGACACAGGTAGGGGTTTAGAGGGAAACTCCTAGACAGTCTTGGATTAGCTAAGCAGGTTTAAAAATGTTAGGTGAGAGAGTTAGCCTGAGCTGCAGTTCAGGCTGGGACCAGACTCATCCAGGAGATGCTTCCCCCTTCCTCCGTCTAAAGCAAGGGCATGTTCACAGCTTTGGAAAGGGCTGGGGAGCAGGGGAAGTGAGGCTTTCTACAGTCGTAGTAGAGCCACTCCAACCAAACAGCACAGCTTTGCTTTCTGGAGGCTTTTTCAGATGCAACGGGTAGGATTGGGAGGAAATCAGGGCCAGGATGCAGATGTTGCGATCGCATGGAGAGATACCTGTTGTGTAACAGGCATCAGATGGGAGCAAGCAACCTAATTACATTGCTGCTCTTGTGCTTCTGTGCATCTCTTTATCAGCAATAGATGCCTGGGACTCTTCCTCATGTGTGAGATGAAATGAGATGAGATGAGATGAGATGAGATGAGATGAGATGAGATGAGATGAGACGAGATGAGACGTACCTGATGCCATATACATGGAGATGCTCCTCAGGCAGCTCTAGGAATGTCACCAACCACTGAGAGCACAGGGGAGGACAGGGCAGGGCAGGGCAGGGTGGGTGGGCAGAGCAGGAGGGAAGCAGAGCGGGAAAGTTTTCCTCCCCGGTAAGGCTACAAATTACTTCCGTAATCATGAGAATGGATATTTGGGCTCCTCCAGACTGAAACACCTGCATCTTTTGGCCTCGGTTGCTCAGCGGGATACCCGAGAGCCCCGTGTCTAACAGCACCCATTGCCCCTTCTTTTCTCGGCCAGCTTGGCGGGTGCCGGCCCCAGCTCGCCCAGGGAGGGTTTGCCTCGCTCCGCAGCCTGGCGGGGCTGAGCTGCTCCTCCTCGCCCACAGGGCTGCCTGCAGTGAGCGGGCATGTGACGCGCAGCCCTGCTCCTCAGGCAGCTTGGGCATCCCTAGCACCACATCCCTCACCGTCCGGTTGTGTGCACATCGGCGCCGCCACCAGCAGGTTTCCAGCTGCATCCGACCTACATTTGCCGCCTTCTCGCTGCCACAGCTCCATTTTATTTAGAGCAACCTTGCTCCCCTAGTCTGACTGCAGACCCATCGGTGAGAAGGAGCTCGGTGTGAAAAGGGAAACAAAGGCTGCCGGCAAGTCCTGCCGGCCCTCTTTGATGGGCTACCGTGGTACTCTTCTGTTCCTCAGAAAGTACTGACTAATCTGGAGCAAACAGATTCGCCCCACTCACCCGGCAAAGCAAACAACTGCTAAAGTATTTGGATGAGGAACTTGTTGGACAATGCACTGCGAGGGCATGGCTCATGAACCTGGTGTGGTGGTGCAGCACCCCCTGCTATCTGCAAATGTGACTGTGCTCTGCAAAGCTCACAGACCTATTGATGATGCTGTTTTCCAGACAGAGAAGATTTTTTTGAGGCTATAGACATACTTACTATTCATGCAAAACAAATCCCTGTGCTGTCATACTTAAAATCTTTGACTTGTTTTTTTCAGTAGTAGAATGTGCTGCTGAAATATTTATTTTTACTGTTTGCTTTGCCCTTGAACTACAAGGAAAAGGAGCTGAGTTTTACCTACAGCAGTCCGGAGATACTGCTGTAAACTTCTGCAAATCATAAAGCACACAGAAATTAATCCAGCCCTAAATGCCATTACAAATCCCCATTATTTGCAGCATGGGAATATCTACGTGCCTTTCAAAAGAGATGTGAGACTTTACAGAAACACTAGGCAAAATTAATTTCTGAGGGGACTGAGCCCAGCAGAAGTCTTTCTAGTTGAAGTATGCAATCATATAATTTGCAGCCATGTATTGCACCATACGCAGCCAATGCTTAACATAAGTTGAGCATTATTTAGGTATTTCCATTAGGGGCAGTTTGAGAGACAGTATGCACTGAAGGTGACATATTTTTCTTTTAAAAGCCCCAGGGAAGTAGTCAACTCACTCTGGAGTGTTACCTTCACCTTGCCATCCCCAGCCAGGAAATCGGCAGTGACAAGTCCCATTGGCATGAACTGAGGTACGCCCATCCTGGGGTCTGCGTCAGGCTCCGGTGGAGCTCAGGGCCTCTCCTCAACCTCCCCAGTGGCCTCCCTTCCTTGCCAAGTTCCTCTTTATCAGCCCCATGGCTATACATCCCCACACCCACTCCACACACGCCGGGCCAGCCTTATCAGCAAGTGCAGCAGTCCCCCCGATAAGGCTACAAATCCCAAAGAGAGATGGAGAGGTGATAACGCCATGGCTTGGGTCATCTCCCCGCCCAGCTAGCTCATTCCTCCCCAAAGGGGCAGCCTTTCCCCAAACACCCACTGCTGGCTGACCAGACAGATCACCGGAGGTTCAGTCCCACACAAGGAAAGCCAGGTCCTTCAAACCTGTGCCATAGGACTATGCGCTCCCCAAAGACCAGCTCATGGGTGAATGCACAGGGAGGGGAAAAAAATTTAGTGACAGAGGACCTGGCAGGGTACAGCCATAAATGTCTGCTTGGTTGCCCGCGTGACAGCTGAAGATAAGCAGCCCTCCCTTTTCTCCCTGGCATTTGCCCCGCTGCCTTGCTGAGCCAGCCAGCGTTCTGGGAGCAGGCGCTCTCCCTCCATCTCAGTGTTGTGTAACTCCCAGCAGAGCGGGGCTGCGATCTCCGCCGGGGCCCCTCTGCATCATTAGAATAATAAAACAGTACGGGAACAAGAGTTTCTCTCTTCCTTCTGGTGACAATTACTGTCATGCGCTCCACCACTGCATGCTCCCCCCCGCCCCCCCATTCCTAGCAAAGATTCTTAGCAAAGATTCTTAGCGAAGATGGTGAGTGCAGCTCGAGCTGGGCTGAGCCTAATTCTTTTAAAGACTAACTCAGCCTGATAAGAGTGCCTGGGACAAAGCCTGCCCTGACAGCGTAATTAAAGAAGTACAAATTGTTTCTAAAACCACACGCTGGCAGAATTTTTACAATTAATGACCAGTTGTCGCTGCTGGGGCTTGTCAGGGAGGAATCGCTCTCAACGCACCCGATATGGGTCAGCAACCCATCCATCGCCTCTCTGAGGACGGGAAAGCGAACAGGCACTGCCCCAATAAGCTGTTAATGACACCGTACACATTACTGCAGATAACAAACATCTTGTTTCTAAGCAGAATTTTTGCCAGCTCGCTTTAACTTTCTAGGCTGTGATTAAACATAGAAAAACAGGGTGGTTACCTGGCCTACTTTTTTTCATTTTCCCTCTTCTCATGCATTTTTGATTGAAAAAATCTGCATGGTAAAACAAGCATCTGTATGATCACAGAAAAAGTGTGATGAATGTAGGACAATATTAAGTTATGTTAATGGTGCAACTTCTGAAATATTGGCAAGAAAAATAGTATGGTTAAGTGATCTATTTTTAAAAAAGCTGCTTGCTCTGGAATCTCAAGTACACATATATATATATCTCCCAAACTCCTCTGTGTACTGAAGAAGAAAGGATAGTAAATATTTTTATTTTAAAAAGCAATGTTACCATTGCGGTATCAATCAAATGCTAGGTAATTAAAAAAATATGCTGACATGCTCTGTCCTTTCCTTGCCCTGCTCTGCCTACGTTTTTTAGCACATACAGTGCATCCACTTGAAAGCGTGGTGGATCCTTGCACACAGCAGGATTTTGCAGTCTCCTGCGGGACCCACCATGTTACAATAGCGTTCAAAGCTTTATAAGCTTCATTTAGTTTCAGCAAGCCTGTTGGAGCATTGTCTGTGCTTAAAGAGGCATTTAAAACTAAAGCGAAGCTTTGAAAGCTTCAGAGACAATGACGCTGGACTCCCTAAACCCATGAGTTCACTGCACGGTTTGAAGTGATGGCATCATGTAGGAAACATGACACGCTGCTCTGAGAGCCTGGCAGTACCTAGGCACAAAAGCGGGGGCAACGCAAAATCTGGGGCGCACATCAAGTTTCTACCACTGAAGGTCATGCCTGGACTGAGGAGAAGAAGAGCATTCTAAATTTTTTCCTGCCTTTGAGATTTGTACCTATGCATATTTACTCTCTTGTTCCATAATGATTTTTAAGCCATGGCTATGTGTATCTCTAAGCTGCTATGAATAAAAGAAAACAACAGCCAGAGCACACACAATAAAAACACGGGAATATGCAGCAGCCATGCCTCCATGAGATGTCCAGCTCTTGGTCTAAGTGGTTTGCACATCCCTGGACTGTGCAAAAGGCAGCATTTAATGCAGAACTACACTACCTACAAGCTAAGGGAAAGAGCAGTAAAACAGGCATCAGCAAAACTGTGGTTTCCCGAACAGGCACTCATTTTGCAATGAACAACCCTGCTTGTCACCATTTCTAGGCAAGGGCATGCAATTTGTATAAACACAGTGAGAAACTGCATTGGTAACATCTCAAGGCAAGAGGAAAAGATCCTCTTGAGTCCCAAAAATAAGCATCCACCCTATCCATGGCACCTCGCTCAGGTGGTGAGGGTTACAGCTATTCTTGGATTGCAGTGGCACGAAGTCCCTGCTCCTGCCTTGTCAGGCTTCCCTGGCAAAAACCCTGGTGCTCTTGATCACCAGGGAATATGACAAGGAGAGGGAGACCCACACAAAAATAGCAATGATCCATGAAAAACAGCACCTTGTGGATCAAGTCAGGTACGGGATGCCCATAAGTAGATTGAAAGCACAGTCTGTAGCAAACAGGTGTAATAAATACCAGCTTTTTAAGAAGCCATGGTGCCTGAGCATGTTTAGAAATACAACAGTAAAATAGGATTTCACAGCATGACAAATGCTGCTCAGTAAAAGCTGGGCACACCTTGCAGGACACTTGGAGAGCCGTGTCATGTCTTGCAGGCAGCATCTCATTTGTAAGACCAGTGTTTCACTGGGGCACAGCTGCAGGCAAAGCTTGATGGGCTGGAAAAGGACATGGCGTGAGCCATGGCAGAGTTACCATGTGCTTTATTTTCAATTTTGATAGCTGTAGAAGGTTTTAATGGGGGTAAAATATAGTCTTATTTAACCTCAGTCCTCAGCCCACCAGAGCCGTTTTTCACTGCAACTGAAAATAATGAACATAAGCTAGCTGGAGGCAGACAATGGGCATGGGAAATTTGAGCTCAAAGGGTTGAAGCCTGGTCAAAGTATAAAGCAACCAGAATCAGTTTAGTACCACAGTATGTCAGAAAAAAAGCGTAGCTGTCAAGAATACAGCACTTCCACATGTGTGCAGATGCTCTTGAAGGATGAAAATACACTGATGACATTGAAAAAACATAGCACAAAAGTAGAACACGTTTCAAAATACACCCAAATTGGAAACACTACTGTTAGAAGCTTACTAAAACACAGTAAAATATTGCCATAGCTCTTTTTTTTTTAAGTCCTGAAGTGTTACTATAACAAAAATAAACATGCTGATGAAATATAAGAGAAAAGCAATGCCAAACTCCTGGAGAAGTGAATGGCAAATTTGCCAGAGCTGTGCTTCCAAAACTGGCTGTGCAGCCCAGGATCCAGTGTTAATGGGTCACAGATGTTCTCCTTTTACAAAAAGAAGTTGAATGTGTTTATTTCTTTCATGGTGCCGGCCAGAGGGCAGTTAGGGGAGCAACTGGAAACCTGTGAGTTGCAGTTACTTGATTGAATAATCTGTTTGAAAAAAAGATGTTGCCATGCAAAATTATCCTCCCCCCTCCACCACCTCCCTGACAGTTTTGACAGCACGTAAGAGTTTCACTTCCATCCAAAACTTACAGGGGAATTTAGGTAACCCAGAACGACGTAATGGGCACAGTCTGTGAAGTACCAGGGATTTTTCATGCCACAGTCCTAAGGCCACCTCTTTTTTTACTCCATCAAAGAACCCAGGGGTCTGGCTGCTGCCCAGCTCGGTGCCAGGGCATCAGGATGCATGCGCAGGTCAGGCTCTCCAACAGGAGCCAGGTTCCCTGCCTGCTGTGTGAGAGTTGCCATGAGGAGAGATCACCTCTGGGCATGGCCTGACTTCTCGGCTCACCTATCTGCAGACAACTTGTGTACCTGCAGCCACCAGTTTCTCACCAAGTGCCCTCTCCCAGTACCTAGCTCTTTCCTCCTTTAGGGAAAAGCCACAGTATAACAAAGGAGAAAATAAATCCCTCCCTGAGGACAAGGGGTGCTATTACAAAGCCTTCCTGACCACCCCAAAGCATTGGCATTTAACAGCACTCATGTCAGGGCTGGTTTTAATGTGGGACGAGGAGAAGCACTGCCTTGCACCCAGGCTGCATGGGCAGCAGTGGCATGGGTGACAGGATACTTAGAGCAGTACAACTCAAACAACATGGGGGAGAAGAAAGCTAATGGTTCCTATACTCAACCCACAGCATGAAGAGTCCTTTCTGGATACTTACACCACAGAGCAGTAAAATCCTAGGCAGGAGTTGAGTATCTCATGGCAGTCCTGCAATACAGGGTTCTGAGGTCCTCTCCAGGGGCCCAGCTCCATCACCACTGAAGTTAAATGTCACGTGTGAATGCGGGACGCTTCTGCAGGGGTGGCAGGCATGGGTGCCCAGTTACAAACAAGCTTTCCTCCAAGGCACAAAACATCCATGAACCCCCACCCTGCTGACCTGGAACTGAGTGGTACCCACAGGACAGCTCAGCCAAGGGTGGGGAGGCAATGCCTTGGCCTGGGACAGAAGCCACATGACACCCCCCCCACCTGAAATGGTCGGGTTGCTGAAGGAGTCTCTGCAGAAGCCCATGTCACATGGCAGACCCCAGAGCACTACGGGGATCAGGGAGGCCCAGGCTGTTCTGGGAAGAGCTGAAAGAGCAATTTTTTTCTCTTATTCGCATAGCCAGGAATCAGCCTAGATATTTACAACTTTCTAATCTACTTTCAAATGCTGCCTAGAAAAGCACTGCAGAAAAATCAGGTGATCTGGACATTTTGAAGACTTATTTTATTTCCCAGAGACCAATTTTAGGCTTGTTCATTTCTTTTCACAGAACATCTGCAACTCTCTGTAACTGTAATTCCTATCATTGTCTTTTGAAAATGACACTTGTACAGCCTCCTTCCAAATAATTGCAGGAACTTTCTGTTCATTACAGGAGCATATTTTCAATGCACAGGTCTTCACCTCACAGCACCTCTGCCCTTTCCCCAGGGATGTGCAAGCATTCAGCTGCTGTACTGACATCCCAAGGGCTGTGGCCCGTTGCTCACCAGCTACTCCCAGTGGCATGGCACTCACAGCTGGACAGGAAGCAGCACAGCTCCAGCACAGTCTGGATGAGAAGCCATGCACATCATCAGCCACAGGAGCTGGGTGCCTCATTCTTCACCTGTTGTGCCAAAAATGTACTCGGCCAGGTGCCTGAAGGCCATGCAGGGCTGCTTTTCCAAACCTATTGTATACGCTGAGTGACATTCAAATGAAATGCAACTATGGTGCTCCTCTACAGGCCTTGATCCAAACATCAGACCTCTGAAAACAACACATCTGCCCTAGGAAATACATTTGGTTATTGTAATGAATTACATTTTTACATCCAAAATCTGTTTCGTTTCCAGCAAGAAATCAGAAGATGGCTAACATGAAATATTTAGATTCTGCCATAACAGCTATCTTGTGGCTGGATAAATGCACAAGGATATGGACTTTCTTTAGGATGCTGAAGACAGCCCTACAAATAGGTTAAAAATAGTAAGTTGTGTTTCTATGTAAGACTGTTACCCTTTTACCATTCAGAACTCCAGCTTCGCTCTCAGCTTTCTGAAGCATTATTCCTTATGCTGCTGACTGCACACTTGCACTTACATGTTTTCTTATTTTTTGGCTCAGTGGAGCAAGCAGTCAGCTTTTCCCTCATTCCTGAGGGATATCAGGTTACAACGAATGTTGTTCTGCTATTGTATACTTACCCAGTGGTGTATTAAAAATGCATATTTTCCATTTGATTTTCTCCTTGCCAGAGTCAGGTTTAAGGCCACTTTTCTTCTCCCACTTGCTAGGTACTGTTAACAAGCTACTAGCTTATTCCCAGATGTAAAAAGGCAGGCAACAATACATGCTCTGTTTAACCCCAGCTGGGGATATAGTCCCTGCACCAGTTCATTTAAACTAAGGAAATTTACAGTGTATCTGTGCAGCTAAACTACTTTGAGTGTATTAATTTTTGGAGAAGTAGGAGAAAGATGTACATATGGAGGCTGCCTGGTGATGGGACAGCCTCCTGCAGCTGTGTGCATGGCACACGCTCACAGGGCAGGTCCCAGAGGGTCTCAAGTCCCTGCTGGTGGGTGCCATGTCCCCCCTCTGCCCTGCCCCTGGGCCAAATGGGAGCTGGCTGGCAAGTGAGAGGCCATGGATGAACACTGCTGCTGAAGCTCTGGGGCACCTTGAGGACCCTGTCACTCGCAGTTTTGTTCCAACTTTGAGATCAATTCAGTTATTAAAATTGAGCAGCAAATTCAAAACAAATACAGTCAGAAATACAGTGCAGGCTTGTTAGAGCTGTGTGCTGGAGCCTGTGGGACAGGGAATTTCCCTGCCCACCACTAATATTGCTCGGTTTAGCAGTTTAATCCAAATCCCTGAAGAATAAAACCAGGATAGAATTCCATTGGATGGTTTGACTCCCCACAGGCATTATCCAGCACTGTTCCAGCAGCGCAGCCTGCACCGCCACGCAGCTGCCCAGAGCCCTGCATCGGACACAACGAGAAGCCCAAATGCCACAGTGCCAACATCTGCCCATGTTTTCCCTTCCGGTGCTTCATGCTATGGAGGGCTGGTTCATCAACCCAACATTCCCAGGCTGAGGTACTGCAAACACATGGGGTAGCCTCGGTACCTTTCAAGCACATGGGGTAACCCCAGTACCTCGTTCTCAGTCTCCAAGCTCTTGAGGTCCAGGAGCACGTATCTGTGCACTCATGAGAACAATAAAAAACCCAACTGACCTTTTTTTCTGATTCACAATTAGGTTAAAGACTTTGAATAATTAAGTAGAACTGATGCTAAGAATATTCTTTTACAGGTATGCTAGAAACTGGTAGTATAAGAATCTCAAGAGGCAATTTAAGCACTATCACAATTCCCTGAAACACCAAGGGGAGGGATGCAACTGTTTTTCCTACAGCAAAAAAGGGTGAAAGGTTCAGCCTGAAAATACATTTGTGGTCTGGTAACTGCCACGTGTAAAGAGCATGAACTAGAGGATTACACAGACAGAGAGGGACAGTAAATCATACGGATGTAAAAGCATGTTACCACTCAAGCTAGAAATACTGCTTAAAGGAATTATATTGTCTGTTGGCTTATTTAATTTGCTCTTAATTGAGCATATAGAGAAACAGATCACTACTCAATGCAGACTTCTGATTTGGTGCCTCACTGCTTGGATTTGTCTGTGGCCATACAATTATGGATGATCAAAATCGATTAAATGCATTCACTAAGTAATCACCTTAGAAACAGAAAATTTTTTTAAGAAGTCAAAAAAGTCAGAAGATGTTCTGAAATTATTAATTTTTTTAATATTTATATATTCTAGTATGACATACAATAGCAAGGACAGGCTGATATTTCTAAAAGGTCAAATTTTTGTGCAAGTAACCAGAAAAACATGAAGTAAGATGAAAAAAACAGAATATTATATTCCACACGATTCACAGTCCCAAGAACCAGAGGTTAAGAGTTTGCATGGATATACTCTAACTCCACCCACAAAAGGACTTATGTTTTATACCAACTCAGAAGTCTTCAGCTGGAGAGCTAAGCTATCCTCCTTAGCTTTATCCAAATCTAAGCATTCAATTCCACCCATTTGGGAAAAATTCAAGATTTTCTTTATTATACTTAGCATGATGAGCATGTGAAAACAGAGGATGCTTGATGCAACTTTCTCAAGGAAGAGTGGAAACTCACCTCTAAGTCTCCTGGGAAACACTCCCATTGCAATCAAGAGAACATAGGAAAACGCATAATGGACTAAACTTGAAACCTGGTTTGTTTCAATTTCTGCTTTAAGTAGTTGAAGGTTATGCATCCATCTTTCAAAAGCATTAAATGTGGATAAGACTGATTCTCAAACTGGAACAGGACATGAGACTGCTGTCAACTCCAAAACCAGTTATTCCAAAAAAAAATAATCTGCTTTACTGCTGATCTCTGTTGAGACCTCAGATTCTGTCCAATGTATTTCGGGCTCTAGAAACAGTAGTAAGAAAAATTATATTCATCTAGTTTGCATATTCCTGCTGTATTCAGAACCAGGCTCAATTACTCCTGCAGTAAAAGATGTTTTACAATCCTGCTGTCTTTAACAACAGAAAACTTAAGTGGAAAAAGACCCTCAAAAATCTCCCTTACATATTTTAATCCATCTAGTAGCAAAGAGACGTGAGACTAACTTAGACAGATTTTCAGGCTCCCAGTGATTTCAGTAGAACTTGGTCTCCTGAAAAGCTCTGAAGAGACACAGATGCCCAAATGCCTCACATGGCATTTAGCACAGCTGTACTCTGAAGCCCCAGGGATGTCCAAGCAGATGCTGAAATATGCTCAATAACCTGCCTGGGGGCCAGGAGCAAAAGATGCTGTATTGTCCTTAAAGCATGCCAGGAGACCTTCAGCTGAGAAACTGCACTGTGGGGTAAGATCTTTCCCTATGTTTGCAGGTAAGACAGAGGTGTAAGTAAAATGTAATTTATTTCAAGGAAAAAAATTAGCAATACTTGTTTATGGTGCATATGGAAAGATATGGCTGGTTCAGGCTGGTCCCTTCCATAGGCCAAGCTGCAACGCAACTGGACTTTAAGTGGCATTTGAAGCCACTTTTCCCACAAAAGTATATTTTCCACAAAAGCTTTTCAGTCTCGAAGCCACGTGATGCTGCAGAGAGGCTACTTTTCCCCACAGTGGGCTAAAGCTGCCTCTTGCATCTCATTTTGACACTGACAGCTGTTTCTGCAGCAAGACATTACAACACACGCAGAGTTCAAGGCTTGTTTGCTGAGTCTCTGCACCACTGACCTCTGAGCAATCACAAGTTTTCTTCAAGAGAAGCTCCACACTGTACCACAGACCACTGGGCTCTGCCTTGGCATCCAGTGCTCTGGCTGAAAGGCATCCTGGGGCTGAGCTGTAAATGCAAGGAAGCAATAAGAAGGGAAAGGCGAGATGCTCGATATCCAGCAGCATCCTGCATTACAGCCTCCCAGACCTGCTGCAGACAGCCCTACAGCAAAGTTATTCTGTTCTCATAAAAAATCAGGTGCAATTCAAGAAGCTTTAGCTGGAAGGTTAAGATGGAAGCCACATGCCAAGGAATTCTGGAGCACAAGCATCACAGATTTTTATCCCCAAAGCAAAAAGTAATGATTTAAACTCAAAAGGCAGAAAGGCGTGGAAGAACGAAATTGTAGGGGTGAAACCTTGAGCATCTTGGTGGAGGTGAATGGAGATAAGAATCCTGATTCCTTAGAGGCAAACAGGGTTCAAGCAAAAAGGGAATGTTACTAGGCTGAGTAGAGGATGCCTAAAAAGGAAATTATTTTCCTCCTTTTCATCGACAGAAAGATTGTCCCAGTGACAGAGTTACCATGGAAACCAATTTTGAGAATAACAAGAAAGCATTTATGGTACAGAGCTTATTTTAAAGGATGGTGAACCATCAGCATCCCATTCCCCTAATTGAACTGATAACCTGACCAGATGACCCAGAGAACTGAAATAACACATTTTAAAGTGGCATGGAATGGCACCGCTAAATGGAACAGCCACAGCTTCCCAGTGCTCTGTTTTTATGACCTTCAAAGCTATGGATATGGGTCTCAAAAGTTTCTCCCAGGACACAGCTTTAGCCAGGCTGACTGGCACCACATCTCTCAGCATGCGAAAGCTAGAGACAGGTGAGCACCTCTACTCAAGTTAGTTCATTCAGGCTGTCATTTTTTTCTGTCATTCAGTTCTACTGTGAAGGAGGTGGTTTTTCCCCTGGCAGACTGAAAATTCAGTTGTCAAATGCAAGGGCACATGGAACTGGCTGAATCTAGGAGGGCAGCATTCCTGCTGCCTTTGCAGTCACAGATTTCACTCTTTCCTGTGGCTGCTGCACAGACCGGGGAAACTGAGAAATGCCTGCTACCCAAGGTAGCAGAGGGAGGAGGGATCCTTAGGGTCTCTCTCAACACCATGTTAAAATGTTGACTTCAGAGTAGAAGTCATGAGGCTTTTTTCTTCCACTCATCTTCAGTCTTTGGTCTGCTTTGCATTTACTTTATTTTTACTGCTTCTCCTTGCACTATGAAGGCTAAGGGATGGGAGGCAGGCCACAGACTTGAAAAGAGAAATACACGAACATGAGCTCTAAAATAAAGGCAATAATGTTCCACTGACACTGCCACAAATATTTTTCATGCAAGGCTATCAAGAGCTTTCCAGCTTCCCAGACAGGAGGCTGTTCTCTGCACACAAGCAGCCAAGGAGCAATATCTCTGCTCACAGCCACCCGCAGCACCGGAGAACAACCTCACTGCCCTGACTCCCGGGCCAGCCTCCAACGGCTCAAACCCGAGATAAGATGACACCTGTCAGGTGGAGCAAAGACAACAGGCAAACCCCAGGCTTGATGAGCAAACAGTCACTTCATCAAATCTTGATGCTTTTTGAAGTACTCAGAAATCAAGGAAGCTGTAAGGACTTTATTGCAGAAATGTTTCTTTTTCAAGAAGACCGAACCTTCTGAGCAGAATCACTCTGCTGGCTTCTTGGCAAAACTTCTTTCATTTTGGTAAAAGCTAAGGCCACATGTCCCACTGTCACTGCTGTTGTTCGTACAAGAGGTGACAGAACTGTGCAATAAGCATTGCCATGGTGTATGAAACCAAAGCCTCTGAAATATGTTACCTTGAAAAAAATTACATGATAGAGGAGACAGCTTGGCATCAAAGGGTTTCTTTCAGTAACTCCATAATACACCTGTAAGCCTGGCCCTCTGATTTTTTTTATTTAATTGTAAATTATTGCTTACACTATTGCATACTAGTTTATGATGTAAAAGCACCTATAATAGAGTGCACCTATATTAGACTATTCACCACTCACTTGCCAAGATAAGCATTTGTTAGGGTAAATCTGTCAAAAATAAAGCTGTCTAGAAGAGCACAGAGGGGAACTGCTATCAAAGGTGGATCTAAGCATAGATCTTACTTGTGCTTTTTAAGCAGTGAACCCTCCTCCCTCTGGCCCTAATTCAGGATGGAGACATACTAGGCAACAACAGTAACAGTAAAAAGGCAAAAAAAACCTAGCATAAACTTGTTGCTTTTGTTTTTTCTATCTGCTCACTGTCAAAAGCTGGATGATGCAATTGGCGAGTTGGTATAGAAAATCAAGTCAGGAATCAGTATTTTTCACTTATGGTTTTCTGATTTGGGAAGTTGGTTCAGACAATGCCCACTCTGTTAGCTCAAGACTGACAAGGCAAAAATCTAAAAAGAACCAAAAAATTTGATATTAAATTCCCTTTTTTTCATTTCCTCATGTTCCTATCCAGTTATCAGTCAAATTTGCCTATCAGTAAAGGCTGTTTAACAGGAAATTCTCTCTGCTCCAGTAACTAACATGAGCACTGAAGAAAGAATAAGAATGAAAACACACAACCCCAAAATGCAGATTTAAATCATGCCTACTTGAAAGAGTGAAGCCGTATGTCCTACCCAGACATGCACGGTTCTCCTAGGTTTGTATAATCTTTTAATAATTTAAGCAGTTAACTGACAAGGAAAGGGCTCCTGGACTTTTTTGTTGTTGAATAAAAAGACAGCTTCAACAATGTGATACCCAATTTTGAACATAACATTTTAAACTGGAAATTTTGATTGTGAATCTGTTTTCATTTTTACCACTTCCAATCCAAGGTCAGAATAGTAAACCAGCACTTCCATAACAGCTTAACTCGAAAGTACCAGAAAAAGCTGATGGATTCCAAAGATGGACTTGAAGCTGCTTTGTTCAATATATCTGCTTGAAAAAAAATTACTCATTCACTGAACCTCTTATGGTAGTTACACCAGAAATGGAACACATCATCCAGGCTTCTTGCCTTTCACCAGATGATACAGAGACTGGTGTTCTGGAGCACACAGTATAATTTTCTTCAGTATTATTTCTTACATATCCTTTTCAGACAGGTACAGCATCAATGGCCATGGGAATAACAAACAGGTCTGCTGCAGAGCCTTTTGATTTTTTTAATCACTGATCTCAGGAGCTGACTGACTTTTAAAAACATAGTGAAGAGCATATTGCCTAGAATATATTTCAGGAGAGAAAAAAGCCCACAGAAGAATACAGTTTATTATGATGATTAATTGATGTCCATGCAAAAAAATTAATCAAAAAGCATTTCTGCCACTGGGAGTGTCTTTGACCAAGTACAGCATAACAAGGAAAAAAAATACAATTCAATAGATAATTAATTTTTCTGAGAAACTGAAAACAAAGTATGAAAATTTGACTTTTATCTTCCTTGAAAAATCCTCCAAAATGCTAGGATCAGCCAGAGGCATTACTTTGCACGGCTAATAATGATAATGCAAGAAAACATGTTATTTACTTTTTTACTCTCCTTTTTTTCTTAGCAGTAAAGGAAAGAGAGAAAACATGATCATTTTTCCCACTGTAGCCTGCAAAAATGAGAAGAATTTTTTTTTTGCATCTCAACATAAAAATCCCATCTCCAGAATGCCAGTGAGGTGCAGCCTGAAGGAAGATGACATGATCAAAAGTGTCCAGGGGAAGAGGGGGATTCCTGTACGACACAGCTTCAGTATGCAGGTAGTAACTCAGGCCCTTTTTAATTTAAACACAACTTCTTCCACCACTGGCTTTCTCTAGAAGCCATAATTTTAAACAGCTTTTCCTTCTGAGCTTCAGCAGCAGCACAGCTGAAGTTCATCATCTCACCTGAAACAAGGTGCCCCTCAGACGGGTTACAGGATTTCATTTAGCACTGCTTGCCAGATCAGTACAGTTTTTTGGAAACAAAAGAATGGAGCATATTTTAAAATTAAGTTTTTCATCTGGAAAGGCTCATTGTTTCTCAGAATAACTTGAGTTTTTATCAAATACTGGAAACGGAAAATTGCCCAGCAGGTTTTGTTTGAAAACTGTTCTTTATAAATACTTCAGCAGGAACATTTTTTTCATAAGGAAAATTTTTCTAACTAGGTTAGGTATGACCCCCACATAGCATCAAAACTGTTCATTCATTTGTGATGCTTTGTAAGAGAGTCTGAGGTAACCCTGAGAAGTTCAGTGGGGCTTTTGGTGGTCTTCACAGATCTCTTTGCCTCCTGGTCTTCTTGACATGCAACCTTCCGTGCATACAGTTTAAAGAGACAAGTCCAACACAGAGATAGATGCTTCCCTTCCTGTATGCCTGTGCACTGGAAGGTGTGTGTGCTGACAGCAGTGTCAGCAGGAGGAGGAGTAAGACAGACAACCATCTGTACAGACTGCAGTGCTTCACTTGTTCAGCCTACATGGTTTCTACAAGCAGATCTAAAAGGGAAATGACAGTGGAGGGGTGGGAGAGAACGCAAATAGGACAAGGAGAAAAAGAAGCTGAAGAGAAAGGCTATCCCTGCTGTGAAGGCAGACTCCTTATGCACAAGAACATTGACGCAGGAATTGTGTCTAGATGGCAGCTAACTGCTGCCATCATGGAAGAACCCAGTCATGTGTGTGACTCGTGATCAGACAAGGACTTCACTTGCTGAAGTCATCTGCTCCTTCCCACTGAAAGGATGCACACACCATCCCATCTCAGCCCCAGCAGTGCTGCCAGACCCTCACATAACACTCCACCACCATCTCTGACATCTTTCCTTCCTCCTCCCACCCCCAGCATGCTCTACCCCTTCTTGGGTCCCTAAAGTGTAGGTGGGGAAGGGAAAGCCTGCATTTATCAGGCAAGCAGCCAAACAGAACAGATAAATCATGAGCTTGTACCAGAGCCCCTCAGAGTAAACTTAGCTGAAATAACTGGATAATTTAAGAACACTGGGAGGGAAAAGGAGAGGATAAACAACAGAAAAATATGATCATACAAACCTCACCTCTACAACGAAAAAGGTGAAGATTAAGCACCAACCAGATCACCTGACTGGTGGAAATATGCCTGGGTGACAGAAGGACTCTCTAAGGAGCTCTTGCACTGAAGTTCTTAGTCACCATCACAAACTGGGTTCCTTTTCCCCTCATTCTCCCAAGAAGTTTCGGTCCACCTGTCACGTGATCACAGCATCACTGTGCCATTTCCGTCAGAGCCTGGATTTTCCCTTTTAAAACACCCCCAAACAACAATGACATTTTAGATGATGCATTAAGGAAAGGCTTAGCACCTGATTTGTCAAAACCTAAACCTTTGTGACTGTTAACACTCTGCAAGTACCATAAAGGGAATCCTAGAGTTGATGCTTGGTGTTCTACAGAGCATGTGGACAGCAAGTTAAAAGACAAGGAAGAATGGGATGTTTCAGGGCAGATATCATCAGCAACTTTCTTTAAACGAGTAAGGTTTCCTAGTAGATCAGGTAGAAATAAGTATTTTCTGCTGTATCTATATTGTTTCACAGTGGCCAATCAACATCAGTCCCAAAGAGCAGGCTTGTCCAACACCTCAGCCTAGTATTGCAGAGATAAACTCCTAACGAGATTTTGAAAAGCTGGACCTGATACTGTTCTTGGTACTGTTCAGAGCTACAACTTTGATTTTCACCCATTGCACTAGTAAGTACTTTAATTATAAACCTGAATTGTAGTAAGGGCCTGACCTCCTGACTTAGCTGTAACAGTTGAAAACATTTACCTTACATGGGCAAAAAAACCTATAGGGCACAAGAAAAAAAGAGAAAAGAGGAAGACATATACATAAAATAGCTGTGACATAACCACAAGAATAACAGTAGAAGTAAGCACTTAAACTCCATTGTTTTCTTGTTAGATTCTTTAGAAATATTTCAGATTCTATCTCAGGAAAACTCTGAAAATACAAACTGGGACACACAATCAGCTTGAGGGTTTTTATTTTTGCTATAGGATAATAGCAAAAAATTTCTCAGAAGGAAAATAATTTTAACAGTTACTGACTTTTAACTCAGCGGAATGCAAAAGTCTCAGCTTCTCCTAAAAAGTGAAGTGAACACACATCTCAAACCACACAATCCTACATGGTTTCATACTGTGGGATTTAGCAGTCTGCTGCATATCTTTTTAAGAAGAAAAGCTTCCAAAAGTGAGCAGATGCAGCAGTCTCAAAGTAACTTGGAATATACAAGATACACAAATTGTCTCTTTTTCTCTCAGAAAGGATCTGGCTTTGCTTTTCCTGTTGAAATTCACCTATGCTAAAAATCCAGAATCACAAAAAGGTAGCACGAAATAAACCTATTCCACTAGAAGAGTAAGAATCAGTTTCTGGTAATGCATCACCTCTTCCGTTGCTCTTTAGCTGAGAAATTTCTGTTCTGACTGTTCTAAAATTGTGTCCTTACAGAAGCAGACATATTCTCCCTCCAGGTTTGCTAACCAACACCAGGAGACAGAACAGAAAATAGAGTACAATTGTACATCTACATCTGTTCTGTACCTGTAAAACAAACCCAAAATTCTACAGAAAATTACATTTCTAGAAATTCCCTGCACTTGAACTACCAGAAGTTTGTGTCCAAAGCATAATGGCTGTGTTGATATTTAAAGCCAGCCTCATGCTGGCTGACTGTAGTATCTCTCGGCAAATCTACCTCAAGTACAGTTATTTAGATGGTATTTATTATATTTAGAGGTTTTATTACAGTCCACAGTGCTTTTACCCTACAGACAGGAAGCTACAACATTGCAGCTAAACTTACATAGCTGGTCATCTTCCTTTACCTCATGAATTTGGAAAGTAGCCAAGGCAGTAAAGTCAGTAAGAAACCTTCATCCCCAAAGGTACTAGAGGAAATCTTGGTGCACAAGCTGCTACAGACCATAAATTACCTGAGGCACCTTGACAAGGAGAAGGTCAGCCACATGAAAGTGATTCTAACAGGCAAAACTTCATGTGCTCAATGTTCCTTCACACAAACAAGCCTTCTGAGTCATCATATAACTGTATGGCAGTTATATGTTCTTGAACACAGATGTGCCAAGGAGCTTCTCACACCTGTTAGGTAGTACAGAATACTCACAGAAAAATCCAAACATTTAGCAAAACCAAAAAAAGAGAGAGATCTCCCACAAAGAGCAAAAAAAGCTTGCCTCTTTACTGTTTCACAGTACAAAATCCAAGAGCAATCCAACCACCCAAGCTACAGGTGCATCAACAGTTTGGTTTGGCACCAGCAGGGAGCTTTGCTGCACAGCACCCCCTTCATGGGGCAAAAGCCAGGCCTGGGAAGGAACACTCCAACACTGCACTCAGCTCAGTGCCACCTGCTTGCCTCACGCCTTCACCAGTCAGAAGCTGTACTCAATGTTCAATATTGGACATATTAGGAATAAAATCTTTCCAAACACATAAAAGGAAACATCTCCATTGCAATTTTAAGCATAGGGACATTTTACTACGTGCCAGGCATCCCATACATTTTCCTCAGGCAACAGATAGCTTGCTACACTATGAGAGGAAAATCTTCTACCTGCTATCTTCCCAATAACTTTGCCGTCTTCATAGACATGAGATGACACTAGCCAGGGGCATACCTGAAATCCTTGGATTTTAACTGAACTGCACTGAACTGCTAGGCAACTTTTTAATTTGAAAGGTCACAGGAGACAGATTTCTGGGCATATCTTCAGCTAAATGCCACCTTTTCAGCAATGCGCTCTCATCAGATGTTACATAAAAGGCGACAGACACTTTTCAGTGATACCTTGCAGCAGGCCCACCAGCCTCCTAAAGGTAAACCTGAAATCCTTCAGAGCTGTACAGCAGAAATGCCATCTTGCAATCCACAGCTGCGGAAGGTGAACACCAGTCTCCACTGTCCACTTCTCTTGCTGTAGCCATGCACTGCTCAGAACTAGAAACCAGAAGCTGATACAACGTGAGGTGCTTTGGAAATTTCACCAAACAAAAATGAGGCACTCTGAAATCTTACTATTTTCGCTGGCGGCACTTTTAGCCTGAAATTGAAAAAATGTGCATAACCCCAAAAATGCTCAATTTTGAACAGCAAATTGAATTCAGTCACTCACATCCCAGATAAACATCCTAAATCTCGGTGCACTGTGGTGTGAATGGATGGGTGCTCTTTGTTCCCACTTCTATGCAGATACACTCTTGACCAGAGAGCTTTCTCAGCATCAAATCCAATATATTTGCTGGAACAGATTCAGCTCTGTTGAACTAGTATTTTTCAACAACAAACAAAATTTTGTCACTAAACTTAAAAGCAGTACGAGGAACACAATAAAAAATTACCTGAAATCAGACCTCAGCCTTTCTACTGACCTCCTTACTGTCTCATTGTTTTCCATTAATGGATTATGCCTCTTTTCTATTTCATTGGTGAGACAAAGGAAAAATTAATCCCATTCCATACTGTCCTCTGTTATTCCCACTCCAAAGCCTTCCAACATGTTTAAACATAAATCCTTGGAGCTTCTAGCTCTTAGTGCTTACTACTCCCAGTTAACCAAAAGAAGAGTTAAATCCAGTCTCAAGACTCTGTAATAATTATTCCCTATAACCTCTGTCCATTCTGTCTCACAGACGAAACCAAGAGATTTACTGTCTACAGTAGAGTACAAGAAAAAAAATTGCAACAAATATTTTTAGAATTTTATTAACCTTAACAAAACCAGCAAATTAAATGGTGATCACCTGTTTGGAGAGGATTCGCATTGAAATGGCAGCTGTGAATATATAACAAACTATGTACAACTGTGTCAGCCATCAACTGAACACTAATCAATGTAATCCAAATCTTCTGGGATTCCAAAACCTTTATCAATTCTGCTCTCTTCAAATCCAAATTTACGCTTGGCCCAGGACTTTATTGAAAAGATGTTATCTGTAAACAGAATGGAGAACATTCATTTTGACTATTTAGGAAAGCATGAATTATAGTCTTGGCTCCAAAAAAAATCCTTCCATTTGCAGTATCTCTTGTGTGTATGAAAAAGGTATATAGTGGGAAACATCATTATTACGTAGATTTAGAACAGAAAACACAAGGCTTTTGTTAATAACCTCCAAAAAAGAGGAAATCATTTACTTAGCAATGACTAAAATATGTTATCTTTATCTTTTCTTGCTCCTCTTTTACAAGGAGACTGAAAGCTACTATTACAGTGTAAGCCTGCTATAGTGATGAGGTAAGTGTGAATATGCATAGTGAGTATTTTATATGTCCTTCTTCAACTAGACACCTACTATGTGACTGTCTACAGCTACAAAAATTAGATTTAAATTAGCTGTAAGGTCCTTTCTAGTCCTGCGTGTTTGTTCAGACACTGTATATAAAGTTAAAAAAAAAAATTCAAGAAGCTTTAGTCAGCACTTCTCTTTTAGCATCAGGTTATTATTTTAACATATACATTTTGTTCAATTTAACATAATTTTTCACTGCAGCATTTACTGAAACTCATTACGTCATTTTTAACACCCATAAACTGAAGCGTTCCTTAAGAGAGGAAATGTTCTCTGTCTCTGCACAGCTTAGAGATCTGTTTTTCTTTTCTTTAACTATCATACATTTGGTTTTAAAACTGTCTCTTCAAAAGAAAAATATGCTGCAGCATATAACCAAATTGTCTAATTAAATAGCAAAGTACTTCCCACAGGCTGAGGCACAGTTCCTTTACCTCACTCAAGGCCTTGAGAACAGCCTGTCATCAACAGCAGAAAGCCCTGACAACTCCCAGAAGTTATTTTCAAATACATAATTTTATTTCCCCATATGGAGTAAACAACCCAGACATAAAATAATAGTCCAAAGACTAAGACAATGATATCCTGCTGCATTTGGCATAACCAATGATCAGCAGTCCATCAGCAGGAGATCTATTCTAGACAAAAAATTACGAACAATATTCTAAATAATTTAAAAAACCATAAGGACATATAAATAGCTTCCTCTGCAAAATGGGAATGAATACAGCAAAGCTAAGCAACAACAAAATTGAATTAAACTTCCATATAAATGTCATCACAGTAACATTCCTTAAAACTATGCATCATTTTACCTATCAAAACTGATCACTTAGTTTGAGAAATACCTACTTTGTATTGGCATCCATCACACGGTAGCAGCAATAAGATTCCACAAACCATCCTACTCTTTTGAAAGAAATGAACATTCAAAATAGAATTAAACTTTCTGAATACCTGGGCATCACCATTTCCAGTCTCTATTGCTTTCCTGATCTTATAAGATTTAATTCAGCCAAGGAAACAAGTTGCAGGATTTATACAGTGTGCAAGACAGCACCAGAAGGACAAATCTGTTATGGCATATGAAGTACATTCAGTAACTAAACTGGGAAGATGTATTTTTTTTGTTGAATCATAGTAGTTTTATAAGTAAAATAAATTTCTCTATGTTTCTATAAGTAAGGACTATCCCACATCAAGTCCTAATCAAATTTAACACTGAGTAGGTCTTTTACTGAAACTGCTCTAGTGTGAAGCTGTGTCGCTGCAATACACACCAGTCCATCTGTTGGCTGCCTCCTTAGCCACTTGGTTTGTTTGGCCTGAAACAAAGAAAAACACCAACAACAGTAAAAGCATACCTCACAGTAAAATCACCACATAGTTTCAAGGCACAGAGACTAGATTTTTATTGATGCCATTTTTAGGGAACCACATAATATGAGGAAGTTATTCTACTGCTTCCAAACACTTGCTATACACTTTTAAGGTTCCACCAAGCACAAAGCTAGGTTAAAAAAAAACAGGAACAAAGAGCGTAAAAGATACCATATGATCAAGTGTAAGTTTTTAAAGTGTATCTTAAAATAAAATAACCCCAGTTTGGCTTGCCTACGGGCTTAATTGTCTTCACCAAGATTAGAACTAGATATATGGCCTGAAGATACCAGAGATGGAAAATATTTCATAATCCTCTCTATACATAAGTAAACTATCACATAGGTATGCATGATGCTACATAGATAAGGGAAATGACAAGGCAGCAGTCTATCATATCAATCCAAAAGTTTATCATATGAACTTTTATAAATAGTTTATCATGTATCATTTGAGAACCCCTTCAATGAAATGAAGACAAAATAATGTTTCTGGCTATTAAACTTGGCTTACATCCCTTAGCACCACTCCAGAACTAAACACATAATAGTAAATTACTGTTACTACAAACAGGTTTTGTACAGTTTCCATGAGACAAAACAATCAAGAAGAATTCCTTAGATCACCTTACTCCCAGTTACAGTAAGTACTGAATCGAATCAAGCAGGTTAGGTTGTAACGTGGGAATTTATCAGACTCATTCTGGTTCTCACGCCTACATGTAACTTAGTTATTCCCAGTTAGTCTTGTTAGTACTTGCATGATAATACTCATTTGAATGGTCAGCATGAAACTTGTCTCCAGGGTACTGAGATGTGAATATATGATCAGGTATCTACTGTTATACACACTACACTTTAAGCAACAATAAATTATGTTGAAAAATCGTCTGCTAGCACATACTCATTATTCCAACCTTAATACTCCTGTAACTGAAATGAAAAATGTTTACGTTGGAGTTATATGCTATTTCAAAACCAATATAAAATGGTTTCTAAAAATGGCCTACAATTAGAAAGTTTGGGTAGAGCACAAAGAAAAGCAAAAAAGATGGGCAAAAAAACGAGTGGGAGAGAAAATGGCATTTTTGTTTGCTTGCATGCATCAGAAATTCAAGTTGTTCCTAGCCTGAGAGAGATAATACTTATTTCCTTTGCTGAGTGGTTGCTGCCATCCCCACTTGTTCAGTTCCATGACTGGCAGCACTGACAATATACCTGCAGCTAATGGCATTTGGAACAGTACCTAACCTAACCCTACTTAAAGCAAGTCTGCAGAGTAAGAGCTTCCACTGGTCAAGACTTTAAATGTGTGAACTACGATACTTCCCTTAGCATTTTTCTGAAATTCTACAGTAAAACTTGACAGCTGTATTTGACTCCAAGTAATGAAGTTTGAAATGAAGTGGGGGAAATCAGGATGGCATTAAACTCCATGCATCCAGAGCAGTGAGGTGACAGCATCCCAGTGGTGGGTGAGCCAACCTATTCCACAGCACCTGTGAGGTCTCAGCAGAAAGCTCTGCTTTGCTGGAAGCAGCTGACCAGCACAACAGTGGCAGCATGGTGCACTGTCACCCTGCAAACACTGCTCATGTGTGTTAAAATATACATATGTGATCATGTGTTCTAAAAATGTGACTTCACACCTCTGTCAAAGAAAACGCTGAAGTGACAGCAGACATAGGCTGGGCAACAAGTTAGAAGGGCAGTCACTGCCTATAACTGATTTGTGGCTAAAAAAGAAAATATGGTAGTGGCAGCAGAAAGCTACACTGGGGAAATCCCATTATAACATATAGATAGATAGACAGACAGACAGACATATAATCCCCACAATGTCTCACAGCTACAGGGGAACATTTAGCTATCTGAAGGCAAGATTTAAGTCCCTTGGGATCAGTCTTAAGTCTTGCCGATGATTCCACTGCATGATCTTGTGTGTCTGCTGTAAGCAATACCATGCCTGGAAGAGAAACAAGAGACAGGCTTTGGTAGCTATGGACCTGCATCTCCTGAAGACACCAGCCACATCTGCATCCTTGCCACCATCTTCCTCCAACTCCATCACAAGAACTGACAGAAATGAAGGAAATCTGCACCTTCACTACATTCTGAAACTCTTTTTATAGTTGCTTGTTGGGACTTTCACTGGCTGCATCGTCTGTATGTATACACATGTGGAGGATGAGGGAAAGCAGGAGTAGTAAAGCAGACACCCCCCAGACACACCTACTGTTATGTATGGGTGTAACTAACTCAAGAGTCATGTTACTTCTGACTGCCTGTTCTCTAGCTCCAGGGGATCACAAAGCCGTGTTGGTTTTCAGACCGCACTGAAAAAGAACGCTCAAAATCTAAGGACAGCAATAGCATGGGAACTCAAAAACACACACTCTAAAGCAGAATCAGGACACCAACTGTGCAAACTGTGAAATGGAGAAACTCAAACACAGCACTAAGGGCAGTTGGCTAATTGCCAAAACCACCACAACCACCGAGTCCCAAACTTGGCTGGAGTCCTTCTGATTCTTCTGCTCACCAGAGCTGCTCTAACTGAACTCGATTTTTGGCAGCTACTAAATAGTGATCCAGTACTGAATCTGCACAAAACAATGAAAGGCCAAATATGCAGTAGAGGTGAGCAATACAGAAGGCAACATCTTCCAGATGCTTCCAGATGTTCTCATTGCCATTAGGCTCTAGTTACAGTATGTATCTATACATCTACACATAGGCTGACAATATATGGGATTGCTGTCTGGAAGCAGCAAAACAATCCATTTGTTCTGGACATTACATATTTATTTCACCTATTTGTGTAACAAGGCCTCAAACAGACTTTCCCAGTCCCATGTCTGCAGGATACAAGTCATTTATTTAGCTGAAGCACATACCTGTATCCTCTGCAGACTAATTTCAGGCATTTTATATGAAAGAAAATGGAAGCTTGAATTTTGTCTCCAAAACTGAACAAAAGCAACCACTGTGTGTACAGCAATCCAAGGCCCAGAAGCAGCGAGACGTAAAGTGCTGGTCTGTTATGTCAGCAAAACACAGCTGGAAATATGCCCTTAACAGTGAAAGGATACAGGGCAGAGTTATTTCGACCGGTCCTCGTGAAAGTCTCTTTTTCCCCTCAGCCTTAGGTATCTCTGGAGAGCTGCAGGGAACTCAAAAAGCTCAGGTTCTGGGAGCTGAACCATTATCCCAAACATCTGTGATTGTCCTTATCACAGGGACAAACCCCTGTATCCCCACAGAGGAAAATAAAGGTATGGAAAGGAAGGTCCAGCTGCAGTAAATGTCTAAAAAGAAAGTGAGGGTGGGTTGGAATTATGCTTTTCAATGCAGGTAAGTGGCATTCTACCAGTGACCTGCAGGTATTTTGGAGCAGGCCAGGAGACAGAGATGATAAAAAGGCACATGGACAGCTGTCAGAGGTGCACTGAGAAGCTTCTAAAGCAAATAGACAGCACTTGGTCAGGAGTCAAGGCCAGCAGCACAGAACATCAGCACAAGAGTGTTTCTAACAAATCTCAACAGGCATTATATATGGACTCAAATCATCATAAGGCCTCTATGTTTCTGATCTGACTCAGGAAGACCTACACTCATTCTCAGCATATTGCAAAACTACAGCCTCCTCCTTCCTTTCTTCTTTCCTCCTTCCCCCAGATTCTCTCACTTTTTTCACTGGAAGGTGGAGATGGTTGGAATTAAAAGTCCTATTTGCATTCCAAAACTGAATGGCCAAGAGATGTAGAAGTCTCAAATATTTCCACAGGGTGAAAAACAATTGTGACAGCAACAACCACTACCATTTCCTCACAAACATTTTCCAAACCTACTTTGGGTTCTTCCTAAAATCCTTTTTAAGTCTCGCACGTATCATTAAGGGAACACTAAGGATACAGTCATGGAATAGTACTCAAATTCAACCTGTAAAGGCAACATATAATAGTTCCAATAGCTATAGTAAAAGAAACAAACCAACAACAAACCAGCAGCCAGATCCAGCTCACAACCGCCTGAGCTGATAGACATGGACAAAGAGCTGTAGCTGTTTTTGATCTCCTAGATCCTACTCTGGCATTTTCTGGACAACTTTAAGGACTTCTAGCTCCAGGAACCTCTATTTCCCTAGAATAACAAAAGCTAATTGTAGTTATAAAGCTTACACACTACGGTGCCAGTTTTGACCTACCACAACTAGCGCCACAAGGAAATTGTATGGACTTCCTCACTTAAAAGGCACATGACTGCAGAGGGAATTAACACCTTACCAAGGAGGCAGTCACCCATCAGCCTGTGGGGTGTTAGCAGATTAACACAAAATACAACTGCAGTCTTCAGCATGTGGGTGAGGGAGTAATTTTACAGCATGGATTGCAATTCCTCTGCATGAAATGCAGGGAACAGCTGCAACTGTTCTCGGGGATGAGGGAGGATTATTAGCCCAAAGATTCCCAATCTCTCTTGTGAAATTGGTCAGGGTAAATTAAGTGCATTAGGTGGATTTGAATTCCCATAATAATTCTGCATTCGCTTAGACTGAATTCAAAGATGAAAAATGGCAACTACCACAGGAACTGTATGTGAACTTGAACCTCCCATGACTCTGATTATCCACTGCCTTCTGCAGAGAGTTATCCATTCTCCTGCACATAGGTTGCCCTTACTTTCCAGAAGCATTACCTTGCCATCATCACACTGTGACAGATTTGTTTCCCTACTTCTGCTGGCGCAGCATCACTACAATATCCCGTGATGCAGTTTCCAAAATTTTTCCCACTAATGAAAATATCTAATGCAAATAAAGATCCCATCTCCAAAGGCCAGGGTAGAAGGTGAGCATAGAAATTCTACACCTGTCATCCACAGAAAGTACAAAAGGTTATTGCCTAGTAACTCCTACCCACATATCCATTCACAAACTGACTCCACAGACTCTGATCAAGAGCCTGTGGCTTGCCATTGGAGACTATGGCAGTGATGTGATGAGGTGGCTTCTTAAAGTCCGTATTTGAGTATCCTTGAGAATAAGTAATCTACAACACTGTCAACAGGGTGAACTGCAATGTGGCAAGAAGAGCTTTAAAAGAATGTTTTGTAACCTTGTATTAGGCAGATACCTCCACACTATTGGAAATCTTTATCCTCCCCCATGCTTCCCGAAGAGGCATTTCCTCTTAGAATAAAGAGCTGCCATGTAGAAAAGTGATAGCACATCAGAATTCTGTCAACTCCTTTGAATCCAAAATAACACATCACTCTTCCCCCACACTCCAATATCCCACACAACACTTTTCCTCATGATATTAATCAACAGGTCACAAAGCTTCAGAATTCATGACTAAATTTAAGTCAATGTGTAAATAAGAGTTCTCATTTAAATCAAAAACTCAACAGAACTTTTTATACTGACTTATTTTAGACTCCGAATAAAGTTTCGGCACTGCAAGAAAAACACTGACAATTATGAATGCTACCTACTGATCTACAACTATTTTGAAAAGCATAGAACACAATATAAGCTATTTGTGATAGAAAAATACTCAAGAATACTGATATAGTAATTAATTAAATCAGCATTTCTGCTGCAATACCTGTGTATATGTGCTTGAAAATAAACCTGAGCAAACAGATGCCACAGTACCAGACTTGTCTGCCTGGTGAGGCACAGTAAAGCTACTAAGAAGCTGATCCACATTGCCGAGTATATGCTTTTAAAGGGTCTGTGATCTTTGTCAAAGTGTTTGAAAAATGTGTCAAGTCTCATCAGCAAAAAGCTCCCTCTGTCCCATATGAAAAGGTCACACTGTCAAATTTCATCAGTATGTACACAGGGTTTCCTTGAAAAACGTCCAACAGAATTTGTCAGAATTGCTACCAAGAAATTCCTCTATGGAAGATATGTTCTTGCACTTAAGTTTACTATATTCATGTACCTACAGAAAAAGACCATTTACCTTGCAAGTATTGTACCTGAAAACTCACACTGAAATCTCAGCTGCATAACTAAAATACATCAATTTTCATCCAAAGACCACAGGGAAGCAAAGTGCTTGCAAAATATAAACATGCACGTCAACTTGATTCAGGGCTGAGTCAGGGCTCCCTGACACCACTCTGTTCTTCTTGCAGTGGACAACTCCTCTTTCCCCACTTCATTCGCTAATATACTCCACACCTTCAGCACAGTTATAGGAACTTGTACCCTTCTGAGCTGCTGAACTGTACTTCGGAAGGAGACCCATCCCAGGACACCATGGGTTTTGGCCAGTTGTGGATTGCAGTCTGCTGTCACCTCACATGTCACAGAGAAGAGTCTGGAAGGCATCACAAGAAAGTCTCTGTAACCACAACTCAAGGCATGTTCAACTTTACCTATGGCATTTCTGAGGCATTTGTTGCCTGTTTTAAGGTTTCCAGTATTAAGCTTTATAACCTTCCCAGGCAGTCTAATTCTATTTTTGATTATTGCTATCATTAGTTTTTCACTTAACTTTTTCTGGCCCTACAATTTAAGGCTATTACTTTTTGCCATCTTCTCCACGAACCTGAGTAACAGGCTGTTCCTTTTCTTTCCTTGAAGAGATACAGATATGCAAAACCCACCAGGAACAATCTTCTTTTGAGCCCTATTCTTGTAAAGTTTTTTGTCTCTTAGAATATGATTGCTCAATGTCCTTTTGCTCTGCTCTGAACACTTAGTTAGATCAATATACGAATGCTCTGAAATAAATCGGGTATATCCAGGTAGGATATCCAACACTGACACAGTGTTGTACAGATGAAGCCATGCTAAAGCCTTTAGTGCCACACTTTCTGCCTTGAGCAAAAAGATTATTTCATACATCTCATTGTTGGTTATACTTCTGCTTTGTATCTTAGTATGGGGATTTTTCCTGGCACAACGAAAATTCTTATCTTGTTAACTACTGTAACTCTGACATCTTTTTTCAAATCCTCCCCACTTAACCAGCTACCTCAGATCATTTGTGTAGCACAATATCCTTGAATACAGGTAACACCCTTGCACTTGCTACTACTGAATGTTATCCAGTGTTTTTTAGACTATCTTTGCAATTTGTCATGATCATTTTGAAATCCCATTTTGTCCTTTTTCTGTGCAGTCTCTCCTAGTTTCATCATCTGCGAATGTAACAAAAGAACATCTTCTATTGCACTGTCCAGCTCATTAATACAACCACTGAGCAGATACACATACATGACAGACCATATTACAGAGCTTGATCAGTTCCACCTCCCTTTCTGATACTGAATTGCTCACAAACTATAAAGTACTTTGAGATTCACACTACTGCTGTTTCATCAGGATTGTATTTCCTTACTTTCCTTAAAACAGTATCATGCAAAACCAAGTCAAAACACCAAAGACAAACTTCCCCCAATCTACAAAGGTCTCTTACAGTGGCAGAGAGAAACCCTCTTGTGTTGTTCTAGGTGTTTCCCAATTGGTTTTCTGTTCTGAATTTTTCTCTGATATCCTGCTCTTTTCAGTGAAACTAGTTCATGTTAAAGTGAGAAGAGAAGAAAAACCATTGGAAATACTGTCAAATGTGCCAACATTAGTCTTGCACTCATACAACCTGCCTTGCAAAAACTGCAGTTAAAGAGCACAGAACAAGGTATCTATATAAGGAATATACAGTCATAATCCAGATAAACCCATAAGATGGTAACATACCATCCCATAAAATATGGGAGATATCTTAACATATGAGATTGGCAATTCATTTTTTAAACAAGGCCAGGGAAGACCTCAATTTGACAGTCCTGCCTGTTAGCACTAAAGACAATGAACTAAAACCCACAATACCTTTCCTGACCTAATTTTGCATGTGAAAGTCATGAAAAGATATAGACCAGTACATTCCTTTGAATTTCACCACAACTTTATCAGAATGATCTGAATGAGTGCTACTATACACAACTACCCTAGCAGGTCTAACACTGGGAGACAGAAGCAAAATACTCATTCCACAAAAGCCTTTTTGCTTCGTATATAAATGGATCTATAGATTAGTTCGATTTGATGCTTTCATCAAGGGCTTTAAAACATTGTCAAATGGATTGCTACCAATTCATTCCTTAAATCAAGGAGTATCATAAATGTAGCCTTAAGTAGCCATTTTCCACATCACAAATTTTATCAAGTGTCTACCATTCCTAAACAGCTCAACAGCTTTTGCCATAAGGATTTACTGGCTCAGACAATAAAGCTATTCCCACATATTTCACCCATGAGCCCCTCACTCTACATATTTTTTCTGCCATTCCAATATAAACAAAAAAGAAACAAAATAGAGGAAAAGAACAAAACCATGTCTTGTGAGTGTTCTCATTTGATTTCAAGAAAAGGTACCTTGCCTGACTGCCAAATTTATTTAAGTAAGGTGTTTGTTACATATGTTATCTAAAGATTTGGTCCTCCAACTGCCTCCTTTCTCTGCGTCCAAGACAAGCCCCACCCACAAAACACAGCTTTTTGCTTAACTAGCTAAAATGCAGCTTCATTTTAAAGCAAGTTGGCTTAAGTTGACACTCCCTGAGAATAGTCTTGCTAGAAAGTGACTGAGGTATAAAAACACAAGTATGCATGCGTCCAAATATTTAGGACAGTTTTTCATTGCAGAGTAACCTCTTACCCAAAGACCAAACACAAACACAGAGAAATTCTCTGAAATGCAGAGAGTAAGGGCCTTTTGCTGAAAGCCAAATGACCCTTCTGGACTTAAGCTTTCCAGCTTCAGCCAACATCCCCACATTTCACTTTAAGCTTTGTGCCTTAGGGTATGCATGTACAAACACTTCTTAATCTGCCCAGTTTGTCCTGGTGGCCCTTCACTCATCATTATTCACAGCTGTTATATTCTCCTTTCTTTCCCACTGCTCACCCATTTACCTACTCCTGTTGCTCCCTCATTCAGTTTTTTCACATCCATTTTCTAAGAGTTCAACTCATTGCAGAGTTCATGAAAATGCCCTTACGAAAACTTGTCACCTGCTCAGTTGGTCAGAAGATCCCTGGTTGCTCTTCAGGGCAACTATCACACAACAGACAATTCTGTGAGGTACATGACAAATGACCACATGTATGAAAGTCTTGTGAAGAAGGCAGTGAAAGACTTCATTAGACAGATCTGCTGGATGGAAAGAGAGATTTCAAACACCTCAGCAGAGTCCATCACAAGACACAGGCATCTCCACCATGAGTTCCTAACTTGATTTGACAACTTGCTTTTATCACTGGTGAACTTCAGCACCGGAATGAAGGGCCAAGGTGAGAACTGTTTAACTTGCTTTTGTCAGGGAAAGTCCTTAAACCACCACGTTACAGCCTCTGGTAATCACAGCCAGATTCTGTTTAGCAAGTGTTTCCTCTGTCAAAGGACCAGCGTTTTAAATAACCAAAATGCAAACAAGCCTCCCTTGATTTTCAAGATTAAAAAAAAATGGAAGGGCTGAAGATAAAGGAACAGATACACTGCTTGAACTTGCGATTCCATCTCGCATCCTATGATTACCAAAGGAGCTTGGATCAGTGATCCAGGTATACATTTGTAACTCCACTCATTAAGTACCCTGTTCCTTTTCTCAACTTTACTTAACACATTAAGATTTTACCGTTACTATATGTAACTGTGTTTACATACAAGTACATTTATTATCCCTCACTCTTCCTAGAAACTAAGTTACGGTTCATTTTTGTAAGTTTGATTTATCTTTTAATGTAGTTTTTGAACAGGTAATTTAATTTGTCAACCTTCCAAATGGATGACAAGCCATTCCAAGAACAGTACAGGGTGCAGGGGAAGCAAAACTAAATTCTTAGTTTGATGCTGCAATTAGTTGAGAATTAGTAGAGTAAATGTGTCCTTTCATTACTGGTGCACATCTATATATACTCTGGTACTCCATGATGAAGGAGGAAAAAAAAGGGGTGCATGTGAGAGCTGTGTAGTTTTGCTTTGATTAGTAGCAGATAGCCTGCAAGTTACATACACGAACATCCATTGTCTATTTCCTGTCATATCCTCATCCAGATCCTCGGGAGATGAATGTAATAAATATACAATACTCTGTAAGATGAGACTAAGTAAAAAAAAGGAGTCCTTGCTTTTAAAACTATTATTTTTCTATGTACTTTTAAGCAAGTGTCTGGTTCACTCCAAAGAAAGCTTAGTTTAACCCACTAAGACTAACATAAGTGTGAGTGAAGACACAAGCCTAACATCGGCAGAATGACTAATTTCTAACTGCAGACCTTTGTTAAGGGCATTGCTGCACAAACTGCAAAAAGCACAACTTGTCTCTCAGATGCCAGGTGCATATTTCATGGTCAGTAGCTAGGAAACATCCTCCTAATTGCAAACTGAACATACCACATCTAGAGGTGATTAAAAAAACATTGTCTCTATAGGCTTCGTCTGTACACTATTGATCTTGGTGGCACCTAGACCAGGCTTAAAATGATTTGTAGACATTCACTTTCCCAAGTGAAACATTACATTTTTAAAAACAGATACTTAATAGTTCATTAACTGATACTGCTGACAAGACTTTTTAGTTTAAATCACCTTTCTGATATGATTTCTGAACAACAATCTTTACCACAAAGTATAAAAGACAATCCATTAAATCCTTTTGTAAATTAGTGGCATTCTGACGGATTTCAAGCAAAACTGATGCAACTCATTTTAAAGTCTTTCCATTAGCCAGAACAGTCCAATCTTCATTTCATTTCTTCACAACTGTTTCCCTTCTGGGAACAGGGACTATTCCAGCATTAGTAAGAATCCCCCAAAGAATCTAACACTTGGTACTAAAGTTTTTGTAACATGAAGTACACCTGCATATGTAACATATTTTCAAACTGATGTGAACATAAGAGAATAGCTGGGTGTATCAACAAAGAAAACCACCCCCAAAAAACAAATCCCCAAACTATGCACCCCACAAAATCCAGTAGCTAAATCAACATTAACTTTTCAGCATTCACCCTTCGGATATTAAGATGAATGAAAAAAACTGAACAATCCAGAACTATTTTCTCATACTGTCTGTATACCCTGACAATTCCTCAAAACAGTTTGTCAAGCTGAAATTTTCAGTGTTTGGAGACATCAGAATTAGAAATTTTTGAAGCACCTACAATGAAAAAAGATGTTTTCAAGTACGTATTACATATAGCACGACATTTTCATGGTATTCAGTAAAGTCTGGATGCTTTACCAAGATTTATTTTCACAGAATCATGTAAGTATTAGTTTTAGAAGATAATCCAACCCGGAATTGGACTGGTAGTGATGCCTCTGAGATCATACATTCAGAGAGTCAAAAGGATAACCATGTGGATATTTGTGGTTTGAAATCATGTCCATTTGAACCACTTGCCTCTCTTGTTACAGGATAAAAATAAACAGAGAGAACTAAAGTAAAAAGGTTGACACCAAAATTGCTACATGTGTTGTATCTGGTAAGTTTGCTAATTTCTGAGAAAACAATTTGCCTAGACATGTTCAGATCAGTGTTTTAAAGGTAAAAACCTAAGACATAAAAGTTATCAGTAACCAGACATTCTAAAAACATGCTAAATAAAAAAGGAATGCTGACAGGCAAGATCCCAGGCCCCATAAATATTAGCAATCATACCACACAGAAGTCACTTCAGTCAGTATATAACTCTTTCTGAGAGCTGCCCTATCCAAAGGCACACAGTAACGAAGCATGGCTATTGTGGAAAAAAAAAAGAAAGCAAAGGCCTGACAATGTTTTAATAAAGCATAAACCAACATTCTTCTTATTGCAGAGAAAAAACAAGAAGTTTGAAATTCTAGAAATGTTTATTTTACAGTGAGCACTGAAAATGTTTAGCTGTTTCCAATTACAAGCTGACCAGCAACTCAAGAGTAAAGTCCCTATCATTTATACACTTATGTTGCCAGGCAAACTTTTCTATAAAATTAATTATGAGAAAAATTTTATTAGCTCCCTAACACCTCTCTCTGGTGGGCAGAAAAAATTAAACTTATGCAGCAGGTTAATCTTGATGTTAGGTGGAGCTTTTTCTGTAGACTTCATGAAAATCTGCGTAAATTATGAACTATTGTAAGCCTGCATTCACCATGGCTTTGTCCTCTACCACAAGGTTTAGAGAGTCTAGCAGCATCACATGTATCCAGCTTTGCATACACGCATGCTATGTCACATAAGAGACAAATCTCTCTACAATGGCTGCTCTCCCATGAGAATATATTCCAGCCTACATAGACATGCCTCAAAGCTGAGAAACAATGATCCTGGCCTGCACCATCTGAAGCAGACCACAAGTTTAATAGGAAAGTATAAAATCCCACTAATTTATTTGTTTGGGTTTTTTTACTTCAGATGATTCTGGTCAGTTTTACTGCCTTTGAGAAAATAATTTATTACTCAATCCTAACTCACAGAAGGTGTCTTAAACAACATTACCAAGTGGCAAAGACCAGCTTCTGAACTGCAAAGGTCATTAGAAAAAAATCCACATATTTTGCTGTTCTAGACATATTTTTACAATACCATACCTGTAAAATGGAATTATCTGAGTATATCCACAAGACTAGACTATTACGTAGCTTCCTCTAGTGGTCAGTCCCTAAATCTTGCTGCTTCTGCTATTTACTCTAGTTACTTGTTACACTCAAATTCTGTGTTCAAATTCTGTAAATTTGAGAAGGCATTAAAATTTATACTGCAATGTACTTCTAATACAAAAGCCAAGGAAACTAAGCCACGACATAGAGCAAAACATTTGTTAGTGACACTAAAAGAATAAACAGTGAAGTCAGCAAAAATCAGAGTTATTATTTTAGTTTTCCCATTTGCTCCCTTGTGAATATGCATTATATTATATTTAGTTACATGGTCAAGCTTGACTTTCCCACCACGAGATTCAGGAAGCAAAGACAGATGTTCAGTTTTTAGCTGAGTCTTCAGATATTTGCTATGAATCATTCAAACATTTGTTTTGACCCTGAAAATGATATATATATGTGTGTGTGTGCGTGTGCACATTTTAATGAGGCTTACTGCTGTGCAAGTGGTTTGTTTCTGCAAAACTCTGCTGAGGGAGAGGGCAACTAAGAAGACACAGCAAAGCATTCACCAAATTTGAAGGCCACTGAGAACAGATGACAATTTGATATAGACCTAAAATACCACAAGAACCAGAGCAGCTCTCTGTGATATGGGATAAGAAATTACCATGGTGAAATTTTTTTACTGAGCATCAGAAAGATTTCCTTACAGGCTGAAGTCATTAAGGAAGAAGAGGGAAAACCCAAAGGTAGAAAGTGACAACTGCCTGTTACAAAATATATTTTACTGAACAATTCAACTCTTAAAAAGTGTTATTACATAACAGCCATCTCTGACTCTAAAATAAGGTAGTCAAAAATCTGCTCAGGAGATTTAATTGAAAATAATTCCAAGGGTTATGTTATCTAAATTGTACAGAAGTAGAAAATCGTATCACCCATGTGCAGTTCGAAAATCTGTGAATGAGAAACTTTCATTATACGGTTTTTTTCCTGTGAAACAGCAGCAGCAACTTTTATGTCTAGCTGAATGCATTTCACTGCCTGAGATTCTTTATTGCCTTCTTACACTAAAACCCATAAATTCCTGCATCTTGTTTTGCCTTTGCACTTTTCTGCCCTCTGGAACCAAGATAAATGCCCCACTTTTCCCCCCCCCCCCCCATTCCCTCTTTTCCATAAAGCCTGTCAACTTCCATTCAGTTTTGACAAAGACATTAACTCCCCAAAACTGACATCACCATTTATTCACTCATACATTGCCAGCAACAATGCACACTGCCAGTGCAACAATGACTGACAAAACATATAATGAAGCAGAAACTTTTTAAATTAAGTTCAAAGACAAATTAATTTTGAAACACTACTGCATCTTCTCCTGGGAATCCTACAGGTAGTTCAACAGTGCTAACCTCACCAAGTCCCTTAAATGTCCCATCACAAGAAATTCACACAGAGCTTCCACACACTTGGATAAAAAAACCCAAACCCACAGCATACAGACAAAAGAGAAGGGCATGACTGAAGTAACCAAGTACTATATTTCCTTCTCTTTCTCTCTTTTCAGGAGACTAGTCTCTGTGTTGCTTGCTAATGCAGCTTGCCCTAGCATTCCAGCTGTGACTTACTCCCTCATGCCATACTTAGGAACGTGCTCATCGTGACTGTTTCAAAAGGGGCTCTCAAACCATTCTGTGCTTACTGTAGGGGTACCTCAGCATTAAAATACCTGACACTACACATCTCTCTGCTGTTGCTATCTGCCTAACCTCATTCATTTTTACAGCTGGAATCAGCTGGAATGTGTCTTCTCCTCAGGAGAGCAGGCAGCGAGGGATTTACAGCACAGTAACTAACCTCAGGTCTCAAGTTTGCTTATTCCCTGGCATACCATTACATCCTTGGGGAAAGATAACAGCTGAAAAAAATGTCACAGCCCCTTAAAATAAATAATATCTGTCCAAATAGTGAGTGCTGCCAACTCTGTTTATGTTCCTGGCTTTCTCTCAGAACAGTTCTAAAGCTGTGGACTTTGTTAGTAGAATAAAGAAAGAGAAAAATTTAGCCACATCTCTTTTCAGAAAAAGTTCTGTGCCTGTTTCTCGTCACTCTGTAACAGCATTTTGGCATTACAGCAAACTGAATATGCAGTGGTGTTTGGGTAGCAATGTAAGAGCCTAATAAAGAAAACATGAAAGCTGCAGTAGAGAAAATTCAATAAAATTTCATGCATGCTTTTCATTTTTCATGCTAAGGATCAGAATATTAAGTACATTTCAGTGCTAAATTCTGTATTACAGTTTCTCATCATTCCTTGTGTTCCATTAGAATTAGAAACTCACACTGAAAGCCAGCATGTCAGAGACAGTACAGTCAGTCAAGAGTGTGATAACATGCTTTCATGTAAGTGACAATTAAGTGTTTCTAATGAAATGCTAATGTTTTAGATAGGCAAGACGAAGTAAGTAGAAAGATACCTGTCTTAACAGTATGGAACTGAAGGTAAACAGAAGCCAGAGACTCCTCTTCCTACACACATTCTAGGGTTTAGCACAAGTTATAGAATTAATATGGTTCTGGAAAGGATGATCCTGACATTAATTCTAAAGCATCAGAGTATTTTAATTATAGGATCGTTTCTTAACAGCTGGCAGAGTAAATATCAATAAACCTCTTCATATATAATAGAACAGAACACGAAAAGAAATGGTCAGTGTACCTGTTTTGTGTGGCTCAGCTTTAAAAAGCAAAGCAGCTATTCTTTGACTAACCTCTGAATACCAGATTTTAAGCTAAAAAGTGCAGGCCTTTTCAGGCAAAAGATCACTTTAAACAATACACAACTTACGCATCTCTTCAACCACGTCTGGATCACATTCCCTGTATTTGTCTATTTCTGCCTTTAGCTGCTCTTTTCTCTGCCGAAGAGTAGCAAGTTCTTCCAGTAGAGCAGCACGCTCTGCCTGAGGATTCAAAGGATGTTGGGAGACACAAAAAAAAAATACAAACATTAAAAATAGTAATTATCACACAAAGTTTTTCAAAAAATAAAAACATGTAAATTTAAAAGCTGCTTTCACTACTGCTTTCTGTCTATGACCCACTTGAGCATTTTATTTTATTACACAGAATTCTCAGTGACACTAAATGATACCAAATACAAACTGGATGGAAAAAAAATTAAGGCCAAAAATGGATCAACTAAAAAACAATCTTCTACAACCTATAAACTCAACATGGTTTAACGAACTCCAAAGAGATCTCTTAATTATTGGGCTTAAAGGTTAAGCAGCATTTAGGAGTGCTAGTCTTGTAATTAAAGATGGCATTACAGAAAAACCTACCATCCACCCTTCCACAAATTGAGATGCTGTGTATAAACACCCTCTGAATTTGTCTTCTTTCTTTTTCCACACAATTTAAGAGCAATGGTCTCAAAAATAAATTCAGATATTTATGACATGGTAGTCTTTGTTGGGATTGTACATAATATTGACCTCAGAGATTCTATCGATCAATAAAAGTCTGCAGACACTGACTCAACATAAGCTCTCCCACAGCCAACTCAGCACATACTTCTAATTCAGTCTGTAGTTACACACAAACACTGGAACTGGCTGACATTCAAGTAACTCAAGCTAGGGTAGCCTAGAAGAGCCACACAGTTTGTAAACCATCAGGATTTTACCAATGGCAATCTCCATGGTAACCCAGCAGTCTGAGGTGTTTGTGGATTTGGGGATTTGTTTATGGCTGTTGGCATTTTTTTCCCCCCCCCAAACTTCCATATTCCCAGTGCTTTTGCCATCAGTTTGGATTCAGCATATTCTGAAAATGCAGAATGGAAATCAAAAGTTTCCAGATGCTGAGGTATGCAGGTGAGATGCTTGGAGACCTACACTGCAATCTAGATTTTTTAGGACTTCCTCCTGATACATAATCAGCAACCAAGATGCTGGAAACATCAGCCAGAACAGGATTTCCAGACCAATAGCTTTCTGTAGGGCAGGCCACATGCTGGAGAAGCCCAAGGCTGAAACAGTTTGTTTGGAAACACGGCAAGCACAACTATGTGAGAAACCTGCCTGTGATTACAGTCCATTGCAAATGAATGAATAAAGAATCCCCATTAAAGATACTGGCAAAAAGCAGATTTTAATTGAATTTGTGTAACTGCAACTTTAACAGACTTCGATGGAAAGGTTCACTCTATTCCTTACTAGATAAATGAAACATGCATAGGAAAAACCTACAGTGTTTCTACAAAACAGTTGGGATTCAAAGATTTGGCACTTTCCTGCAAAATTCAATTCCTCCTGAAAGCTTCTGGCTGTCCCTGTTTTATTGGAGGTTTAAATCACTTTAGACTGAGCATCTCAGTGCAAGTCAGCAACTTAGAATACCATATGAAGTATTTCTAACTAGTATGTTGGTTATGATAAAGGTGAAGCCTAGATATTTTTTTGCAGTGTTAACAGCTTCAGCATGCAAAGAGCACTGGGCTTACACACCTGCTCAGAACAGTAATTTAGGTATCTATATTACAAATATGTTGAAAAAAACCCAAAGCAACATTTAAGTTTGTAGTTACTAGATTTGGCAGTTCAGCAACTATGGGCAACTTTGGTACACACCTCTGGGTAGTTCAAGTTTTAAGACAGATTGAAATCTGAAAATACCTGGAAGTACTACATTAGTATTTACAAGAAGTACATACATGCAGCGCTATTTCCTTGTAGGGTTACCTCCCCCCAAAGCAACTTACAGTATCTTCACGTCCAATTTTTGATTTCTCAATGCTTTTTTGTAAAGCCTCTTTTTTCTGACTGCTTTCAGCAAACTGATAAAGAAAACAAAGAACAAAAATCAAACTTTTTCAGTAACATATTAAACATAGCTATAAAATGTGCATACATATTAATGTCTTTAAATAAGTGGATATATCTTTTTAAAATACATGTGTTACTTACGTAATAAAAATATACACAAAATAAATACAAAAGTACCCAAATATAAATCTGAGGTTCTGAACCCCAGAGAAGAATTATAGGAAGCAATTTCAAGTCTAAGAAATTTTCACTCCCGGGGTACATAATCTTGTTATATACTGCATACTGCATGTTCAGCATGGGACTAAAATCCTGTTTCATAACATAATCTGGCATCTCTACGCAAAGGACTCCATAACATGGAGGCTTTGGATTTGATGATTTCCTTTGGTCCTTTTCCAGCTGTCCCTATTCAATGGAAGCAGTGACAAAAGCTGTAGCAGGTCCACCTGCTCAGCTGCAGATAGCAGTGTTCCTAAAGCCTGGTATGCCACTGGCACTGCCCCAATCCCTTTTACATGCTGATGAACTGAAGCCTCTGTTCAAAGGCATGTAAAGCTGTGGCCCTCTTTTACTGTGTGGCCCTTGCACTGCTAGACCTCACAGAGCTCCCTTCCTTCAGGCCTGAGGCACAGGAATCTCACGGGGCTGGTGTGAATACTCCTTCCATTTTCCTGTTACTTCAGGAGAAATAATTTGCCAAGAGAGATCTCTCTCCATTAACCTGCCACCCATCTTGAACCAGGCCTTTCCAGCTTAGTTGGCAGTTTTCCAGAGATACTTTGGAAACTCTTAAGCTGAGCAGGAGTGTGACTCAACCCTCAAGGACACCATGTTCAGCATCAGACAAAGCACCTCGAAATATTAAATGAGATGAAAGAGAATGAAAACAAAATTTTAATAAAACATAGTTTGAAAACCTTTCACTGCTTTGAAATCAACACAAAAGAAAAAAAAAGAAAAAAGGAAAAAAGAAAAAGAAACAACAGCACACTTTCTAAGTACCCTTTGTTTTAGTTTTAAAATGCTCTGAGCACCAATCCGTATATCAGACTGACTGTGAAAAGAACAGCTGTCAGGTCAGGTTTTACTCTGCCCTACCCCAAAATCCCCCACATGAAGCCTCCACTTCTCCATTCCCTTTCTCACTGAGGATCCCACTGAGTACAAAAGCATTCCCAGATATTTCTTGCAATCCCCAACCTTGATAATTTAACCATATCGTTTATATTGTGTAGCTGATATAAACGCATTCATACAACACGAACTGAACTGTTCTGGAGCTCTAATCACTTCTCAATTTCTATTTAAACTAACGTTTGGTCCATATTTTCAGAAACACATATTAAATATAAATGCATGATAGACATCAGGCAGTGCTTACTGCCAAGTTTTGGAGATCAGCTGTAACAGTAAAAAGAAAATATTGGTGGTCCATAGAGATCAGGATACAGTCTAACTGCAGCTCACGGGGTTTAGTGGTTCCTTTCATAGCTTGATTTTTTAAAATAATTACTCTGTGTTCATGCACGTGTGAGCATGCATACAGACAAAGTCTCCTTTCTAAAAGAACGTTTTAGTTTTCTTCGATTTACACAGGAATTATACTAATGGTAAGACATAATTTGAGGAAAAATATGTCCAGCTGTTTACTTGCTGCTCTCAGTGCGAGTAACCACAGAGGCAGCATGGGTTTCACTATGTGGCTTGAAGTACACCAGCATCTTAATTTTGGCGGATAGTCAGAGAGTACTCCTTCCACAAAATACTTAAAATAGTAGGTGTGTTAGTCCCCACAGGATGGCATACTAAACAGAGGTATACAGTTCAGAAGAGGGTAAGTACTTAGACGCAGTTTGCAGTTCACAAAGTCCAGGGAAGACAAACCCCAGACCATGTCATTTGCCATCTCTGGACACAGGATTTTTCTGGAACAAAACTGGCAGAGGAGGTAGAAAAGGCAAGGAGCTTATCTAGACCCTTATCCTGCAAGTGCAAAGAAGCCAATGCTCTCTGCAAGAGGTCACAAAAGGTGTCACTTTCTCTGTTTTTTTCATACTCATTAAGTTCTTAAGGAATGTTTCTGCTCTCTCTAAAATGGATGTACAAAAGGAGCCCTCCAGGCAATGCAAATCATAAAAGCACCTAATAAGGCATCTTATCATTTTCTTGGTCCTCTATATTCCGCATCATTTAATAATGAAAGAGACACTAATGACAAACTGTGGGAGATAAAGCAATTTCTTCAATTCTGTCCTACACAACATGCAAGGTTGCCATGCCATGAGGTTAGAAGACCCTCCTTTGCCTAAAAGCAAAGATGATTTTTACACAATCTTATTTAAGACATTGCTTTCTTCACTCACAGATTTTAATTTCTTGGGTGTTTTCGGATTTTTTAATTATTCACATAACCAAAAAATTTACAAAATAAAATGACATCTCAGCTCTGTGTATTATTTAGAAGTCACAGTGGCTATCCCCATGACAACAAATAAAAGATGAGGAAAGGAATAGCAGAAGGAAGCAAGCTATTGAAAAAATCCTAACATAGGACAAGGATTCAAAGGGTGAGGAACAGATGGCCAGGGTCTGTGCAAAGAATCCATGACTATGGGGGAAGCAGAAAGGCTTGGATAGAGAGGTGGGAACACAGCCGAAAATAACTATAATGAAAGAAGGGAAGACAGTCAGCAAGGATAAAGGAGTCGGAAAAAGGATGAACACAGATCATATAATACTCAATTGAAAGGTAAGTGTAAATGGCAAATGACAGGTTCTAGGGCATAAAAAGAAAAAAAAAAAGCAGAATTTGCAAACATTGTGTATGTATGATAGCAGAGGGTCACATCTGGACAGTGACTTACTTTCCCACACACCAGCTGTAGAAAAGCCCAATTGCAAAGAAGCACAGTAGCAGATGGAGTATTTCAATCCTTGGAGCAACCTTGGGGACGTCTTTCAGGGGAACTGGCAAACAATTTCGCAAGGAACATTAACCACTCTCAGAGAAATCTGACTCCTGCCAACAGCAGTGAGACCCATCCAGAGAAAATGATACTGTCTCCCCTCTATGTTTCTTGAGAGAGATGTCTGGGCTGACACAGGACCAAGTGCACTTCTGCCACAAGCGTAACTGACCAGGTGTGGAAAAGAAGTACAGAGAGAGTCTACTCCACCACAAAGTTTCATTCCAATCTGACTGCTCTGAATCAGCACATGATTAAGCAAGATGCAAGAAAGCAGCAAAAACATCATCTAGGTGAAAGAAGGAGGAGAGGAGACTAAATAATTCAAAATTAATAAGTTAAAAATGTTCTCCACAAGAGCATTTCATGTTTTCAAAACACAGTGGGAGCCTGCAAGAAGATAGTTTAATGAAGAAAATAACTAGCATCTATAAAACAGGAGAGTTGGGGAACAATTTCTTTAATTTTACAGACCAGTCTGATCAATTAAATGACCACTACCCTTAGATATTAATTCAATCCAAAGTCCCTCAAAGGGATGATTTTTCTTACTCTGCAAAGGTCTCACAACGTTAAGCTAAACATTTGTGCAGCAGTTTGGGTGTGCAAAGTGCTACATGCTGATAACCATCAGTTCCATCACAGAACCTGGGGTCTGGTTTGTATCAAAGGACACAGATTAGACGTACACACATAATTTATAATCTAGTATGATTGCATTAATACCAGGGATCCACTTCAGCAAGCCACTGATGTACACCTGGAAGAGGAACACTTAACCCCCAACAAACAACAGCAGCAGGTTTCAGTTCCATTCCATGTCAAAACCTGCCTGATAAGACTTTTATTCTAGAATAAAAAAATACGTTGTTTTTTTCCTCCGGCAAAAGTTTTTGTTGGTCCTATGCCTTCTGGTTCCGTTTTTAACCACTCTAACCACCAGTATCCCACAAACATGTAGCTTGTCTCACCAGCATATTAAAATATCTGCAAACCTAGTGTAAGCCATGCAAACCCAGCCCCTGAGTATGTTCACTGGGCAAGAATCAAGCCAAGGTCTCACATGCTAACCACCAAGAGTGCTCACAGCTGTTAGCCCACTATCATTATGGTCTGAAAGAGAAATAGCATCCATTTCGTTTTCTTCTGGCCAAACACTCAACCAAAAATGGTATTAAAAATGACTGCTCTTGTGAGCACCACTCACTGTGGCACTACAGAAGAATTAAAGACACATATTTTTTAATTATTTCTAACTTGCAAAGTTATTTGCTGTGGGTTTGAAGCTCGCTGTGCTTTATTTCAGTAAAAGGCAAAGCTAGTTTGCTTTTGGCTTAAACAAAAGCAGTCCAAGAGGTTATGGGTAACATTTGCAGTAGATAGGTGTATTTCTTTTCTATGTGAAAACGAACTCACTACTGAAAAACTTAAGTGGAATTGACAGAAGGCATGGAGAGAAAGTACTTCAAAGCATTCCTCTAGATTTTAAAGAGAGATAACGAAAAATTGAAGCCAAAAAACAGACTAATAATATATAGAGAGGAAAAATATAGATTAACAAAGAACAATCTGAAAATATTGAAAACAGACCTGTTGTGTTGAAAGAAAGGCAAAGAACATTATACTGAAAGAAACCACTTAACAATTAGTGTTGACTAAAACTTAAAGAGGAAGAAAAATCCCAAAGGGCAGCACATTGAAGGGCAGAACTGCTTTCTAAAGTACTACACTAAGCAAGCATTCAGCCACTCAAGTCACATATCCATACTTCCCAGGGTTTCCAAATACACACAAGCAAACTTTGCAGCCAGCTAATTACAGTCACAGCAGCATGGAGAGCACTGTGACCTGTAGTACTGTGGCTTCTGCTCTGATCTCAGGATGGCACGTACCACTCATGAAATGCCGTTTCTCCATATAATCCACCCAGTCAACTGAACTATAGTAGAAGCAGCCACCACTGGGACTTCAGTCAGGAATGTGATAAACTCTTAGTGAGGCACAAACAGCAAACATACACTCACTACATAAATACAATTAAGATCTATTATTTTTATCTTTTAACATTTGTGAAAGGAAGATAAAGCAGCATGCAAGATCTTACCCTGAGTCACTCAAAGTCATTTCAGCAATATGAAGTAGGGATTTGTGTTTGGTGGGACTTAGAAGGAGCAACTTGGAGACTCCAATACTTCAGGAAATATAGGTAAGAACAAGAGTAGAGATCAAAGCAAGATAGAGTAAGAATTTTTAACTCCTAAACTGAGGAATAAACAAGATTTTTTCAGCAAGAGAACACCATAAAATGGAAAGAAAACAGACTGTAGAAAAAATCTTGGAATAGTTAGGGCCCGCCACATTTCTGTATTCATAAGAACCTTTTTTTTTTTTTAAATACTGCAATATAGGTATACTGGGAAAATGTTCAATCCAACAACTCTCTTCTCTTTATGCATGATACAAATTTGACAATTTAACCATAAAAAGATTACCTAATTTTTAATGCAATCTTTGAAAGTGTCAATTCAAAAACTTGGGAGAACATGGGGAATAAATTAGATTACTTGATCAAGGGAAGGTCTTCCTCCTGACACTCATTTACCCTGATCTCTGAGACCCCTGAGGCTGGTCTTATTAGTGAAGACTGATGCGAAGAAGGCATTCAGTAGCTCTGCCTTCTCTGCATCCTCTGATACCAGGGTCCCCCCTTCATTTACTAATGGGCCCACATTATCCTCTGTTTTCTTTCTGTTATTTACATATTTGAAATACCTCTTTCTGTCATCCTTGACATCCTTGGCCAGATGTAATTTTAGATGCGCCTTGGTCTATCAAGTCTCATTTCTATTTCTCCTGACCACCTCTCAATACTCACTCCAAGTGGCCTGGCCTTGCTTCTGTCTCCTCCTTTTGCTTTTACTTGAGTAACGACAGGAGTTCTTTATTCATCCATGGAGGTTTCTTGTGCCCTTGGCCTGACTTTCTCCTCACTGGGATGCATTCACTATTCTTGAGCCAGCAGGAAGTGAGCCTTGCTCATCAACCAACTCTCCTGGACCCCTCTTCCCTGCAGAGCCTGGCTCCAGTGGGATTCTTCCAAGAATATCCCTAAAGAAGCTAAAGTTAGCTCAGCTGAAGTTCATGGTCATCATCTTGCTTGCTGTCCTGCTACCTCTTCACCCGACACTGAACTCTACAATCTCATGGTCAGTACAGCCAAGGCTGCCCCAACCTTCACATCCCCAACACGACTTCGTTGTCGGTTAGTATGAGGTCAAGCATCACACCATTCCTTGTGGGATCCTCTACTACCTGTGAAAGGGAGTTACTGTCAATGCTTTCCAGGAACCTCCTGGCCTGCTTGCGCATTGCTGTACAGCTTCTCCAGCAGATGTCAAGGTACTTAAAATTCCCCCACAAGAACCAGGGCCTGTGACTTTGAGACTTGCCTCTAGTTGCTTGTAGAAGGCCTCACCCACCTCCTCCCCTTGATCAGGCAGTCTGTAGCACATACCCACAATAGCGTCACTCTTTCTACTCTTCCCTTTTATCCTGACCCACAAGCTCTTGACTCGCTCATCATGCTCATCAAGACAGAGCTGAGTACATTCCCTTCCCCCCATAACACATGGCATTTGCTATTCAAAATGAAAGGATGGTGCACTACTTAAGCAAATAACACTCACTCCAAAACACCATACTACTAATCCTGCCAAGGTGCAAGTTCTGTCTTTTTGAAGAAGTACCAAAGAGGTACCAAGTGGGAATTTTTTAGGTTAGCACTGTAACATGTCAGTGATTAAAAGGAAGTATCAGACACTCACGCTAAGTAAGTGAAGGTTTTTTCCAGGGGACTAAACTGAAAAAATATCTGACTCTCCATATGACTGTTTGACAAAGCACTACAAAGACTCTCAAAACTAGTAATTCTGAACTTAGATCTCTTCACTCATAAGCAATATTTATATGTTTTGCTAGAGAATTCATGTGGGTAATACTGATTTACTTGCCCCTCCCACAAACAATTCATTTTGCATTTCAAGACTAAATTTAGACCTATAATCCTGATTTGCTTAACATGCTAACAGATGAGAGTGAGATGAAACATCACATAGTAAATTAGGCATGGTTCTGTTCTCAGGGCATATAGAATACGAGATGAGTCCTTTTTTTTTGGCAAATAAAATAAAACATGTGGGGTATTCAAAAGAAAAATGAGAAATCCCCCCTCCACAGGAACTTTCACTCATCCATGTACAAACCTGATGTTGTTACCTGTAATTAGTTTAAAGATATTACTATATAGCAAATCCCTCTACATTAGAAGTATTTTAATTCAATTATTTTCCATCTTTTTAGATTTGCCATAATAATTAAGTTAATTTAGAGAAAATACCTTGCCAAGAGCTTTTGTTTTTGCTTCATTCATTTACAACACCATTTGATAAGTAGTGGTTACGCAACAAAAAATAACCTCCTTAAAAGACAAAAGGTGAAAGAAACAGTTGTGCAGGCTCAATGAAAGAACTGAATTTCTGTGGCTGCTTTCAGAGTTGCCGTAATTGGCACGACCTGAGGGACAGATGGCTGTCTACTCAGATACAAATATCAAGTACACCCCAATCAACCTAAAAAAACCCCAAACCAACAAAACACCAGCTGAAGCACCTCATTCAACACTGTTTCACAAATGCAAGCAATCTAATAAGGAAAGCTTAAAGAACTTCAAAAGACATTCACGACTGACAGAACTACAGAAAATTTTCATACTTGGACATGAAGGATATGCCTGTTACTGCATATTAGTGTATTTAATAACCCTACAACTCTAAGGTGGTAGTTAACAGGTCTGTTCAAGGCAGAAAGAACATAGAAAGATATTTTCCCTTGGAAAGAAAGGGAGAAAATGAAGAAAAGTTTTAACTTTTCCCTAAAGAGCTTTAAAGATTGCTATCCTAAGCAGCTGGACCATACACTTACAATGCCTTCAGGGACTAAGTAGAGACAGGCCCAAGCTAAAACACAATAATCATCCAATATTCCCTGAGCCCATGTTCTGCTTAAAGACTTTAAAAACCAAATCAAACTTTATTTCACAGACTTTTAGAAATGCCCAAATTCTACACTGAGATATTATCAGTAAAATAAAAAACCTCAGTAAAATACATCTATCAAATTTCAGAGTTTTGACAGCACTCTTACATACTCACTCTTCATGCCAATTCCATCATTTTAAAGTAATGCTTAGACAGATAACCAAGTCATCTCCAATTCCCGATACAAAGAAGAGTCTTTGACGGAACTACCATGTGTTCAAAAATAATGAGCTGCTTGGCTGCGACAAGAAAGACCTGTTCCTCTCAAGTCTCCCTGCATAAAAATAACACATTTTGGTTTTATATTCTATTTTTTTGTTTGTTTTGTTGGTTTTTTAAAATTTTACTCCTTTCAGAAGAGGAAAATTCTATAGAGTGAGACTTCTATAATTGCTTGCTGGTAGTTTATTTCTGCATGCATGCTGATTTTCTAAAATAAAATACGCTATATCAATTGAAATACAATATTTTAAGGGGAAAGTCAAAGTTCAAATTAAATAGGATTACAACTCACTGTGTCCATCAAATCCAACTTTGAAAGTAGTATTGCCTCTGACCTATCACCAGCCTGGAAGCTCCCAGCCTTACAGTACAGGCAAACTTCCAGACAGCACAGAACATTTAAGTCTTTAAAGTTTCTTGGGATACTGGGTTTCTGCTGATCTGCTGAGCTGTCACTCCCACCTGCCACACCAACTACGGGGCACAAGGAGTTGTGCACGGCTGTGTCTGTGCCAGACCTGACTGGGCTTCTGCAGTGAGAGCCCTGTTTTTGCTCCCAGTTTCTTTTCATTTCAGATTAACAATTTCACTGCAATGCCAGGAATGGAGCCAGCAGCCAGAATGCAAACCTCTTCAAAAAGGTACACTGTGTGATGATATTACCTAAAAAAGTCAGTGTCACAGACAACCGTGTTTGAAAAACCTAGTAGTTTTCCTGCATTATATCAGAATGAATATATAATATAAACTCCTGAGGGACAGGAACAATATATCCTTTTTAGTATAGTAGGAATCTTCCTTCTAATGTACATTAGAATCTTTAGTTATTACAGAGACCATTTTGAAAAAAGAAATTGCTCTTAAATCATGACAATTTTACCTTACGCTCATCAAGAAGGAAGGAAAGGAAAACCTACACTTCACAGTTGCCATCAAGCTAGTCACATATTAACAGCAAGTAAAAGGAAAAGCATGAAATTCAACTAATGAACACCAAATTATGAAGTTGCTTAATTCCAACAGAAGCCTCCAGAGCACTGTATTTTTAGAAGTCTGCCATGCCAGCAGTAACTAAGCATACTCTCCAGGGCTTTGTAGCATGCCATGAAACGTAATTCCAGAAAGCTCTAATAAGTTACAGCATTAGAAGAATCTTCTCTGCTGGACATTTTAGGACTTTCTAAATGCAGAATCATTTTAAGACCTCACCATTTTCCAAGTGCAAGATGCAGAGGTAACAAAAACTGTGGACTATTCAAATAAAATTTCATTAGCATTTTCCAGGAGACTAAGAGGAAATAAGCCTTACAGGATCAACAAACAAACAGGCATAGATACAATCAACATATTCACAAGGTTTAAATGATGCAAATTCTCAGCCTCTTGCCCTTACTGCTACAGCTCCCCCTAGATGGTTTGAAGTGAGTTAGTCATACCATACCAACTTTGCAGGAGGCCATTTTTAATGCGTCTAGTCCTGTAGCTCAAATAAAATGTACAGGTCAGTGAAAGCCAGAAGGCTGAAGACAGGAAGGAATCACTAATTTTCTCTGTTGGGAGAGTAATTACTAGGCAAGAGGAAAAAAAAAAAGTGAGCCAGCACAGAATGTAATCACCCAGCCCACTGGGGTGCAGACTATCAAAATGGTCAGGGCAATCCAAAGAAGAATAACTAAATAAGCACAAAGCTACATGACATGTCCTCAAACAAGAGGGAAAAAAGGAGGCCCAGCATGCATAGGGGAAGACTGCTCTAACAGCTTAGTCAACACATTGGGATCCTGCCTACGTATTACAGAATCATAGAATGGTAAGGGTTGGAATGGATCTTAAAACCATCCAATCCCAACTCCCTCTGCCATGGGCAGGGACACATCCCACTACACCACGTTGCTCAAGGCCTTCCTTATAACTGGCATTAAAAGAAAGACTGCTTCAGCAATCACAATTTTATTTTTCCTAGAAAGGAACAATTTATTACATTTCCTGCAACGTAATAAAATTAAATTGTAAGCATACATGTGTCTAAATTAAAGAATGAGAAAAATGTCTGAATAAGTAATTCCTAAGACAAGTCACACGCATTAGTTGCAAACGTTCTGATGTACTTCTCTGGTTTGGAGGACGATTCTTTAACCATGCTATCTACTCCCTGAAATTTATAAAATATATATGAAAAAGATAGTGCTAAGCTTTCTAAAGGTATTACAGCAAACCTTACAATCATGATAAACCTTAAGACATTTTATATCTGCAAGTCCTTCTTTTTCGATAAATAGATGAAGAATTTTTAAAAACACACTGAATACAGCTTTTCAATGGATCATAATGTGAAAATATTACACCCAAAAAATAAACTGTTCTATCAAAAGCATTAGGCCATGGATTCCAAAGGTGTTGCACATGTACCTCTAGGAATACTTCATCACTGCTATGAGGCAAAAAACCCCAAAACACTGAGAACCTGCATTTAGAACCATCAGAGGCTGAAAACTGCAATACACACCTGAGGCATGTATGGAGCTCTGCTAAGAGCTGATGGTGTACCATCTGCTGAGGACACCTCAACAAAGCAATGCCAAAAGCTTGCTCCACAGAACTAGGTCCCACCGACTCTCCCTTCTGATGCAAAGCTCCAGCCAGGGCACACAACTTGTCCAGTATCTTCAGCAACATCACCCAACTCCAAGCACCATCAGGAGCCTGCTACCCCTCACTGCTCATCTGTCATCTCTACAGATTTGTACCTCAGTTCAGGATTGGCTGCTTTTTGCCAGCCACTGCTGAGCATTTGTACCTAACAGAATCAACCTCCAAACCATGTGGAAATACCCTGACAACTGAGTGAGTCAGTCAATCAGATGAAGGAGGAGGCTGCTCACACTGAAACAATGGGGACAGCAGAAGTTTCCTGAACTTCAGTCAGTGGTCTCAAGCAGACTTTATTCAGCAACTTTCCAGTCACAGTATATAAGGAAGAAAAATATACCTAAAAGGATAGATATAAACCAAGCTGTGTCTTGAAAGAACTTTCTGATGGTTAAAACTCAAAAGTTTTTTGTGTGCATTCTAAACAAAGAAGGGTCTCTCCTTTTAATTATGTTGTCAAATATCTTCAGGAGGATTCAAGCCAGATTTCTCACAATATGAATGTGTTTTCCCACTAACTATTTTCAAATAATGTGCATTCCTAACATAAGCCTTTCCTAATAGAGCATTCCCTTAGTTGCTTTTTACTAAAATAAATTCTTTCATGTTTCATATTTCAGTGCTCATTAGTACAAACAATTTAATACCTATGAATTCACTTAATTTTGACAAGTTCATTCCTGCAGGGAGGTGGGGGAGGGTTTTTTTTTTTTCCTTTTTTTTTTTAAACTAGCTACCAAATGTGAGCCAGGATGTACCCACTTGTAAATGACAGGCAGGATGTACCCGCTTCAAATTCTCCCCTTGGTTCAATATATGAGTCACAGGAAGTGAAAATCCCTCCTCTTACCAACCCTAGGGCAGGGATTTAAGGAATGAAACATCAACTAATCCTTTCTATCTTAACTAACACTGGCCCAATGCAATGCTTAGTGGGAGAAAAAAATTGCCAGAAACTCTCAAGTCTCTTGGTCATGAGTATGCTGAAGCAAGCACAGGGGAACAGCACAAAATGTCCATCCTGTATCCTGCTCTAAAAAGATTCTCTTCAATCTTTGTTGCAGTGCAAGGTGACACCATTTTGCTCTCAGTTGGAACAGCAGCTCTAATACTTTTGGCTGCTACACTTTCCCTTGCAAAGCCTCAGAGCACAGAAGATTAATCCACAAGACACAACACCATGAGAAATGAGACAAATAAAAACACAGTGAAATGAATGGTTTTAAACTGAGCAGTGAAAGGGACACCACCACACCGAGGAAAGGAAGCGAACTGGTTGTTTTCCCAAGCTACTGAACGACAGTGCTCGTAGTACTGTCAATAGTTACACTAACAACCACAACATCTTTGAAGTGCTTAGTATTTCAGGTCCCTCTCAGCACAGACACAAGTGTTTGCCCAAGACACAGATGAAAAAATGAAACAAAATCTAAGCTGAATGTGCTTATACTAAGGCTACATCAAAAAGACTTCTCTTTTCCTCACTCACAATTGTTACGTCAAGAATAAACATCTTGTTTTGTCAAACTATAACTGATCATAGGTAATTCAAAGCTTCTGAATCCAACAGCCAGGAAAATATTGATAAAGAATAAAATCACATCATTTCAGCTTTTCTTAGGGAAGGAAGCAAACCAAGACCTAACTACCTCATCAGTAAAGCCTCCAAAGTTCTCTTGACGGGTGAGGTTACATTAAAAATTTCTCAATTTATAAACATTGTTAAAACATTATTTCTCAGTCCACACCCTCGCTCTAGTCTCATCATCTCATACCCGTACCCAATCTAACCAAATGCAACTTCCACATGCAAACAAACCAAATGTGTGTATAAACCCATCTAACCAGAATGCAGCTTCCAACACATTTCGCTTTTTCAGTGGTCCTCTTCACAGATGCATAAGCGTAACCAAGAGGTAAAGAATAAGCACTTGGCAGAAGGCATAAACCCTTAGGAGCAACCATGCCACTGCAAAACAAATCAATACAAAATCCAAAGGGACCTGCTTCGCAATTCTCACTCGGAGCTATTGGAAGAAATTGTTCCAGCAGATGCTACACAAACTAAAGATATTTGCTGTCTTTGCTTTTCAGGAAAACAGGAAGAGGTCCAAGCAGTAAATCTGGGTTAGAGGGCACCGCCAAGATCCTAATTAGATCAGCACAAGATCTGCCATATATTTAAGTCAGGGATTAGTGCCCCTCTCCGAACACCTGCTTCCACAAAAGCAAGGCAAAAGATGGGGTCAGGCAGGGAAGCTGTCAGGAGAAACTTTAGCATTGTTTTTAATTGCCATATCTCTGCACGCTGATGATGTAATAAATCCTTCCTGAAAAAACTCTAGGGTATACAGAACCCCTGTGAAGTGCAGCTTTAAACATCCGGACAAAACTGGCTTGATCTTCATTATGAGTCCTGAGTCAAACTTCTCTGCTTCTGGGTCTCTAAGACAGGGTGTGGCTTAATAATCACTAAAAAATTGGAAACAAAAAAATTGCTTCAAGAACAGCTCCTAAAACAGCCCCCCACAATCACAAGTTCTGTAAGATGCAGAATGCTATGAGCAACCTGGCTGTAACATTCTGAAGTACCAATGTATGCAGGCAAAAGTTCCTGTAGCAGGCCCAACTTGTCAAACATAAGCCTCAGTGCTGTGAATTAATAGGAGAATTTGCATAATGAAGAAGCCTGTTCTGCTCCTCCACATTATTTTCAAATGACAGTTCAGCATTTGGGACCACTGCTTTCCCTTGACTATTTATCCATGCCCTCAGGAAACAAAGATAATGCCTCCTGGCAAAAAGCCTTAATTGTAGCATGAACTGAACTGCTGGATTTTTAAACATGCTTTAAGTAAGGCAGCCTGATTCTGGCTTTTAACTGCTGAACAAAGAGACCAACTCATGTAGTTAACAATCAATCTGGACAAGACACAGAGAGAAAACACATCTCTCAGCGTGCCACAAGCTCTATATGGGAATGATCAAAGACAAGCAACATGCAACAGAAATGGTACAATAGCTGACTTCTTTCCTCTGCTTTGTATGTTCTGACAAGAAGTTTTGTGATAGTCAGTGACTAGATTTAGAAGCCCTTAAGAAAATCTGTATGTGTGCACATCAAGAAGAATACAAACACCAAAAGAGCTAATTTGAACTCACAGACAGAACCAGTTCTCATCTTGTAAAAACATTCAGAGAGCTTTTCATTGAAAATGCCACCTTTCCACTGTGTCAACAGAGAAGTTACTTTCAGCTAGTGAAAATGTTTTCCCCTGAAATGCTGAAACATTTCCAGTCTCATCAGAGAAGCAAGGTAATGAAGACAAGTATTTTAAAGACTCATAGCATCATCTAAAGAGACCTCTTATACCAATAAGTCCGTATGTCAGGAGCAGGGCTTGGCTTGCAAAAAAGGTTCTGGTAACAAAACTATTTCTTTCCACTGGAACAGTTTTATATTGCAGAATTGTTCATATCAGAATAGTATATTTCTACATAGAAATAACCATAAAATAACATTACAAATCAGTAACTACCTGCCCATCACACTTTCACAATAACAGATGTTTGCATAAGTAAAAGTACATTTAAAGCAGTACAGCGTATTTTCGTAGGTAATTCCTGGATACTTACCATGGAGCACATTAGGCAGATTCTGCAAGACATTCCAAGGAGATACTTGTCAGGGTATGCCAGAGACCTGCTTGACCAATTATGTTTAAAATTCATGATGGGACTAGGCCCAAGGGCAAGGACAACAAATATCAACTCCTTCATTCAGCTACTTGGCTACAATACGGAGTATGAGCAACAACAAAGAGGATCCAAGAGCAAATCATTTGCATTCAGCAAAACAGTGGCACCAGAGTTTGGTGAACAAAGCAGAAGTTTTGGAACGTATTTGTTCAATTGCTCAGCTGGCAATTTATGTGCTGGCAGACTAAGTAGCCTGGTCCAAAACTTGCGTAAATATACTAATAAGTTGAGTAATTTTACTAGGAATTTCAGTTCCAAGTCAGTGCAGAGTTAAACTAATCTGTTTCAGACAAATGAAACTTCACTGGAGTAAGAGTCAGTGCATTGTTACTATCAGTGTATAAAAATTAATTTAAGTCCAAGGATGCCAGGATTAAGTCCATGCCTGAAAATAGTACAACCATAGTCAGCTAAATCAAACCCCTTTTTCAATTCAAGATGTGGAAAAAAACCATTTTTTTTAATTATCTTGATATATTTGTATAAAGAAATAGCTGAAGTTGACAACACTGTACATAAGACAGCAGTGTGTGAGATTCATTCACAGCTACGCCTGAAGAAAATAATGTCTGTAAAAACGTTCAGATGCTACCAGTAAATCTGCATTAATTCAAATGATTCTTTGATGAAAAAACATAATGCTAAATAATCATGGGAAGAGTTGGCAGTGCTGTGGTACAATCACACCACACGATCTCATAAAGCTCATTTGTTCATCATCTTATTATATACTTCCATTGCAAATAAACTGATGAATAGATGCTTTCCCACTCCCATCAGAAGCAGAAAGAAAGACAGTTCCTAAAAAGCAGGAAAGAACCAGATGAATAGAACAGCAACGTTGCAACAAAAGATGCCCTGCTCTTTTGCAGGAGAGCCTCTCCTCCCCCTCTCCTCTGCCCTGGTGAGGCCTCCTCAGGAGTGCTCTGCCCAGTTCTGGGCTCCCCAGTTCAAGAAAGACAAGCAGCTACTGGAAAGGGTCCAGCAGAGGGCTATGGAGATGAGGAGGGAACTGGAGCATCTCTCTTATGAGGAAAGGCTGAGGGAGCTGGGCCAGCGCAGCCTGAAAAAGAAATGACTTTACAGAAGAGAGGGGATCTCATCAATACAAATACCTTAAGGGCAGGTGTCCAGAGGATGCAGCCAGACTCTACAGTGGTGCCCAGCAAGAAGACAAGGGGCAACTGGCACAAACACAAAGCTCTATCTAAATCAGAAAAAAACTTTTTTCCTTTGAGGATGACAGAGCATTGGAACAGGCTGCCCAGGGAGGTCATCGACTCTCCTTCTCTGGAGATACTCCAAATCCACCAGGATGTGATCAATGTGCAACCTGCTCCTGGTGAACCTGCTTTAGCAGGGAATTGGTCTACATCTCCGGAGGTCCCTTCCAACCCCAACCATTCCTTGATTCTATGATTCATGACCAATTTGCTCTTTTCTCCTGCAAAAACTGCAGTATGTGCTCACAAATTAAGCCACCGATAAAAGCAGATGAAAGCACAATGGCATAAGTAGAAACCATTGTCCCATTTACTCAAGTTATGCATTTCAGGTGTCATCACTTCTAGGTTATTACCACATGATGGCCTACATTACATAAAAGACGCAAGAACACGCTACCTAAATATTTCGAGTCCTTAAATGATGCTTTGCTTCCTGACTAACATGCTTTCAGCAGCAAGTAGACAAAGAGTTTTCTCAAGCTCCAGCAAGAACCTCCGCAGTTTTCCTGACTTAACAGTAAGATAATGACAATGCCCAGCCATGAATGACAGATAATTCCTATAGTAATATCTCTGTGTGTGGACATGCACACTTGTACACATGAGAGATATAAACAAGAATGACAAGGGGGTGTAAGAAAAAGCAAACCCATTCAGATAAACAAGTGCTTTCATAAAACAGATTTACCTGAGACTCTAACTCCTCCAATTTACGCTTCCTGGCATGAAGAGCTTTACTTGGAAAAGCCCAGAAATAATTGGAAGTTCCAATTCTATCAGTGTCCACCATGCCATCATCAACAAGGCTTTGCAGAATCTCTTTCACTGACATCGAGGCTAATAAAAGCAAAAATATAAAATTAGAACCACATAGCACCTAAACTATGAGTACCACAAGCCACCATCTACAATCATCTATATTTTCCTCTAATAGTCAGCTAGCTGGAAAATTTCACAAGGACAACATGCCCAAAGCTTCACTTGAAGGGATGAATCTCTTTGAAACCAGCAGTTTGCTCCTGAACACTGCTATTCTGCACATCTGCTACCAGATGTTTGCAAAACACTGCTCGTAAGTATTGCACAAAATACATGCATATAACACTACAATACTATAACAAACCCATGGGAGGTACCTGAGAAGTTGTCTTGCAATCTTAATTCTAACTTGGATTAACTTGTTTAAGTTTCTTGATTGGGAGTGTAATTACATTTCACTTTGTAATGCTTAACAAAGTATTCCATAGCAGCAGAGGCACTAAAGCCATCTGTCTACAGACTCAGGAATGACAGATTCTGATTTTGATTATACTCACTTCCAAAACAGAACATCACTTACACTCACAAGGATCAACATTTCTGAACATAACTGATCATTTCCTAGCAAATCTGTGGTATAATTCACCATTTTAAAAAATGATACCTGTTCCACAAAGCTAAGCAGTTACATTATCCTCAGGTGTTGCAGATATAAAGACTTCTGAGCTCATTTATATATTTTGGAGTCCGACATTCAACTTCAAGACTACAGGGGATCCCATACCTTTTGGAAGCTATAGCCTGGATGCCAGGACGGCAGCATTTCCACATGTTAGTAATTTTTTCTTTTCAGAGTAACTGGGGCTTGGGTTGTATGGCTAAATGCCTTCATATGCAGAGACAGGACAAATTTGGACTATTCAAAGGTGTTAATGGTTTTAGAAACTCTAAACTCAAATTTACTGCAAATTACAATTAAACATACGGACTGGCAAACCAATCAAGACACCATCACATTTCTTCAGAAGCCCATGAATGCCTCTGTCAGCTGCTGACACAACTGAAAAACTCTGCTTTGTGATATTCACATCTGCAGTTCTCTCAGCAAGTTCATTTATTCTTGCAGTGCCACCAAGATATGCTAGTCAAGGACAGTGGCAACTACACAAACATAATGCTTTCCCACTCCTTTTGTAAATGAGCATAATAGGAAGAAGAATTAGGAACTTACAGAACAATCCAAGAGCATACAGAAATCCTCTTGAACCTAATTCTAAACCAATGGATCTCATCAAGAAGGCTTTTATTGAAAAGACAAACCCCTTCCACTTATAGCTGTCCAGCCATTTTTGGAGGTGAAAAGCTGAACAGCACACTGCCCATGTATATTTGGACTAGCATTTTAAACACTTGTGACTTTACAGGTGGATATTTAATACCTGAGTGCACATAATGATTTCATACACTGAAAGTCACTGCAAGTCAGGCAGCTCAGAGCGTAAGAAAGCCCCCATCCCATGTCACTTTTAACACTACAGACCTGCCATTGACCAGTATCCCATTCCAGCTACATTTTCCATTACTAAACTCGCAAAACTAAACTTGTAGCCAGGAAAATTTACACTGTAGGACCTGTCCCAAAAATGATTACTTGCTCAAGAGAAACAACTTTTGTAAACACTTACTAATCCCTTTTTCTTTTGGAGCAATCTTCTCCAGATCCTTCAACTGGAAGACATCTTTCTGTACAGAACATGAAAGACACTTTAGTTCCAAATGACAGCATCATCTAAGTCTGGGTGTTTTTTACACTAAGTCAATGCCAACAGAATCAAGCAGGAAATGCACTGTATGTTTTGGTTTTGCTAGGGAAATAGCCTGCATATCCCTCAACAGAATTCGAACATTCTGAGAACTAAATAATAAGAAAAACACTATTATTGTAACAAGCCCTGTTCTTTCCTTTGGTGCTCTGTAGTCACTATATTTCATCTCAAGTTAGACTACAAAGCCCTTAAAGCCCAGGTTAGACTGTCAGCACAGATGCACCACATTGCTCAAGTGTCACAGTATTTTTTCCAGAAGATAAAACATGGTGGATTATATATGCCACCAATACAACTGTAGCTGAGCTTTTGGATCTCCAGGTTTCTTCTCCCCAGTGACCCTTTCCAGCTCTGCTCTCAATTTTTCTAACGTTCAGATTTCTTCCTCCTCCCATAAAATGCAGTGAGATACTTCCCAATTTCCTGCTGTCCCCTCTTATGGTAATAGACTTAAAATGAGAAGATGTGCATAGGTAGCACACGAAGAATTTAACACCACCTGTGCATCTTCATTCCTTGGCTCTACCTGGGGATGAGCCACCTGATCAGAGGTTAAATTAATGAAGTTTTGCCTCTGTAATTTACACCCTGATGTCACAGGGCATAAGTGAAATGCATGCCAGGATATAGAGTTCAGCTGCAGCTACAGTTAAGCTCCTTTTAGAACCTGTTTTCCCACCAACGTAAATGCAGGACAATTATAAGTTACTTACTGTTTCAAAAAAGATCTCCATCATGCGAGCTCTCTTCTCCTCAAAGCTCAGGCCTTTTTTCTTGGACTAGAACAGGGGAAAAAAAGAAAAAACAAACCAAGACATTCAGCAATTTGAATAATTAACATCTACTCAGAATTCAAATCTATTTCCCTATAAGTTGTATTTTCCATCCTCTAAAATACCTTACCAATAAGCCCAGACTTTCAGATAAATTCCTTCTTTGCAAATAATCACTACACCAAGCTCATCTATTAAATGAAGGGACCTACCTTTTAGTTCAGAGCCAGCCTTTCACATAACCCAACCTGGCTCCAGCCTCAATGTTTCTTGACACATACCAGTCCCAAAATCTATATTTATATAAAACTCACACAAATGTTTAATAACCCTTAAAAAGATAAGGAGTACCTTCTATTTTCTTTTTGTTTTAAGAATTGCCTTCCACCTTGTGATATACAGACAACAGTGTGAGTTGTAGGCCATACAGGTTTTTTTAAGGAGATAAAGAGCATTTTGAGGTCCTAACCAACTTTATAATGTCAAGGTCACATTTTAAAAACCGTGCTGGTTTTATTTCTTTTCTCTCTGGTTGTGTGACCAAGCATTCAATAACTTGGGTTGAAATACAAGCAAAAGGCAGAAATGGCTATTCACAAACTGCTACCAGCAGTACTAAACTGAGAAATAGTCTCCTCTGATCACTTTCAAAGATGCTGTTTTGATATGCCTCTTATGAAATTAGGATATAAAATATTTCACAAAGAATTGGAGTTTTACTAATAGCATTTAGCATAGCCCTCAACAACCCAAAAGCAGCAGGCACAACGTGAATCTGGAAAGTTTCCCCTTGCCCCACTCCCTGCCTCACACACTGTGTGCAGATACAAAAAAGGGAAAGGGGGATGGAAAGGGCAAAATAGGATGTTGGCAGGAAAAGGTCTCATTAAAAAAAAAAAAGCATATTGTTGCCCTTAAGTCAATGGAAGTGGGTAGTCTAATAACAAGATGCTTTGAGAAAGACATGGTTACGTTTCCAAGTCTGTAACAGAAAGGAGTCAACACCATTTCTACTTTTTAACACCTGCTTCCTTCTTAAGGAATAAATACAACTGGGCAGCGCACAACACTTAAAACATACACCAAAAGCAAAACGGCCAGATTGATGTAATTTAAAAAAACAAATGTAAAAGCTAACTTATGCAGCTACAGTAACACAGAGACAGGAGCAGAAGCAATTCAATACTATATTTAACAGAAAGCACCATTACTATTTTTTTAGGCCCCCTCTCTCCTCTTTTAGCCAGCGATACCCTAGGTCAGCACTGCTGGCACTGCTGTCTCCTGCGATGTCAGTACATTGCAGGATTAGAACCTGGAGCTGCCACGTACATGCAAGTAGGAGCACGAACAGAAAGCAGACAGATTTAACTTCCACCTCCCTGCCTTCCCCAAGAGCGCTGACACCTTCAGCAGCAACAGGAACAAAACCCGTAGGCGCACGAGTGGAATGGAAGCGTTTCTGGAAGCATGTGCTTGTAGCTACGCCCCTCGGGCGCCAAGTTTCATACCACCACTTCAGCAAACGCAGCAAAACAAGGAAGCCAAGAGCTCTCTCGATGAAGGTTATTAACTTTCACATTAATTTCTCCCTCCTACCTCACTGGCAGGCGTCCCCACCACAAATATTAACCACACCAGGAGCATCCATTTCGCTACCGCTCCCGCAGGCAGACAGAAGAATACGGTGCTGTGAGCGCACTCGAGCACACCTGCGAGTCGCTCTGCCCGCTCCCACCTCCCAACAGCCGCAGCCAGAGGCTCAGCCCGACCACACCTGGGCCCCCGTGTCTTGGGGGGAAGCAGCGGGCACCGGGCCCGACTCGAGCCACAGCACGGGGCTATGGCTACTCCTCCAGGTGCCGGCTCATTTACATCGCTCTTCAACAAACGAAAAGCACGGCCCACACCGTGGTGACGCTGCGCTCCCAGAACCGGCACCGTGGGGCCTCCCCGGAGCGGCAGCCCCGCTCCCCTTAGAGCCGCCGGGCCGGAGGGACGGCGAGGCGCGGGCGGCCGTCACCCGCCATCACCCGCCCGCAGCCGTGGCTGCTGCCGGCCGTGGTCACGGCTCCCTCTGCAGCCCCGCAGCCTCAGCGGCCGCCCAGGAAAGAAACCGGGAGGAGGCAGAGGGCGGGCGGCCCCGCTTACCATGTCGCGGGCGGGCGGCGCGGTTTGATTCCGGCGCCACCGGGCGGGAAGAGGCCGGCGGGAGGCCGCGTGCGCAGCGCCGCCTGCCGCCCGCCCCGCGGCCCTCGCAGCCCTCACGGCGCCCGCGGCAGCTGCACAAGACGAGGCTGTTTCGGCCACCGCGAACGTGAGCGTGGGGGGTTTTCTTGTTGTTTATTTTTCAGATTTTTGTTGTTGGTGTTTTGTTTTGTGGGTTTTTTTTTACCGGCCGGGTGGTGTCGTAGAATAAAACTGAGGGGACAAAAGAACACGTGAACTGTGGTCTAACACGACGTGTGTTGTACGGCTGGCCTGGCATAGGAGCCACGGGACGTGGAGAAATACAGCCTTCGCTGCCCGTGGAAGTGAAGGGCCTGGCCACATCTGATGTTGCTTGAAACAGTTGTTCATTGTGATGACTGTTCTAGCAACTTTTAATTACTGACAGCTTGTTTTAATTGTTATTTGTGTTGTAAATCACTTTCCTTCAGCTGCAGCAGTTCTGGGAAATTGCTTTGCAACAGCAGTGGGTTCATATCTGCTATGAAATCAAACTCAAATTTAGAGTTTAAATTCAAGCAAATGAAAACGTGCAAGCTGAGATTGTTTAGGCAGTTCTTGGGAAGATTTTCCGTGCCTTATGCAAGGTGACCCCTTCCCTGGAACCTGAGGTTCTTTTCTGTGCAGCCCATGATCCCATTCCTCATTGTGCACACTAGCATATTACTGAAAATGAAATGCAAATTAGGAAAGACATTTTTAATACTAAGCCTTTTGTTCTTTCATTCTCTCATGTGCATCTCATTTGCAACTTGCTAACGCAGGATGAAATCTGTTGGTACACCCCCTCATCTGCTGTGAGAGCTCATATTCTGTCTCCCTGCCTTCCATCTCCTTTGGCCAGCCCTCAAAGTGACTATGTCCCCACGCTCCCTGTGACAGTTCTTTTCCTCCTGTCACACTCACCTCTGCAGTCCAAGGGTGAGAGCCCCTTCCTGCTCCTTCACAGCCTGAAGCAAAACCGAGCTCTGCTGGATTTTTGCTGCTGCCAAGCAAATGGTTGCTGCAACATTTGCAAAGTCCCCGTTGCACCCTAGGGTTTCTCCAAGCGACACGTGTGAGTGGTACGGGGGGGTGTCAGAGCTGAACATGCTGCCTGCAGTACAGGAAGAAGAGAGGGAGGATGGGTTTTCAGAGTGACACTGACTCTGAAGTGGGCTTGGGGCACGTACCTCGTGTCTTATGTTCAGTATACGTGAGGCAGCAGTGCTCCCATCTACCCCTTACACATGAAAGTAGACTGGCAGCAAACCCCAGGTAAGACTGGTGTCACCCCCAGACAGAGCCAGCACATGGCTGGAGCACACACCTGGAACCACGGCTGGAAGGCATTCCTTGTTTCAGCAGTTGAATGTGATGGCAGCAAGCCAGACAGCCCATCCACCTCTGAAACATTAGGCATGCTCTCGGGCAGTGGTGGGGCAGGCGGCTCAGCAGGTTCTCTCTGCCCATGGCCCCTGGGGACAGCCGGGCTCAGCTGCCCCGAGTGCCATGGCAGCCCTGAAGCCCATCCACGGTGTCAGCAAAATCCACAAACGCCAGAGGTTTACGTCCAAAGAGGAGACAGAGCAGTCCTGCAACTTTATTCGAATGAAGGAAGAAACTCCACTGGGGCACACGCCCACAGGGTTTCCCCTATTGAGGTTTTGGAGGACGCAGCCTCCTTTTACCCCAAACTCCCGGCCGCATGTTGCCCTCTTCCTTTCCCCATTGGCTGAGGTAGCAGGAAGGTACAGCCTTCCTGAACCGCCTCCCACATATCCCCCTTTGAACCTACTATTTTACCCCAAAGTTCAGAAACTCGGGCTTATGCAGACCCATTTGTCTGTTTCAGGAGCCAAACTGTCTGGGCTCTGCAACAAACCTGGTGCCCAAAGTTAGTGGAGACGTGAAGACCCATTTCAAAGATGTTAACACCCATACCTTCACCCATCAAATTGTTTGTAAAGACATGAGCTTTCCTCTCATCGGCAACATCACTGGCTCCAATTTACTCTGTAATAGGAGGTTCCCTAACACCTCCCACATTTTGCAGCACCAGATGAAAACTAATTAGTTGAAAGACCATGGGGTGAAAGAGGTCCCAGAAGAAAGGGGAACACACGGTTTATCTTTTGCTTTGTCATTTGAGGGGTGGTTTTTCCTTACTGCATAAAGTGGAATGAATGACTCCTAAAATACATAAAGGCCTGGCATTTTAAATGGGCTTCAGAATGTCTAAACATTCTGAAACAGATATTTCACAAAACTGCTAGTCATACGCTATGAATATAAAAATAAGACAATGGATGGGAATACTGTGGAAGACACTCATTACTGTGTCTTTCTGTTAGAATATTGTTCTCATTTTCCTGTGATTTTCTTAAGCTTTAACAACTTGGGCTACATTTTCTATTCTAGGAGTTTGAGATTTTTAAGTACGGGTCGAAATAATTTTTCACTGTTCCTGAGTTAGAGAAAATACAGTGCTTTGTCAGTGTTACATTATACTTGGATGAAATGAAATTTGTACTCTCCTTCATTTTGCTCTTACAATTGACTGTAGTTGAATTACAATTAGAAATTCTGTTTTGAAAGGACAATAAAGCAACAATGGCAGGAAGCTTAGGCAGTAGGAGAATGAAAATTGTCCTGCTTTAATTTTGTTCCTTTCATACATATGTGCCATAGCACAGTCTTAATTACATGAGCTGTTTTTTCAGGAGGGAAGAATTCAAGTTGAATAGCAGATCAGTTTATTTCTGGAAGAGTAAGAGCAAGCCTTTCCAGTCCTGTGGCTGCCTCCCACAACACCTGTATGACTGACAGCAGTAGAGCTTAAGCATGGAGGATGAGGAGGGTTTGAGGAGATGCTTACCCATGGGGGGTGATACCAACTTCTCTGGGATCCAAGCAGTCTGTCGTGGGCTGTGGCCACATACTAGGAAGCAGTATGATCCATGAGTATCCCATACAGGCCAGTCTCTGCAGCATTTGCTGCCTCATTTCATCCTCAAATGAGCTTTTGGACTGTAAGCAGATGTTCTCCCTACAAACATTTAACCCTTGAGTGAGAAACCCTTGGTGAGAAATGCTAGCTGGCCCTCCCCCAAAATTTACTGCTTCGGCAGCTTTGCTAGGCAGAGCTGCTGAAGTGGGCATTACGGTTATCCTTGGGGTGAGTAGCTTAAGCCCTAGGATTTTGGTCACAAGGCATTTCACTGAAGGAACAAGGCATTCATATACCTAGCTCAGAACAGATCTGAGGGCAGCAGCCTCCAACTGCAAATAGCAATGAGCAGCAAGTGCTGGGTATTTCCTGCACAGCTGGGGCCTGTGTAGGGAGAACATCTGTCCACAGAAATGACATTGACTGTTCCACTGCACTGAGATAGTTCAGTCTGGTCCAAATTAGGGAGGCTTCACATGAACTGTCAGCAAAACTGTGGGGATAGTTAACTGCAGGGCAGCACAGCTGGATATGAGAGAGAACTTCAGCCTAAGGAACAATGAAACATTTTTGAACATGCAGGGGCATGTTAAGGGGGTACCACTATAAAGAGAGAGAGCCTGGCTAGTGGTGGCTGCCCAAAGTACCTGCTCCTTTAGCTACTTTGGCATTATTCTCCCTGACATTGTTTCTCATTGGTGAGACTGGGTTCTGTAGTCTTATTCATAGAACTTTTAAAAGATTCTGCTGCCTCATTTAGGTATTTAACTAAGTACCACAAGAGTGTCAAAGAGGAAGTTGGCCATTTACTGCAGATTTTTTCTGGTAAATGACAGTGCTCCCCAGTATTAGTGTTCTGCCTGTCTGATTTTGCTCAGTGGTGAAGAGCCTCTGCTCTAATAATCCAGGGAACAGAAAACGTTTCTAGCCTATCAATAAGAAAATATTGGGAATGTAACGAGAGTCTTACCTACTAAGCCCGGTGGATCCAGGATATCCTGTGCTGTTGCTTCTGTTCTTCTTTGTGATCTTTTTTTCCTGGGAAGGAACAAGCGCTCTGCAACTCTGAATGTCAAACCAACACTGCTCGGCTTTAAGATGTGATATTCTTTTAGCTGGCTGCCAAATAAAGCCTTTTCAGGGCAGATAGACAAGTACATTCAGCACCAAGAGTCTGTTTGCTGAACGTGTATTCATCTGGAGACTGACAGAAAAACAAAACTGATCCATTATGTTGTACTAAGTTTGTCATTAGGAGAAAAATGAGGCATGGAAACGTGGCTGCTGACACTCCCTATGACTTGCAAGAAAGAGTAAAACACAGATTCCTCTACAGGGTTTGGGGGATAGTTCCACATAAAAGGACAGCAGCTCAGTATTTCAGCTGTCCCACTTCTGACTGTCCTGCCACTGAGCAAACACTCATCACTGAGGGTTTCACTGACCCCTCTGGTCCACTCCATTGAGGCCATGTCCAAGACAAATGATCCATCTGAAGATTCTTACTTTGTGAGCAAGTTCCCAGTCACACGGAGTTCTCAAATGATTCAGGTTTGGAGAGTTCACAAGACATAGGTAATATGTAAAACTAAAATTAATACAAGCTGGAAATTTATTCTTACAGGGACAGAGTCAGACTGAACTCCTATGGCAAATTTTCTGTACTCCACAATAATTTAGTTTGGTTTTCTGCAACAGACCCTTGAAAGATTATAGCACACCTGAGCTAAAAGGTACAGTGTACTTCTGTGATGCAAGCAGAAAAGCTTACAGCTCTTAATCTTACTGCCACCAATGAAAATCTTAATTTTGAATCCTGGACTGAAGAAGGAAGGGTGGAACAAGGAAGCTCCAACTCTGCACCTTCGTCCCAAGAACTACTCCAGCCCCTCTTTTCTCTGTGTCTATATAAAAGCTTAACACCCGTGAAAAAATCACAGTTTCCTTGGCTTGTGACCTGCGGTGTCAGGGAAGAAATTTGGAAAAAACTACCTGTCTTCTTGCATTATGGGGTTACTTTTATGGACAGTGAGTATGAGACATATGAAAAAGAAATCCTCAGCCATGAAAATAACAGAGGAAACAAGCTTTATTTTTATTATTTGAAATTTTTGTGCGTGGTAAAGGTACACATTTGACTCTGGTTTTCCTACATTTCCAAGACAGAGTAATTTTTTTTGTCAGCTAAAGCATTATGAATACCATGGCACACAGGAAGCTAAAACTACACACGCACACACGCGCACACGCACACACACACACAAACACTTTGTTGTGCATCTTTCATCCTTGACCTTAAGGTGAAAAGGTTTGTATTTAGCCTCATAGGGATTTAAAAAAACCAAACAAAAACATCATCATCAACAACAAAAAAACAAGTGAGAAAAATATTTCATTATGAGTGCCAAGAGAGTGCAAGGCTTACATGTACACAAAACATATATTGACTTACAAAGATGGAATGTACAAAAACTTTTAAAAAAACATGAAAAAAAGAACTGGAAACACTCCTAGAACTGGAAAGCTGCAGCATATCATATCAACTGATAGAGATTTCTATCAGGGGCTGCTGCCATACACTATGCAACTTAGGGAACATTCCCATGTTATAAACCAAAGGAAAAGTGTCAGGGTTAAGGCTGTGTTGCTCACAAACATCAACTGAAGTGCTGTACATTCGTCAGAAATAAAATGACCTGTTAGGAACCTTCCCACTCTGTCACACCTTTTGTGTGCACCTTTTGTGCACTTTCCACAAACAGGTCAAATAATCACTGCTCACAATTCTTGGAGGAAATTTCGATTATACATCATGATTTCATAACGAGCTGTCTCCCATAACTGAAAGTCATTTCTTTAAAACAAACATAACATATTGGGCACTTATAGTTCTCATGATGGCAACACTAGATCCTTAGTTATAAAAAATATTGACATAAAATCAAAAGCCCTCTAGCTTTTACAGAACAGATGAGCATTTACTAGTAAATAACTCTCCATCTTCATGAGGCAAATGCTTGCCTAAACCATTTTCCTTTTCAATACATTGGTGCTGGTTTAGCCTATGTAAAACTCTCCTGTTGTTTATATTGGATTTATCTGAACAGATCTTTTTATTCTATTCACAAAACCATGAAAATACAGTTGGCTAGTTTGTCCTAAAATGCTCCATATGACACGAGATCTAATAACCTTTTGAGATTACTTTTGAGTTGAAGCATAGTTAAATGAAGCACATACTTTCACCATTCATGCTGTGCTGCTAGTCAATTAGCATTCCAGAGAAGTCAAGGGGACATTTGGTTATACCTGAAATCTGGCAACAGCGTGCCTCTAAAGCCTTTAATAAATGCTAACAAGTCAGCAAATCACATAGTGCAATTCTGACCTTCCCTTAATTGGATGAGAAAAAAGCCTGCCAGTTTTTAAGTGCAGAATTTCTGCTTTGGTTGCTCTTTGTAAGGTTTGTAAGCCAAGCATTTTAGTGAAGCTGGCTTCAGAAGCACACTGTAAAAGCAATGTGTTTCTCAGTTTCCCGGTGCCAGGCAGATAAGGTCAGACCTTGGAAGGGAATACCCTATGCCACTAAATTTGAAATTGCAGTTGACAGCATTTGCTATCAGATAGAACTTCAAATTAGTGACATTTTTTAGGTGCTGCTCTGCTGATAGTGTCTGCAAATCCAAAAGTCTACTCAGTTTTTTTGAAGAAAAAATCCACAAAACCCCTAACAGCTTTGAGCTGGGTTGTGAGGGGGTTATGTACAGAATTCACTATTTCATCAGGATGCACTTGGTTCACACGGGTTATCTAAAATCCTGGTAAACAATGCTGGACTAAAGGGAGTGAAAAGCTTTTGAAGAAAAGTGTATGCATGAAATAGCACAGTCTTAAGTATCTGTTTTGATGTATAAGTTAGGATCTGATTTTCATACTTCTCGAAGTTCCTGACAACAGTGGATTTGGCAATGTTTTCTGAGGGGTAAACATGCAAGCTTAGTAAAATTGTTATTATAAAAATCCATATTTGGAACTAAATATGATAACTGACAGCCATAGCACATTTTTAAAAAGTTTTTACCTCAATCTGTGCAACCCCTTCTCTTTATTAACAAATACAGTTCAAATGCTACACACCTTTTCTTCATTGATAAATGTGCCATTTAAGGGCCTCCCAATATCAAAAAGTGTTGTAAGGACACTTAGAATGAAAATTTGATCTGCAACTTTGTTAAATTTTGATAGGACAGTTTATTGGTAATGACTGAGATACCATCTTCAGAATTTTAGGACAAACTCAGTTCAAGCAGAGGATATTTTGTTCCCTTAGTAATAACAAACTTGAGTTTTAGTATTTCATAAATGTTACCACCAGTTTCTTAGCTTCATTACAGTCCAACCTTAAGCTTCATGCACAAAATATTTATTCCAATGAAATAAGAAAACTTATATTTGCACGAGAAATTGTAAATTGGCTCTATGTGCAAAAAATAAACAAAGGAAAGAAGAGGAAATATCTTTAGGAAACAGTAATTAAAAACCAGACAAACCCCCCATTTAAGAACCTTGGGGTCTGCATTTTTACCAGTCAAATGCAACTTTACAAAAAAACCATTAGTTTTTCTCAAATTCATTGAAACAACCACCTTTTAGAAATAAGACAAATACTTATAACAAGAAATTTTATCAAAGATTTCTTTCCATTTCGCAAACATGCTTAAAATACTCCCTTGTTTCTGACCCAATGCCCTTTTGTTTCAAGGCCCTAAAAATGAGAAAAGAACAACAGCACTTCCCAGGCTATTGTAGGCATTGGCAGCAAGCTCACCAGCTCCTCAAACAACACTTAAAAGGGAGCACCACTCTATCTATATCAGGCTAAAGTAGCAATGCAACCTTTGACCATTGGATATAGAAATAAGAATAAAGCCAATGCTACTTTAGAAAAGACAAGTTCATACTTAAAAACCCCCAACAAACCAAACATTAAAATAAGAACCATGCCTGTAAGCATTTCCAGTTAAATTAATACTTTAACAAAGAACACAGTAGAGAGATCTGACAGAGGAAGAAGGGTCATTTTTCGGAGTACTGCCATTGTCAAATATCATACATACGTTCCAGTTTGCTGAAATAACCCACATTTACTTTTTTTTCCTGTTTTTATGTCAATCAGTCATACATACATACATACAAACAAATTGGAACAAATCTCACAGTCCTTGTTTTGTCCTCTAACAAAATTCCCTTTGATGAAGGACTTCAGGAATAGGTTCAAATTCATTTTTATTTGTATTGTATTTTTTCTCACATAAAAACAAATAGCTTTGGTAACCCTTGGCTTTCCTATACAACCTCAGTTTACCACAGTTCCTTTGGTTGTATAATGTAGGTCCTCCACAGGGGTACTTCTCTGGCTTTCTGTCCTGTTTGAAGCTGCATTTTGTTTTATAGGTTAATACAATGAATTGCCGTAAGGAAACATGGCAATGAACACGTACGAAAGAGTGGCACACATGAGGTTAATTGAGATGACATTGTAATAACCCTGATCCTAATGAACTAGTTTGGTGTCAAAAGGTCTGTGGTTATACATAAATTCCGCTCCCACTATCGTATCGCTACAATTAAGTTTTTCCAGAGCTTTAGAAATGTCAGGTCTCTGCAAAGTCCTTCCTGCACATTGAGCAAGAGGAAGAGTGAAAAACGGTCACACAAAACAATCCTTCATTAATTCCACATGAGTAGGGAATTTGCATTGATTCTCAAAGTGCTAAACATTGAGCTGTGTTAGGTCTGACGGTTAGAGCTAGACGGATTTTGTGAGACAACCTTATACTAAAAGGACCTACTTGTTATACACAGTAAGACTGAAGAGTGTTAAAAGTGTAATACCTACCATGATAATGAGATCTAGAAGATTCCCAGGATCACCTCTGGGTTAAATAACACGTAAGAATGATACTTCTTTAAATTTGGAAGCTCTGAGCAGGAGCTATCCTTTGCAGTCATCAAAAAGCTTTGGGAACTTTTCCCAAACTTTTCTGGTTTTTGCCTAATTAGTTAATTCCAGTTCCATAGGCTGAAGTTTGTGTTTAATTTCACATTGTCTTTATGAACTCAGTTACAGAGAATTTTTTTTATTAACACTTACAACAAAAAGTTCAGTGAGAAACATAAGAGGTGCAAGTCCTATGTAAACAAGGTAAGTTTGGAAATTATCACAAGAAGTCTGTAAGAGACTCCTTTGTTATTAAAAATGAACGCAAAGTAGGAGATATCCTGCACTGGATCTCTAGGACGAGTCTTTTCTTAAGGGTGGATGATTATCCAGCTCCAGAGCTCATGGCTACTGTAAGTATCGATAGACCTTGAAGCAGTGATTTCCAGAGTCTGCGACTACAACGTGGCCATCTGAAGTAAGAGCCAGCCCTTGGGGACCATACAGTGGGTCAGCAGAGGTGTTAATGTAGGATAAAAATGATCCGCTTCCATCGAAAACCTTTGAGGGTGAGAAAGCACAGAATAAATGTTATGAATAAAAAAGGAAAGTAGCGGACACAAGCCTGCTCTCAGTTATACTTCTAATTTCTGAAACAGTTGACATACACTAGAATAAACAAGGGCAAAATCCATTCTGTTATCTCATATGCAAGTTTATATACAAATGTATTTTCTTATTGAAAAGAACTAATTAAAGGTGCCAGGATCTTTGGCAAGAATTAGCACACAATGAAATAACAATAATAAAAAGTAAGAACCTCGGCTGTTCCTTGTTCTAAAAATAGTCAACTACAATAAATCAAACTTAATCGGGCACTCAACCAACACCTTGTTTTCCTAACAAATATTACTATTGTGGCTAGCCTGATTCTTAGGCTGCCACACAGAGAAAACTCAGGAATTTGTTTACCCTGTTGACAGTGCTTCCTGAGAACAACTCATAAGCAGCTCCCTCAATTTTATATTCAGTGGAAATAATACATATACTTATTTATTAGGTATTAGGCAAACAAGACCTTGTGATGAACACTTAAAAGATAAAAAGAGGGCAACTCTCATAACATAAAGCAGAATAATTTCTCAACACTTAAAAAAGATGATAAAAATCTGCTGCATTCACCTCAGGCCATTTGGTTTTTCACATTTTCCACTATGTCTCTTATCTTCTCTTACAGTGATTATAAATGACTATCATCTCATCAATGTTTGCAAGTCTCGTAAGTCATCAAATAACTTTTGAGGAACTACTTGGCACCAAAATCCTTGGTCACAGTGACCATCAGAGCTGCCAGCAGCCACACTGAAAATCCCACGATCTGACACCACCAGTTCTGAAAGTGGACAGGCCAACAATGAGGCATTTAAAGGATGGTGTGAGAAACCTCATCACTTCTAATGCTGATGGTGTTTCTTGGGCAGTCTGACGGCCAGAGTTACCAAAGTTACCAACCCATTTGTTAATCAAGCACCCTTTGAAATACAGAAATTTCTACCTGTATTCGGCTGTTTCCCCAATCTGCTACGATAATGTTTCCATTAGAATCTACAGCTACTCCAGTTGGTGCATTAAATTGCCCATTTCCTTCTCCATTTGATCCAAACTTCAGCATGAATTCTCCCTCCTGGTTAAATACCTGCATGGGTTAAAACAAAAACCTGAATATGGCATGGTATCAAATATCAGTAATCTAGTACTACCAGTTCACCTGCTAATTAAGGGAGGAATTGAAGAGTTCCCAACACACACACACACACACACACACACACAGAGAAGATGGGAGAAAAGGTGCCCATCTCTCCCTCCACTCCATCACACCATACACCATTTCCCTTCTCACTTAAGATCTGATTCATCTCAGATACAGAGGCAAAGGGCACCAGAATCCTTCTGCAGCTTGTGCATCTTGAGCTAAGAAGAGCTGAATGCAGATACAGCACTGGGTTCTTTGTTTCTGTGGAACTAAAACACAATGGAGCAGACGCTCTCTTCTCTGCTGCCATAATCTAACACACACTGCGAATCGTGGCATGCTGCTCTCTGTATAGACAGTTCAGCAACTGAATTCTCTGTGATGGTAACAGGGTTAGACAGCACAAAGATGGAGCTGATCAATGACTATTCTGTCAGTGACCTGGATGCACCAATGGGACCAAAAGAGAAACAAAATGTGCCATTTACACAGTACCACAGCTATCCCTAAAATATTTTGGTCTACCTTGGGCCCAGGCCCAGCTACAGCGCAAGGTCCAACAGTGTTCTTAGAGACTGACTGTGGCTTGCACAAGAAAATGCAAAGACCTGGCAAGTGCCAAGTACACACTGAAGTGCTGATAAGGTAGAAGGTGTCAGGAAACCATTCTGTTCTTGAACACCCCAGTGAACAGAGAAAAAACATTTGGGAAAGGAATTTAATGAAGCACCAGGTTAGTGCCTCAGATGATTAAAGAAAATTAAAAGAAAAAAAAAAGCCAACTAATGAAAAAAACAGGCAAAGATATATTGCTCTCTCCCTGGGCTAAAGTGACCAAATGAGAGAGAAGACTACATTGTGCAGGATTTTCCACAGAAGATGCCTGAGGGAAGGAACATCCTTTAAAGTTAAGGGGGCGGGAGAAAAATGTTGCTGAGTGAGCTTGTTTAATTCAAGACACTGGTGGCAGGAAGTGGCTTTGGGACTCACAAGAGTGAAATTAATTTATTTAGTTATTTATAAACTAATTTATTATTTAAAAGAAGATGTACTCTCTGCTCTCAGATTATAAACTCTCCAGAGTGTCAACAGTTATATGTACTAATTTAGAGAACACTACAAAAATAAGACTCTTTTCCAGTTAGTACCAAATTGTAACAAGTAACATTTGTATCCCATTGAGTCACACCAGAGACAGATGGGACACCCTGTTCTCATTAGAAATGTAATAATTATAAATCCTCTAGGATGCCACACTTCTTACATCTCTTCACTTGTTTTTTTTTTTCATTTCAGTTTGCCCCTTGCTGTTAAGCCTCTCCAGGCACTCTCGTTACCAGGCAAACCTTGCTTGTGGAGAGGTAATTTATGGAGTCATAGGCTTCCTGCAGCACTCTTGGTTTCTGTGTTGTAATCCAAACCACGAGCTGCTACTTCCTTACAAATTCCAAGAGGATACGCAAGCAAGGTTGCTATTCCAAACCTAGGTGATTCAGCACTGCTCAGGACACAAAGGTGTCTATGCTTAGGCAGCAACTTCCTATTTCAGGTGAATATAGGCCAGTAGGTGAAATGCCAGGGACTTTGTTGGTGTGTGGGACTGACAGATGTGTCCTCAGAACCCAGGCAGAACAGCATCCTGCCTGTGTCCTCCTGCTGCTGCTTCCTGTAGAGGGAGGGCACAAGAGCACGAAGGAAGTGTATGAAAGGGAATGCCCGTGAACAAACACGCAGAGGTGAGGCATTTCTGGGCCTGTATCTCCTTCATGGACATTTGCCAACACATCTCAGCATGTTTCCTTGGTTTGGTTTATTACTGGGACAAACAAATAAACTTCCTATCATACCATGACATTAACAGGCTGTGAGTCAGGACTTCCCACGGGTGTAAGGACTAGTGGCCAGCCCAGTGCAGGAGGTATGGAATGAAAACCAGTTGTTACACAAGTTTTAGAGAATCAGGTTGTAAAATGGACCCAGCAATCTTAAAGCTTATAGGTGTGGAATTTAAAGACTGTCATGTATCTTTACTTTGTTATAATTTTATTCAACTAGAAATGTGGAAAGCTTTTACTGGGAAATTCAAAAGCCAAACTTTTAAAAGAAGACAGAACACAGGGTCAATAACAGGTTTGGCAGAGGGCTAATACAAGTAAGTAAGTTGAAATTATTTATCTCAAGTACAACTTAGGTTTAAGTAATTGAATTAGAGACCATTATAGTGACACCAAAGGCAATGGACTGTATCTTCACTAAGCAATGCACTGCATGCACAAAGTTCTCTGAAAGTGCTGTCCTTATAGCAGAGCTCATACATATGGGGTGTGATCTCTTTGGTTTTAACAATATTTTGTTTTCCCCAAGAAAGTATCATAATAAAATTAAAATGGCAACTTTCCAAGTTGCCATTAATTGACAGTACCTTGACAGAATGGTTATGAAAATCTGTAATGATAATTTCATTGTTGCTGTTTACAGCTGCAAAATGAGGACCTGCAATGCAGAAGAAGAAAAAAATAGTAATATCATTAAAATAAAAAGTATGGTTAAATTAAAAAAAATCAGCCTGACAGAATATTATGTTTGGCTTCTGAGCAATAGTCGTCAAAGTGGGAATACGAATTTCAAATTAAGAGTAATTTTACTTCATGGTTTTTTTAAAAAGCTCAGCATGCTTTTTGTAAACACAAATAATTTCTTTTTCAAGCAGTTGTCAGCTATTGTTACCAATAAGCATTGTTCATTTCTCCTTCTTTTGTATACATTTGACTATGCAGAGATTTATGGGCTTATTAACAAGACAAAACATGTAGAGCTTAAGCATAAAGTTGTGTATATACTGAAAATTGTTATCAAAAATGTCCCTGTAAATTCTTAATTGAAATATTTTATGCCCTATGTGCTCACGTCTTACAAGCATTTGAGCTAACAAATTTTAGGATAAATAAGAAAGTTACTAGAAGACCACTGTCAAGGAAAAAAGGGCATTTTTTGCTTTACATTGTGTATTGAAATATGTGTGCAAATTTGAGTAAAAAACAAAGGATAGCTTGAAAACAGGCAAGTATCCAAATTAAAACACTTGGTGCTATTTTGAGTTATTAAACAGAACAGAACTCAGTTTCAATTTTCACAGTAAATCAGAGTAGACTATAAAAAAGGTGAAAAATTTTACATTCAAAACATTCAAGTATTGATAATTTACCTGTTTTCTGTAGCCTATCAGCAAGAAGAGGTGATACATTTCTCAAAAGCACTGTTAGGAAGTATTTGCCTACTTTTTTCAGGAGGTGTTCTTGCAAATTTTCAAATGAAAAGAAATTGAGATACCCAGAAAATTTAGTTGTGTTAGAACCCAAGCTCTCATAAATTATATATATTATGCCATAAGACATTGCAAGAGGTCTCAGGATAAGAACACATTGATGCTATTCCTCTCTTTCACTGTGAACCAGTCAAAACATCAGACCAATGAAACTACATACTAAGTGTGACCCAACACCTGTAAAATGACCTGCATACCTTAATTGGCATCTTCATTTCAAATTTTTAAAGAACAGCTATTCACTTAAAATATATCAGTGAGGTTGTTCTGGTTTTTTAACTTAATTGCGTGTTCTGCTTGAAAGACACCATGTGCAAGCAGTCAGTTTGAGTATAAACTGCAATTTCCCCAAACTTACATTGGCCGTTCCATAACTCTGTCTTCCTGATCTCAATCTTATCACTACCCCATTACACTCATTTTCTAAGAGACACCACTTAGGGCATTGGGCTTCGTGGATCTGATGACTAGAAACACAAAGCACAGCCTTTGAGTTGATTATGATGAACAGCTTAGTGTGGCAATTACAAAGCACTTATAAAATGCTAGTTAAGATCAGTCATTCTTGGGTCACTGATCTGAAATGCTTCCAGGCATAGGGAGGTAGATGAAACAATCTGGTTACAGTTACACTTGCAGAACAGATGTTGCAGTCTGCCTGACCACTCAAGCAAATGGTGAAGTGAATAGGAGCTGTATTGTATGTCTAGCAGAACCTCTCTCCCGGAGGATAAAGGAGTTGGATACAGCATCTTCAACATGCTCAAACATCATGCAAATGTGAGCAGAAGAGGCAAGAAAAGGGGATTTACATATTACCATCAAGTGTACCTGCAAACTGCTTGTCACCATTTCCTCGACTCCCAAACCTGGTGACTATTTTCCCATTTGGCTGGAAGATGAAGACACAGCATGCTTTATTGTCCACTACAATGATGTGTCCATTGCGATCCACTGAAACACCTTTAGGGCCCATGAGCTTTCCAGACCCAATTTTGGCCTAAAAGGGAAAACACAAAACAGGAAAATATGTTGGCATGATAGAAATGAGTTAGTACAGTTTGAAGATTGTATTACAGGCACACAGCAGAATGGAGAGGCATTTTTTTCATCAAAAGTTGGAAGTGATTGTTTTTATCAGCTGTTACTGTGTACTTTATAATTTTTTCTTCAGCTGAAAATAAAGTCTGCTTTCTGTATGTCTTTTCTAGACTGAAAAATCTGTCTGTCGCCTCAGCAACTGAGTACGAATATACAACTCACAAGAAATATAATCATCAGATTTGTGTGACTTGATAAACTGCAGCACCTGTCAGAAATGTCTGTATGTCCAGCATTAGGGTACCAGCAGGATAGGCAGACAAGCAGAAAGGACTTTTGTCTCCGACTGCATGCCTTTCCTGAGTCCAACCACCACCTTGATGGACAGGGAAAAACCTTTATCACTGCACCAAAGAAGTCAGAGCTCTTGGAGCACCAGGGCTGGGTGTGATGTAGGCTATGATGTACTCTGTTGCCTTTCTTGGGTTAGTAAGACACCAGCACCTTCTGAGTGCTCTCAGACAGATTTTGAGCAGAGCTAAAGCTCAGGCTAACCTATCTTTCACCAGATTCCACATGACATTGCTTCACTTGCTGCTTAGACACATGAAGTCTCAGCTGAAAAATGCAAAGGAGAGAGGATCATGTTGCCAAACAGCAAATGAAGCAATCTTTGAAACACTAAACAAATCAAAGCTTGTTCCTGTCTTAGGTAAATGAAATTATTTCCATCATTTTAAATAGGCCTTGTGACTACCAAAACCATCTGCCAGCATAATCAGCAACAGGAGGGCAATTGTATACAATATTTCAATGGAAAAACGTTCAGTGGAGAGGAGATGGATCTCACAACAGTAAATTATTTGGAAAGGCTAGAGAGCTGTCAAATCCAAAACTGTCAGAAACATTCTTTAGTAGGTTTAAAAAGAGGGGGTTTTAAAAAGAGGATCTAAGCAGCAGAGCAAGCAGAAATTGAGATCAAGCCTTTAAAGAATCCATGAGCTACCTGGGCATATACCCAAGAAGACTCTAGGATCACCTCCCAGTCCATTCCACATTTTTCCCCATTCAATTCTTTTTAAGGCAGAGATTCTAGAAACTGTTTTAATCTACATAAAATCAGTTGAGTTTTTACCTTTCAGTTAAAAAAGGTTGTAAATACCTAATTGTTTGCATTGGAATGGAGCAACTTGCATCCTGCTTTTAGCCATTTTATAAAACTGATGGACAGATTTGAAAGCACTTATTCAGGTTTCAAAAGTCTGCGCTGGACAGACAATCCACTAAACAGGCTGTGTTGCAATTATGGATTCCAGAACTTTCAGATCCTGTAGTAATTTGTGAGAGACACATCCTACAAACTGAGGTCCATATCTTGGTGAAGAACACACTTTTCTGTTTCCACTGGAATTTAAATGAAATATATACTAAGATATTCATCTTATTTACAAAACAAGGCCATCTTTCACCTCATTGCCTTTGCAGAGTGAGACAGATCACTGCCTAGAAAAAGCAATGCTGTGAATCATAGAATCATTGAGGTTGGAAAAGACCTCTAAGATTGAGTCCAAGCATTAACCTAACACTGTCATGTTTACCATGTCCCCAACTACCACATTTACTGGTGACTTCTCTGCCCCTCTCCCCTCCCTCCTGCAATTGGTGAGCAGCAGTGGGACAGATTACAAGGCATGGAGAAAATTTATTGCCTAACCCATTTCTCTCATGTCCCTGATGTTTTCAAAGCAAACAGAAGGAGCTCTCCTACCCTTATTAAGTCCCATGTTCCTATTCCATGGTACATTCTCATAGGTGGGGTTGCAGGTAAAAATAGGAACGATCCTAAAATAAAGCCACCTGGGTTCCCTGAGGATGGCTGCTACCAAGCCACTACACAACCTTTTTCAGTCTCCAGTAAAGAAAATTCCAGGGAGTAAATCTTGCAGGTCCAAGATTATGCTTAGCCACATACAATGATCATGTGTCAGTTTTATGTTCGTGTGCATATACTGTTATAAATTGCAAAATATTTAGGCAAAATCTACCTAATTGAATCATACTAAAATATCCCCAGGAAAAACTATTAAAAATTATTTTGTATTCACCAGGGGGAAGATATGAGCAGAGCTACAAAATGTATTCAGTTTGCATAACAACAAAGCAGCCAAACCATAAATTAGATGCAAATCTGTGGACGTATTTCCTTTGGGGTGATTAAATCATATTCCCCTCTCTCCTTTGGGATGCCCGCGTGGTTGTCTGCTTGAGCACTGCACCACCTCCTTACCATCTTTCCAGGATTCCTATGGAAAATGACTCAGACTCATGAGTACAGTGTCTTCCTGCCCATATAAACACATATGGAAAAATATAATGAATAAATCACATACTACATTAATGGGCACTCAGTGCTGAGAAGAGTAATAAAAATCACTATTCTTGGGCCAGGTTTAAAATATAATTTGCAAGCAGCAATAAAGTATGCCCAGCTAAAGTTTGCAATGTTTTTTACTAAAAATCTGTTTCCAGTTTAGATCAAAATATGCTGATGACACATTACTGGATCTGGCTGAACATAATCTTTGTATATTTTTATTTCAGAAAGTTTCTTAGAATTATAGGTTTGATTATTTAGAACAGAACATTATGAAACCCAGCCACTCCAGTTAAGTGTATGAATGGAAGTATTTTCAGGCTTTTTTTCCATTAGAAATGAATACAGTATAATGGATCATGTAAACCCTTAATACAAATAATGTGTTTAATTGAATTCAGTCAAGGACATAATGTCCCTTATTTTATAGGCTCTTAGGAATTTAGACTGGTTTTCAAACATGTGTTTATAAAGTCACCCTACCAGGCTGGAAAATATTCTACTGTGGGATATTCCTAGAGGTAAAAAAAAAAAAAATTCAGCTAGCCTATATAAAAATTTATGAAGACTTTTCCTCTGTAGAACTAAGTGTGTTAGGGCTTAAGTTTAACTTTACCAATCTTGTTGCTGTCTGAAAGATTCAAGATTGTCAGCAATTAATTACAAACTTTCAACATACCATCTTTTTCTGTTTGAGAACTTCTCTAATAAGGAGATACAGCTTTGTCACACATTGCAATATCACACAATAAGTGGATTTATCATTCATGTGACTGTCAAAATTCAATTGTGACCATTTAACTACACTACCTATTCCCATCTGAACATGCAACCAGCTTTGCACAGCTCTTTCCTTAATTCCTCTAGTGAGACAAAGAAAAAGAAGTTTGACATATGAAATGTATCCTTTCATCTTTTCCCACTTACCTAAATTTGATCTTAACTTGCAGAGCCTTGGTTGGTTGATAACAAGGTTACCATCTTATATATAACTCTTCAAGACTAGAAAGAAAACAATTCTCTTCTCAGAGGAACAGGAATCATTCTCTTGGCTCTATTGTCCAGTTCCTTCACTAGGTTTGAACACCACACTGGTGAGGAGCTGGTACAGCTGCTTCACCACACCCTCTCTCCTTAGCCTAGTGCAGTGTCTGCTGCAACAGTTTTCTTAAGCAATTTCAGAGTACTTGACAGAGGAAGCCAGCACTATTCTATGCCCTTTACAGATGAAAAAAAAAAAAAAAACACTGGGAAGTGAAATGAAGATAACTAGGTACCCGTGAGATCTGTAGCACAGCCAGAAACAGAATCCCTGAATCCTAAAACCCAATCGGAGTCTTTATCATTTCCAGGATAATACAGCCTTTCATGTGAAGAAGCTTGTGTTTTGGTGCAACCTTAGATTAGAGTTTATCCGCCGCTGCATTATGTAAGTTTTACAGCCTTGAGAAAACAGAGCTCTGTCTTTCTTGCTGCCAGCAACTGAGGAAGGTGACACTTTTCTGCCTGGCAGTGGAGGTTGCCAAGGGGAATCAGTCCAGTGCTGTAATCAGGGAGATGCCTGGGTCTGGCTCCAGGGAAATTTGCCTTATGGCTCACATGACTATTAAAACTCTGCTAAGGGAGAGTAAGTGTAAATAAATACAGAAGGAAAGGGACAACATCAAAAATAGTTAGTTTAAGCTCAAAATAGTCCCTTGATATTGCTGAGTTAACAACTAGCAGGCCACCTGCATCAGAGGTCTTACACAAGGACTTGCAGGCACAGTCCTTTGAAGGCAAATGCCATAATCCATTTCTCTCTCTCTCTGTTACCTTAGCAAACACTACCCAATTTAATCTGACAAGACTCCTGTAAGAATTACCACTTCCAACACACAAGAAATTACAAGGTTTTGCCCAGATTCCCACAGGCTAGATCTGTTATATCTATGTTTTGTGCTTCCAATATATTTTATTTAACCCCATCATAGAATAAAATCCTGAGTTGGAAGGGACTCACAAGGCTCATCGAGTCTAACTCCTAGTCCTGCACCATTCATGCCCAATACAAGCCCCATCCCTTCATGGTACTGACTGCCCCCCATATCACAGCCTCACCCTCGGTGGACATGACCTCCCAACCCTGTGTGTGTCCCCCCACAGTTCCCCCAGGCCCTGTGCTCACCCCACCTGCACCCCTCCTCCCCAGCACAGCTGTCCAGCTGCACTGTGCAGTACAGGATCCCCTGAACCAGTGCTGCACCAATACAGGACCCCCTACTCCCATCACAGTTCCTCAGTGTGGCCCTGTGCTCAATGCCCATCCCTGTTTCCATCCCAGTGCTCCCCCTGCCTCACTCCTGCTCTCCCCACACACATGCTCTGCCACCTGCCCTGCACATATATGCCTACCCTCTGTATAAAAAAATTCTTCTACAAACATTTCTTTTCCCTCTCATAATGCATTGATTGCATTGAATCTAAAAATATTATTTTATATCACTGATGTTTCATCTCTCATTTAATCCATCTAGTCCCAAGAACTATGAAGTCTGATGCGTTAATTTGTATTAACCATACAAACATTGCCAACATTACATAGCTTTTGCAATCCAACAAAAACATTGACTGAAAACAAAGCTAGGCTTCACATCAGAGGAACTACATTAATAATTCATTTCTTTCAATACCTGTCTCTCTGCTGGTAGTATATTGTACATAGGGTCCTGCCTTCTCCAGGGTTTTTTTCCTCCAGAGTTGGCTCCATCCAAAATGCTGGATTTAGAGCTTATCTTAAGGAGGAAGGAAAACAAGCCCTCCATGCTCTGTGTCCTGATCAAGCCAGTTCACAAAGATGTTAATAATTATTTAAAATATGCTTAGGATACTCAGAGTATTTGGATTCTTAACTAAATCATGTATTTCTTTGGGTTTGTTTAGGTGTTTTCATTTCATTTAGGGACTTCAGCCAAAACCAAGGTTTTCCTGTGTAACTGTACATTTTCAAAATTACTTGACAAGTAAAATCACATTCTCTCCGCAAATGCAAGTAATCTGTATTTTTTTAACACTTGCATTACATTTTAGCATCGTTTTATTTTAGCTTGAAGTCTATACATGATCTGGATACTTCTAAAAGCATACACACCAGTTTCTTAGAGGGAGCTCACTGAGGACTACGTAAGCACAATTGCATATTTGTATTTGTCACTTTGCAAAGACTATTCAGAGGAAGGCGATTTCTTGCTGCACACATAAGCAGCTCAGAACCTGAGCTTTTTGGTCATTACGCTACCAGAAAATTAGCCAAACAGGTCATTTCTCTCCAATGCAGAACTAAGTATCTAGAACTAAGTACTCCAGAACTAAGTACCTAGGGCAGAAATTTCCCTGCAGGTCCATTATCCCAATGAGTGAGTACTGCTAACCTCTGCCAGAGGTGGCTCTCTCTAATGTGCATCACCAGACTTGGTAACATGCATTCAGAGAACAGCACCAAATGGTGGAAACCTTCAATTCTCTCTGGAACTGCACCTGAACCCAAGCAAAATAAATACTGCAGGTTGGAAATCATCAATGTAGTGTAGTAGCTGTCTTATTTTACTCTCATTACAGGGATCAGAGTTGCTATGAAAATATGAGGTGTGCTTTCCTTAGAATTTCTGATTTCTGAAACCTACAATATCATTACTGTCTTTCAGTTTTTTCAGTGCACAACACACCACCTAAAACAGTCCTGTCCATGCTGTAGCACTGGAACAACACCCTGGGTTACCTTTCCTTGCTTTTATTAGCAACAGGATCATACATGAATTATACACTACATTTGCTGAGAAGTATGGAACAAAAGACAAAGTCATCATCAGTCTGCTACCTTCTTTTTCTCCTCCATATGTCACTGAAGAGCTTCATGTACTCCTTGGAAGATTTTGTGTTTGTCTGTGTGCATACATATACCTGCACACGCCCTTCTGTACAATCAGAGTACTAATGATGCGAAGGTTGCTGAGCTAGTCCAACTAGCCTTGCTGGCACTTGCTATGCTCGACCATAAGTTACAGAAAGGCATCTAAGCACCCAGTATGGAACATGTTGTCTCTGCTTGGTATAACATTAGCATTACTGCTGTGATCTCCTCCTATTAATTATACGATGTGGCTGTGTCAGGGGTTCCCAGAGCACAACAATGGAATTTAGACTAAGTTACAGCCAAACTATGCAGTTTCTCGAAAAACAATGTTACTTTGCATTCCTTTGTAGGACAGAGAAAGCTTAGGAGAGTTAACATCGTAACTCATACCTTAAATTTTCCATCTGATGAGAATATGCTAACCCATTTGTTATCATAGTCTGCAATAATGATGTCACCACTGGGATGCACAGCCACTCCTGTTGGCCGCTGCAGCTGGCCAGGAGACCTTCCTCGTATGCCAAAACGGCTTTTGAACTGACCATCATTGGAAAATATCTGTAAGAGAAAACATGACTTTTAAAATTATGTCCACATATGACCATCACCTATTTCTTGAAGCTTAGATTTTAGCAAGTCACTAATGAACACTATAGACAGGAAGAGAGCTGGAAACATGAACCACGTTTACACAGTCCATATTTGAAAGTGATTTGTCTAATTTAAGAAGAAGCTTCCATCTGGACCCGAATTTCAAAAAAAAAAAAAAAAAAAAAAATTTCCACACTTACATTGCACTGTTTCTTCAGTGATCTCAAAGTACTTCACAAACATTAGTGAATTAAGCTTCACAATGTCTCTCTCAGGTGGGAGGGGATGGTATTATTCCCTTACTAGAAATGAGGAAACTGAGGCACTGAGTGACTCAGCCACAGTCAAGCACTAAGTCTGTAGAAAACATAGAAACATGTCCACTGATTGTGTCCCCAAGCCAGGTAACTAGACACTGAAGTTCCTCTGAAGTGGCTGCAAGTTGTGAAGCATGAGGGTGCTGATGAATACTTGACTCTGTCTCTTTGAAAAGGCCTGGAAACGAGTTCTCATGGCATGTGGCTTGCTGGTTCTCACATACAAGAACAAGCCACATGCTGCTGCCGTGTTCATTGCTACCACATGGGCAGCCTGGAGAGTGATGACAAATTGTTAATGGTAAAAAAGATACATGGCAAGCAAAGAAAAAATACAGCTTGATTTTCACACAGGTTACAGAAGCCAAGAAATTATGGGTGTCGGGGTACTACCACAGAAAAGACTGGATCATGATATCAGAAAGAGAAATCAATTAAATAGATTAAAAGCCACTTGAAAATGACATCTACATGTTTATTTTTCTATTTGTACTTCCTTAAGAAATTTTATTTGTGGCACCTTGCCCTAGATTTATATTTCAAAACATGAGAGTGATAAAATTTACAATGTAAAATTATATTTACAAAAAGGCATTTTTCCAGATTATTGCACAACTTATTTTTTCATTCATTGCCAAACATCATAAGGAATGGAAATAAACTCTGATTATATACTAGATATAGTACAGATCTGAAAAACACAGCTTCAGGTCAAGAAGATGGAATGTTAATGGGTGATAAGTTGAGCTTCCCTTGTATTTTCTGTTCTGCCTGAATTGTACAAAGTGTGTCTTTCTGGGACTACAAAACAGGCAGAGGTGTAGGGGCAAGGAGAAAAACACTGAAAGTGGCATATCTTCATCCCCTCATACCTGCACACACTGGTTGTTACTGTCTGCTATTAATATTTTTCCATTTGTAGATGCAGCTACACCTTGAAGATTTGTAAATTCCCCTTTATTTCTTCCTTTGGTGCCTAAAATTGAACACAAAGCACATAAGAAATCAGGTTAGACAGGACTAATCAGTTAGGACCCAAATGCCAACACATGCAATTATTACATTTCTGATCAAAGGATTTTTATTTTGAAGAGTTGTTCTCACTGCTACAACTTCAAAGAACCCTCTCAGTAACAGATACACAAATCTACCTACAAGCAGGGATTGTTCAAGGGACTGTTCTCACTCTTCAGCATGTGTGTCACCCTAGCCTCCATCAACATTAATTGTCTCTTTGGCCTTCATAAATCAGTGTTCACAAATTGCCTCTTGTATGAGGGAAGTAGTAAAAGGTTTTTACATAAGTGATGGACTTTTTTTAAACTGCAGCTTTTTATTCCACTGAAAAGGCAGTTAAAGGGGCAGTACCTGGGAACATACAGACAGAGGCTTAGGTAAGAACTTGGACAGATGACACGGGTTTAGTACCATTAGCTAAGACTCCTCAGTGAAATCACAAAGCTGGGATAAAACGTATCACTCTGGATGGGGCCATTTCAAGACAGGGAAGTTTCCTATTGCCTCATATACAGTTTTCAGTCATAGGCTTCAAAAATTCCCTTAGCAGGGAAATTCAGATGAAGAACTAGCTTTGAACATTGGGACTTGTGGTCCAATGAAGACCAACACCTGGAGACTGAATGCTTCTGCAGACACCTTGGGTTGTTCTAAAGAAGCAGTGTCCACACACAGTAGTCTCATTTTAACCCAGGATAAATGCACTCGTGATTTACATAGACCTGTAAGTCTTTTACCCAGTGGCTTAAGGTAATAAGGAGTTGTAAAATGTCAATTTTTCACAACAGTTCATTAAGTTTAGGTGGCTTATTACTTAGATGTTTGTTCTGAGACGTTCCAAGGAGCAGCACAGAGCAAACTGATGTCTTTAAAAGATCAGCTCTGAAGTGGCTGGTCCAAATTACACCTGGAACACAGGAACAGGATCCAAATTCCTGATTTGTTTGTAAAGGAGGCTCAGGGGTCTTTAAAAAAGACTGCAGTTATGATCTTGGACTCCAATTATTATTCATAATAAATGAAGGAATTCTGAAACAAAACAAAAAAACCCCACCAACCAACCACCAACTCTATAAGCTGTTCTTTCTAAGATTTGGATGCAGCGCTGTTTTTCTCGGTGAAATATTTTTACAAGCATTCACTGGCTGTGTATCAGACATTAACTGGTTCCAATATATGGTTTTAACTGAAAAACTTGTATTTCATTTTAGTTAGTCCAAAATATCCTGGAGCTCAGTGATTAAAACTGTTCTGACTGTGATGCCGAATGTAAGACATACATATCAGCTCTAATTTGTATTTAGCTTTCATCAGGGATGTGCATGCTCGTAACAACCCTTCTTTCTTCTGTGGTGATGGCTGTGGGATGCATATTTCCTGTCACTGGCAAACAAGTAACATTTAATTTCTCTGCACTCAGTGCTGCAAGAATGTCCCTTTGTTTCAAGACTTATTTTCTTCAATTCCATCTGCTTCATCCTCTAAATAAGGCAAATGCTTCTCAGTTTTTGTACTGCAAGGTAAAAGTACATATTCAGGGAATAGTGAGTTACATACCAATTACATTAGCCATACTTGAGCCATACTTTCTGTTTATTCTTTTAATAAGCAGTGCCTGAGGGATGCATGCAGCAATTTTTTTCCACCATATGCTAATGATAAGTTTCCTTTTTGCTTCTTAGCCAAAGAGAATGGATGAAAAGGGAGAAACATTCCTTTTACTACTGAGAGTAAAGGGAAAACATTTGTTAGAAAAGAGAAGGCATAAGCTAGAGCATCTGGAACCAACTAGCACAAACTTTATGGAATGTATGCTCTTTAGCCTTAGAAAAATGTTCTTGAAAGTCAAGGAATTTTGTTTTTAAAGATAAGAGAGACCTATATAAAAAGTTACTTCAGTGGAACCTTGTAAATATACATCAAAGGAAAAACTGAAGAAATTACACAGGAATGCCACAGTCACGTTTCACAGTAAGTTTAAGAAATAGCAATTTGTTAGCACAGTGTGCAGATGAAATTCAGCTCCATGCAATGTCCTTGTACCTAGCGCTTTGCAGCTATTAAACCTATCACCTAGGTCCTAATTTGCATACAGGCCTTTATACAACCTGCTCTGCAATGGCAGAAATTCCTTTGCAGAATTCCTCTGTAGAACAAAGCTTATTTTCTAATGTATGTTCAAGAGGAAATCAGATAACTTTGAACTTTCCATTTTGAATAATTCACTACTCCAGCAAAGATCTGAAGCCAAGCGCAGGCACTTCAGATGATGAGAGGAAAGCCTGTCAGCCTCTGGAAAAGCAGGCTTTTGCAACTGACTCTGCAATACCAAAGGATGATAGCTCTCTTCGTAAGCAGAAAGTCCTTCCTTATGAACATACCTGCCTAAGAGAGAGTCTTCAGCAAGTCTTTTACTGCAAGATACTACCCCTCTGTATCAAGGCATTTCATGTTTTGTCTTCTCTCCATCACAGGCAGTCACCCATCTCTCCTTAGCCTAGGAAGGCACCAACATTTCAATTGCACAGGGCTGGAACCAGTAGGAGCCTCATTCCAGTGTTTCCCAAGCAGCCTGGTCAAGAGATGAAAGCCTGCATCTTTTGTGCCCTTCGTTGCCCAGCTTTATCTCCCTCCTCTTCTGAGCTAGTGCAGGGCACAAAGCAGGAAAAGACAGATATTTTACTGCAAGCTGCTGGGGACTGGGAGAAAACAGGAGAGATTTCAAAAGGGGAAGGCTGAACAGAGTTATTAGGAAGCAGATCTGTGGCCTGTGGAGTATCTCCTTTTATACCATTTTTGTATAAAGATAATAATCAGATTTGTTTTAGCTCTGTCTAATTCTGTCTGGTATTACTGAGCATAGCCTGCACAAACCAATTAATTTAGCTTTCAACAAAGAAGGTATCTATTTTCTTCTCAAGACAATTCTAGCACACATAAAATGCTTCGTAATTTCAATCTTTTACTCTTGCACAATAGAGGCCATACTGAATCTCACCAAAAAGAAGGGAAAAAATAATCTAAAAGCCCATTAACAATCACAGGAGATGTTAAAAATTACTCCATGTAACTGTAGTAACAATTTGCTCTTCAAGTCCTGGGAATCTGAACAAACTTGTATAGTGTATATTTTTAATGTTCATAGTAAGAGAAGGAGTGGGTTTTGCTTTCTAAGTTTTACTAATATGAATAATAACCCCCCTGCTTGCTAACTTAGGTTCCCCAGATTCCTAAAATACAAAGAAAAAAATGTGTCAGTTCCTCCAGCAGGAAGGGAATAGATTCAGAGAGATAAAATCAAACTGCAGAAATATTATAGATTATTGGAAGACTTTAGAGGTTGTGAGTGGCCATAACCTGTTGTGTAGGAACCATTTCTTTCCTGCCTACAGCACTACAAGTAATTCTTCTTTGACTCTTTCCTATGTGGTACTGGAACAGAAGGTAAAACTAAACTGCGTGGAAAGGTCTACATACATACTGCATAGACAGGCATCAAGGAATTTTCTTGTTTCCCAGCTTCCTTTCTTTTTTCCTCAGAGTGCTAAAAGATATTTAGTCAAATCTTACACATTATGAGGCTGTGATGCCCCCTCTCATAATGGATGCAGCCGAAACACAGAAATCTCTGGAGTAAAACTGCACTGGATTGTTAACCCTATGTGCTTGCTGTAAAAGAAATGTCAGTCTTTCTAATCCTTCCCACGTAACTCTATGTTTTAAAATTAGTCAGTCTGCTGGTTGAAGGCACACTGTTTGTAACCTTTAAAGAGGAATGAATAATTCAGTAGGAACTCTGGCAGATATGCCCACACACTGTTGGTAGTGAAGATGGACTGGTTTGTGTTAATTTGCTTTACACAGCATCTGTCCCTAAAAGCTTGGCCAAGACCACCCCCAAGCTTGTGCAGCAGAGACCCTGTCACCACAGACAGGCATGGACAAACCTAGGGGTAGGTGCACCTCCAAAGTTCTTTGCTCTCACAGCAGCCAAACCTCAAATAAAAAGAGTCAAATCCAGGCCAGGTCTCTGTCATCAGCACATCAGAAAGGTGCTGGGGACTTTGCCAGCAATGTGATATCAAGAGTTCTTCCTTCCCCCCAGTCCAATACAGGTACGACTGCAATGCAATGCAATGCAATGCAGTGCAGGCCTGGCAAAATTCCACACTGGCCATCACAAACCCATAGAGTTCACGACGAACATCAGAGGGATTTGAGCCAATAAACTGGAAACGGAAATTATTTTTTCCCATTACTAGGCATTCCTATTCCTACAGCAGGGAGGCTGGACCAGATGACCCACTGTGGTCCCTTCCAACCTTATTTCTTTTGTGATTCTGTGAAACACCCAATCAAGAATCCTTTTGCTCCCTCTAAGCCTGCTTTTTAAACTGCACTAAAGCTATTATTACATAGGCCTTGTTTGTAAGGGTTTATGTGGAGTAAATTCACAGTAAGTCTCCTATTTGCTTTCAGCATTGATAACAGAACAGAAGACGACATTCACACCTAGTAAGGAGGCTGACAGAAGTTCTGTTAAAGGCAATGTTTTATTTTACATATTAATGTACCAGCTAAACTTAGATGCTCAGTTACGTGACTTAACAGACAACTTAACGGTCTGAGGAAAAGGAAAATTGAACTTTCTAGCAGAGGGCCAACTCTCCATCTGGCTGTATCTGATGCCAATTCCAAATATAAATAAACGAAGAGAAAAAAGCTGTTAAAGTGGGAAATAGAACCACTACTGCTAAATGGTGTCAAAGAACCCAGTCACAAAAAGTGCCAGAAGAGAAAAAATACCAAGGCACACAGTGCAGCATGGCAGAGTTAGAACATAAGATGGGGTCCTAGACAGAGCAGCTGATAACAACCATGTCTCTTAACCCTTCTTTGAAGGACATGGAAGAGATTTACCAGGGAAGGTGGAAGTGGCTAATACTGCGAACACCCCTCACCTCTGCTCGGCATGGGTCTAGGGCACAAAAGCAGGGTAATGAAAGACTTCCCTCTCACTTTAGTGCTTTCTACCAGTTGTAGAGGTAGAAAAATCATTGGGCAACAATTATTTTCTAGATCTCATAAGAACATTCTTGTTTTCATTTGTATAGACTAAGGACATGCTACACAGATATTGCATGGACACACTCTTAGAGATTACACCTGTTTAAAAAAAATAATAGGTTGAGGATATAAATTATTGAGAGAGAAAAAGGATGCAAGAAATACTCTGCTCTTGTAAATAATGAAATCTGTGAGCGTATAGTCAATAATTTGACCTTGGAATGTCTGAAGAGAACCACATGCCATTTTAAAAGCCACAAATAACACAGAATTGGCAGAAGATACAATACACACATCCCCATGAACAAATGCACTAATGTTGCATTTGTGCTATCTCTTGTTAATACTAGCAGGAGAACAATCCCCTGCTAGCAGCTGATCAATTTACTTGTGTGCATAAAAGCCCATACATCAGCATACATACAATAGCACACTCCATATACTTGGATGCCCAGAGGAATATTACAGTGTGATTCTCCAACACAGCTGTGTGAGCTTCTGGCAGCCCAAATAGAAGATTTATCTTGCCCAGCTTACAATACAGACCCAGATTTGGTCAGGGCCATTGGAGGAATTCAACAATGGGTTCAAAACAGATACACAGTTGTGTTGGAGAACAATGATAAACTTTACATTACCTCATCAACAAATGAATCAAACCTTAACTTTTCAAAGTGAGCTGAAACTGGAAGTAAATGAACTCCATGAAGGCAATCCTTGTGAAAATGTCAGAAGTTTTACCTGCATAATTTGGAAGATTGTAAAACCCTAGAGCATTGTGACCTTTCAGACAATGCATACGTAAGCCCACAGAAGCCCAGAGGAACATCTCTATAGAGGGTCATTCTGTGAAATGAGTGGCTGAAAACTGAACATGAAATATTACTTTCAGCTCTGTTTTTTCTATAAAATAGTGATCATTATATCCCAAATATGGACACTCCAAGAGGTTTCATGGAGCAAAAGTTCTGAGACATGCATAGCTCTTGCTCTAATGAAATGCATCTTCCTATTTTGAGTGGTGAAGGGGAGAAGGTAGAACTCAAAAATAAAGCCCATGGTCATGGTTGCATCATGACACAACTAAAAGGCTCTGCACTTCTGGGAAAACATTTAAGACTTCTAGAATTTATGGTGTGTTGGAAAGAGTAGTTTAAAAAACAAGGAAAAAAAAAATCTAACAAACAGCACCACTACCAACAAAGGCCAAACCAGAACCATACCACTGTTTGGTAGTCAAGCCAGAAACTGCTCACTAGAAGCAAGGGATACAGAAGCGAAATTACAAGCTGAATTACTTTAATCCATACCAAAAGCTTTGTAATAAGAATATTAACAATTTTTTAAATACCCCAAATCAAATGTATCCATTTCTCAACCAAAATCCCAATTAAATATTTGCTGCAAACTATTTTTGAAGTGTATACTTCCAAAATTTACATATAAACAAAAGTCAAGAGGCTGAATGGTATTACCCGGTTGCTCTACTTACATCTTTAGCTTTACAATAACTAAACTTTTTCATTCAGTTTCCCTGAACTGTTTTTAAGTATGTCAACAGGCAGCCAAGTCACCTACCTATTCTGAAGATCAAATCATCTTCAATGGGATTCTCTTTTCTTTTGCCAGTGCTGTACATGCTTGCAGGTCTCTTCACAGCTTTCTGCTTCACATGACCACTGCCAGGAGATTTAACACGCCTCTTAACCCCTTCAGTGGTAGGGGACACATCTGCTGACCTGACCACTTTAAGTTTGAATGGGCTGCCCTTGATATGTTGATCATAAAGTCTCAGTGACAAAGTGAAGTCCCCTTCTTTCTGAACAGTATACAAAAATTCGTAAGTGCCATTTTTGTTGTCAAGTATTTCTCCATCTGCTACACTCCCATCAGGCGTGCTCAGTTCAGCAGTGAGGTAAGCATTCCCAGATTTACAGAGCTCCCCATCTTTGTCCTTGGTTGTGATGGTAACAGACATGGGCTGTCCGATCACTGTCTGCCTCAGTCCCTCACCGGTGGCAACTGTTTCAGAGGCAACAGCATTGGTGGTTAAAATAGTCCCCAGGTTGTGAATGGACTTCTTCAGGCCTTCTGTTTCCACGATAAAGTCCAACTGATCGTTTTCACGGGGCTGCAGCGGGAAGTCCCGCTCGGCCAGTTCGTTCAGCTTGTCACTCATTTGCTTCTTCACCAGCAGCACTTCGGTTTCGGTGCCGTGGTTGAGGGCTTGGGCTGTAAAGTTGCTGCAGCTTTTAATGCTTTCCTGTCCTTCTAGCAAGGTATCCAGCTGTGTCTGGAGGACCTGTGCGCATTACCAAACACCAGATTAGCATTGTGTTACAAGACCTATCCTATGAAGATGTAGCATCTAAAGGTCTTTGTAGGAACCAAATTTATGATGTCTTATTTTAGAGTTTAATTTAAACCTTCATTTTAGAAGAAGTACCACACTGATCACTAACCTGTATTTGGAATATAATGCTGCAACACAAAAAAACAACCTGGTTTGGGTATTCAAGACTTTACAGATCCACTGGCACAGTAGATTGAATTACTGCCCCACCTATCTTGTTGCGGGGGGGTTTTTTGTTTGTTTTGGTTTGGGTTTTTTTGAGCAAAAACCCAGCAACAAATGTAGGAGCTTGAACCCTGCTCCATTTAACTCTCAGCAGTCATGGTTAATGAGACAGTTACTGGAAATTAGTTGTGTTCACAGATGCAGAGATATTTTGGAGTCATGAAGCCCATTAATAAGAGAGGCTGCAAGAAACTTCTTGACACTATTTCTTCAGAGCCAGGGGAATATGTGGGTTACTCCTCTATGGAAATGGACAACAAGGCCTCAAGACCTGGATGCACATCCATTCTGAGGAAAAGGGGGATTCCTGAACCAAATAAGTGAAGAAAGGAAAAATCTCCCTAGAAGAAGGTAAATTGATTCCTCACTTTCAGCAGGCAGGAAAGCAAAACATACAGAATGGGCTGTGGATAGTGGGAAGAGTTGGACTGAGTAGCCTGAAATTTTGGTGGGCAGCAAGTAGCCACTCCATAGTTAAGACTATGAAAGAGCTTCTATTATAGGGTCAGTTCTGGCCCTCAGTCTAAAGTCCTTAAAATCCTTGACCTCAAAATTGTTAAGTGCGGGCTGGCAACTGGGCTAACTTTTTTTTTTTAAACCAATTTTGCAGTGAATTGGAAAAAGGATCCCTGAATTTTAGCAACCTAGCAGAGACATTCATGATAGTCAAGGAAACATTGCAGCTGCCCCCCACACTCTCCACTGATAAAATCCCCAAACGAAGGTACCCAGTCATACACTTGGTATGTTTTTCCTACAGAGAAGAACCAGGGCACAGACATGACTGTGGATTAGAGAAGCTTTTTTGTTGACCATCACTGAAAAGTAAATATTTTTGAAACGTTTCTGTTGATGTAAAGTAAACTTAGAGACTGGATGTATTTATTGCTATGAAATACTCTTCCCTTGCTGAGACACACTATGTAAAGACATTGGATTCTAAAGGCATTTTCTTCTGAATTTTTCAAAGCTTTAAGCTTTTCATCCACTGGAGAAAATCCAGGCTCCCATGTTACTGACATGGGAAAGTGATAACAACACAAAATCTTTTGCAATCAAAACAGAATGAACAAGTTTCAAGACTACACTGAAATTTCAAGTCTTCTGCTTTTCTAGGCATACAGAAATTTTTCAGGATGCAATACAAGGCATTTCTAATCTGCTTGGTCTTTACTCAAGGACATAAGTAGTTAAAGAGAGAGCATAGCTAATAAGGTCCCAGGATGAAAAAACCCCACATGCTTCAGATAACAGGTCACAAACTAAAAGAAAGACAATTTGCAGCTCTGTTTTAAAATCAATACTTTCTTAAGACATCTTTCTTTCATTACAAAAATGGAAAATATTAAATCCTAACATACATAATATTTAAAATGTACAGAGAGTATTTTACATCTTACACTCTTTCAGTCCACTGGGCAACAAACTGAATTGCCAACTTTTTTTTAGTAAAGTGTACCCTTTTTATTGTTACATTTTTTAAAAGCATATGATCAGAAAAATTGATGATTTGGGTTTGACTTATTTTGCAGGACTACTGTGCATTCAAATTAAAATCCAGTTTCAACTGGGGTTTTTTTATACAAACAGGGTAGATGCCTCTTTTACTGCTTATGTGCAACTTCATAAAAATTTTATTCTCTAATGCTCAAAGTAGTTATTAAATTATTTTAAATCTCTTTAAACAACAATAACATCATATTCTATTTTGTGTAGACTTTGTACACACACAGAGTGTATTTGCTTGCTATGGAAGTGTAACATCTTGATTAGATTGTGACATCAGGAATACATTTAGATAAACCTGGGATCTAAGTCCACATTATTGATGCTAAAACTTCTCTAAGCTGCTCCTTAGCTCTGGAGATGACTAAATTCCGTGCCCCAATGGTTTCGGGCTCCCTATGTTCCTAAAAGTACGTATCTTGTGCACATGTTAGAATTCCTCCATTTCCACCCGCTCAGCAGTTCAATACCTCTCTAATGATGTTTTCAAGCCTATTCTAGATCCAGGAATGCAGCATTCCTCCACTTCAGACATCTGGAGATGTTCAAGCTGCTTGGTAATGGCACTCTTGAAACTCCAGTTGTTGATGTTATTGCCTTTTAAAGGCTACTTTCATGGAAGAAATCTTTCTTTATAAAGCAGAGAACTGATGCCCAGGAAAATAAGGTCTAAATTCTTTAATTTTCCTGATTCAGACCTAATAATCCTCAACAAAATTTCTACCCACCAGGCTACAGGCTTTGCTTTGTAAAAGTACATGTTTCTGTTTTCTTCCTCTGAAGCTTAATCTACAGTATAAGGGGAAGACCCTCAGATTCAATCATCCAAACAGGAAGTAAAAGAGTGAATACAGCTTTGCAATCTATTACTCTCTGCATTCCCCTAAGAAAGTGAGATGTCCCTCCAATCTTTTTGTATTCCAACACGTGACATCTAACACGAAATATGTTAGATCATGACATCAAAGCACTGGAAAGGAAAACAGTGCCTTGAAGCAAAACAGGCAGCCTTACTCAGTTCTTCAGGAATAATTGTTTGGCCTGTATCTTCATGCTCATCTTATAAGGCTGGGCACCCACAAGTGAGGCTCTGCAGCACTTCATTTCAGGAAAACAAAGTTCTCTGGATCTCAGACACAATTTGTCAAACTGGCGTCCCACACCATTTGTAAAAACTGGCTGATTAAATTAGCAGCTTTTCATTGAAACAAAACATGCATCTTACTTTGTGTTTAAGGCCGTAATTCACTTCCAGCTCCATGAGCAGCACACTCTTTCGCACATTTAAAGTCTTCTGGAGTTCATCAAAAGTGGAATGAATATCATCTACGATGCTAGCCTTTTGGTTGGTTAACTGGTGTATGATTTCAGATATAAAATGAAGTGCTGAGTCAATCTCTGGAAGCCTGACGGAGGAATTAAATTACAAAGATTGCTGTTTCAAAAGTCATTAAACATTGGCCCTTGCCCTGGTATCTTTTGGTTAAACCCTCTCATCAGCAGGCTGTCTTTACATTTGGTCATTTCCCAGAAGTAAGTTCATTCCTTTTATAACCACACAGTGGGTCTGGTCTGATAAAATAAGGCTAAGCCACAGTCTTCCCCTGTGCAAATCCATTAGACTTTAGGCATTACCAACAGTGAGACCTTGGATCCTCTGTACTTTATACTGTATATCTACTCGAGAAGATATAACTAGATCTACCCCACTTTTCCTTTTTTTTTAAGCCTTGTTTCCACCATAGTGTTTGTACCAGTCTTTTTAACACCCAGTATTATTTATTTAGCTATCATTAAATTAACAACTGGATAGTAGCTTCTTCCTTAGCATTTTATGCCCCTTCTTTGGAGGACAGCTGCATTTCGAATGGCCTCTGTTTTGTGAAAGACATATAGGAATCTCTTTTCACTAATCCCTCAGTACATCCCACTCAATGGATTTTTTGTCCTTATTCCAGCTGCACTATCCCTGTTTCCAAGGTAAATACCCATGGCACCAGCACATTAAAATATCTACCCCAGTTAGCACAGGAAGCCAGTGATAAAACTGAAAATGGAAAATAGTCAGTAGAGTCTCCATACCTTTTGTTGACAGCATCCAATTGGACTTGGAGGGAAGCCTTGTGTTGCTCCACCACATCCTTGAGTGGTACGGTGGGATGCTCTGCGTGTTCTCCCTCTGTGCACTCCCGGCACATGGCTGTCTCACAGGACTGGCAGTAAAACTCCATCACCTGGAAAAGTGCACAACTCTACACTCAAACATGGCAGCAGTAACATAACTCAAAGCATATCTTACTGAGTCTTGAACTCATTTATTAGCCAAGCTCTGAGACAAAGCTTCTGTTTTCTTATGCACCAATAATTTACTGCCTAAAAGATGGCTGTTATTCTTACACATTTTACATCAAAATGCTCCTTTAAAAGCATCTTATTCTATCATAAAGTGTCAGAACAGCAGCCTGTATACAATGCTGGACTTCACTGCTGGTCTTAACATTGTCTTTACACTGTGTAATAGTAAGTTTTGGTGTCTCTCATGCACTCCATGAAACAACCCAAAAAACCAGGCATTCAACTACCCTCACTAACTTGATCCTTAGTTGTCCCATAGTATCTGCTAAAGAAAGTGTAAACTTAGGCTGCTTTTCAGAACAAGGCCACCCTTGGAACACAAACTCAATGGAAATCACCAACCAGCATGTTTATTTGTTAGAGGAAAGCACCCTAAATGAACCAATGTGCTGCAGGGAAAAATCTCCATATCCCATTACTAATCCCTTAAAACCATTAAAACCTCATATCTGAGATTGTAATAGGAGGGCTGATCTATACTTGAAAGAGGAGGAGATTGTTTCAACCTGTTAAGTACCCAGCAAGATGCTCTTTAGAGATAAAAATAGATCTTTACATGTAATAGATTCTGAATATATTCATGAAGGGAAAGAAACAGAGAAGTGCTGTAAATCGTATGTTAGTCAAAATAATGCACACGTGCAAATTTGGCATGAGACCTTTTTTTACAGCTTGGAAGTCCTTAGGCACAAAGCATTTTAGGCTTATTAAAAAAGGATATAAGGGAATTCATAGTATATGCTTCAAAGCAAGACATTGGCAGCTCTTTTGCATTCAGAGCATAGCATCAGAATCTTGAATAATTCAGCTGATGCTTCTGGCACTCAGATATCTTGCACAAAGATGGCTGTGCTAGAGTTGTTGGTTGATGAGATGGTTGTGTAGAACCAGCTGTTTTCAGGTGAGCAGAGGGATTTGTAACAGCACGGGGCAAAAGAGCTGGCTGCTCCAAGGCATCTTGAGAATTAAGGAGGGGAAAGAAAGAACCATGATTTGCACGTGGCTATTAGCATTAACAGGGATTTTCCTCTGATAAGCTCCTTTCCATCTTATTCCCATTCTTCCCTCTTATCTCAGTTCACAAGATATGGGATTCACATGCCATGAGGGTTTAGTCATTTGTTGGCCATTCATGTAAGCCACTTCGGAGAAAATTTAAAAGTTGCTCCAAATAACCTGTGTAACATCAAGTAGATCAGCAAGGGGGAAAAAAAGTAGACCTTCTAAACAATGTCAACCCTCATGAACACTACTCCAGTCACTGTGAATTTAGCAGTCTCATTGTAGTAGATCCTCCGAGCCCTGACAGTTACTTTGGTAGGCACTGTGATGTGATGCATTCTTACAGTGCATGGAGGAAATAAGTTAAACCAAGTGTAGGATTTAAGTTCTTTTCAAAGGCTTCAAAAGTCTGCAATCAGAAACAGCCAAAAGGAAGACTATTCTATTAGGAAACTCTGAAATCTTCTTATATGGCCCAAAAAAAAAAAAAAAATTCATTTCTTTTGAATGAATGTCCAAAATTAATCTTTCTGCTCTTAATAATTTAATGCTCAGGTTCAAGATATTTCAACAAGCCCTTTATTTATTCAGTATTTTTATCTTTGGATACAGTGATTAGAATAATTTAGTATTTCTGTTTTCTATTGAACACCCCATAACACATATCTTTATATTTGCAGCCACATATATAAGAAAGGAAGCATCTCATTGGCATAATGAAGTTCAGCCTAAACAACTTTCTTCCTCTTTATTCAAACATCAGAGAAACACGTAAGCTCAAATGATAATAGCAAACAGATCACAAAGACCTAATGTGTATCTATCTCTGCGTACAAATAGTTGTCTTTGCCTCAAATTCAAAATGTTTGGAGAGAAGCAGCTTTCATTTCCCACTACAATTATTGTACTGTGCATAGATGAAGGAGAGGGAAAACCTAATATTAATACAATTCAGGCTTCAACTCTCTAGATAGGCTGATTTCCTAAGATTTTTTTTCTAGCATCTCTTAATCAGGCAAGACTAATTTCTAACTACAGACAGACACGTATTACTGGCTTTTCATCTCTCCCCTCCATGCCAAACATGGGCATCACATTTTGTACACTCCCAGAAAACTTTTCACTATGACAGGTTTGCCTTACAAAACATCTCAGAAAATGACATTTGCCTGAACCTCTCCTTTCCAAATTCAAGAGAGCTCTTGGCCAGGACATACTATAGCATCCAGCTCTGGCTTCAGCTGTATTTCCACCAAATTCAACGAGAACATTCCCATCAGCTGTAATGAAGTTTGAATTTCAGAACCCACTGGTTCTGAAATCCCATCCACTAATTCCCACCTTAAACCAGACCAGCATATTTCAGCACTACGATGTAATTACAGACTCATGCGCATCTTCGCTACTGTAATTCAACTGAATTTACAGAAACCTTTAAAATTGCATAATCAAGGATGCAAGTACTTCTGAACTAGATTTCACAATGCCAAGACACACTAATTCCAGCCCTTCAAAGTTCAGGTCTTGAGGAAAAAGTTCTCATCAATCCCAGGCCCCGCTTCTCTAAAATCACATTGCTCATCCTCTGCTTTCTATTTGTTTGAATTGAAAGAGCAGTCTACAGAAAAAGGATAAGTCAGCTCTTTGCCACCCACCTTCCTCATGTCACACACGCATGCTTAATTCTTCTGTCCCAGGGCTAGTGTGTACCTTAGCTTTGTATGATTTGGCTTTCAGAAGAATGCAAGTTTGAATTACCTGAGGGTACCTCTGAAATACCTGATAAAATTTAGAACGTGGAGTTTTTTCCTCCTGAGTCACAGCTTTTGCCTTACCCATAGATTACACTTTAATGGGATACACGAGTAAGTGACATGGTGAGAAGTACAGAGGTGAGGAGAAAAAAAGAAGTGTTTAAAAGGTAAGTAAGATATGAAGTCACTTCATCAGAATATCAAGGATAGATGATTTTTTATTTTTCCAAGAGAAGCATTCAGGCAGGAAGCAACACCTCCACAAGTTCAGGAAATGTTTTTGTAAGCAAGATCTTATGCCTGTCAAGTTGCCAAGCTATGCTACGATCTTTTGAGAAAAAGCTAGTCAGAGAGAAGGCATTCTCTCTTGTTAAAAGTGTTTAATTTAATACTGTGTATCCTCTCTTGTTACATCTAGAGGCAGAAAATACATTGCCCCACCTTGTACATTGTAAAAACACGGTCGACTCTGAGCTGGTTTTCAGTTCAAATTCAAACAAAACCCAAGTATAGACATTTCAGAATGGGTGACTGCAAAGAGGCTACACCACTCATTACATACAATGGAGTTAGAATTTCATAGCCTTCCCTGCTCTGGCTGCTGTATCTGCCCCTAAATTATTGTAGATCAATGTTTCCAATCCAGAATGCTTTTATATACAGCAAGAGCTGCACGTGTTTAGCAGCTGAGAATAAAGCCAATCTTATTTTAATGTGTAGGTAGAAGATAAGAATCTTGTAGTATGTTCAAAAGTTCCATATGTGCCCTATTACCCTGATTTAACAAGAACATACATTTGTGCTCCGTGTTGTGTCAAAATAAGAAAGCATTTTTTTATAGTTCAGGCACAGGTAACCATATTCTGTATTAAGATACTACAAGCTGAGTTTCACTTTTCATAAGAACAGACAGAACAAAGATGCCATAACAGAGGATGGGAGGATGTGCACAGAAGGAATAAAGTAAACATATACACAAATGGAAAATATGAGTGATGGGAATAGTGGACCAACTGGGAAGGGAAAGTATCTAATCTACATGGCCTGAGGAAGGCTAAGTTTCAAGCTGACAGGCAAGCAAATGAGAAAATATCTCTGCATCAGCTTCTATCTCATTTTAATCAGAGAGGTTTAAATCCAGGATGGCTGAAATGATTGAAGAAACTTGTTTAAACAGAAACTTATTTCCAAGCTAATACGAAGAAAAACTGGTAATATTTAAAATAAATATTTGATGCAAATACTAAAAGTACAATGGGTCTGACCCTACCCCAAGCAACATGTAAAAATTAATGGAGGGTGGATTTAGTGCAGAATGACTGCTGGTTTTGCAAAGGCATTCTCCTCCAGCTGCCAGCTCAATCCTTTTTCACTTCCTGAAGCCCCCAGTAAAGCTACTAGTAGCCAGGCACTTGAAATCATAGAATACCCTGAGCTGGAAGGGACCTACAAAGATCATCAAAGTCCAACTCCTGGCCCTGCCCAGGACCATCCCAAGAGTCACACCATGTGCTTGAAAGCATTTGCCGAAATGCTTCTTGAACTCTGGCAGGCTTGGTGCTGTGACCGCTTCCCCACGTTCCAGGGAAGACGTTCTGGGTGAAGATTTTTTAGATATTTCCTAATATCTAACCTACTTGCCCCACAGTGCTCTGTTCTGAACCTATGAAGCCAGCATAAGCCCATTTCCTCAGTGAGGCCTAAGGTGGCCAGCACCTTGCCCTGTGCACCCTTCCAGCCAGACCCACCTGGCCAGCCTCAAGAAGCTCTTCCCAAATCTTACCTCAGCTCCTCTCATCACAAGGACTAATACGTGCACTTAGCTTTTAATTTCTTAGCTTCACAAAGCTTTAAATTGGAGTCATCCTCAGGCTATCCCCAACCCTCCCAGATACTTATTGAAGCGAGAGGATGTTCCCATCACGCACTATTCAGCATCCTAAAAGACACGCTATGTTTCAAGGCAAGCCAAGTAAGCTAGAGGACTTACAACTGCACCTTTCCCTATAAAGGAGTTCTCAGAGAGGTGTAAGGTAGCATATTTTTGATTGTAGACAAGCCAGGTTTTTTTAAACATACCCAAAGAATAATCACCTGATAATTTAAAATACAAAACAAGTAACACCTTAATTTTGACTTTTTTCTGCATTTCACAATCAAATGGCTCCTAACAGAATGGCTATGTCAGAAAAAAACAACGGTTCATTTTAAAGAAAGCAAATAAAATGCAAACAAAACCCAGGAATGCATTAATCAGTAACCAGTACACACACATAAGTACAGTACCCATTAAAAAAAGTTACACCAGTTATTCATTAATCAGAGTGTACAGCATCAGTTCTGCAAGTCCACCTAATTCCAACAGAGATATTCCTCTGTTACAGTAATCATTACCAATCAGCTGAATTACTCCTCTACAACCAATGTACCTACACTGAGTATCAAATAAAACAGTTCCCAGAAAGTTGTCTTAAACTACTGACATATACTTCTTGGCTTGCACAGAAGCACAACATTCAGTTTACAACATAACATCACTGAGTTTTGCAACGTGATCCACTTACATGTTTGCGTAAGCTTGGCTATGAGTCAGGAGCTCATATGCCTACCATGAAGTTACACAGGTTAACACAGAAAATTGTGAAGTAAGCAGAGTTAGAGGTGTTCTTGCAGTAATCTGTGAATATTTTCTCAGTTGGGGGTACTTGCCAATGAATACACTGATATGATTTGAGGATGTATGTGGGGACACACGAGGTAAAAAGAGTAGGTGGAGGGAAAAAACAAAGCAGCCTCCAAAGACTGAGATGAGAGACCCACAAAACACTGCAGATGAACAGAAGCTCTCCATTTCTAGCCTGTGCTGACCCAAAGCATCCTCAGATAGGACTCACTTTTATCTGGCTCTATGTTAATATGTTCACATTTTATGTTAATTATGTTAATATGTTCACTTTTGGTACTGCCCCAGTGTGCAGGTTAGTTAAACTCATAAGGTCCTTGTCACATATTGCCTAAACAAACACCCAAGTACCCACAGCACCAGTTGATGCTACAAGCACGAGGGCTAGGGAAACCCAACCCAAAGCAGTAAGGGCACAAGGTTCAGTACTTGCAGGATAATAATTTTGACCAAATGTGCCAAAAGACAGTATCATCCCAGATTACTGGTAAGATGAAATAATATGCTGACTACTTCATGATGCTCCACTAAGAACATTTGAGTCAATTTGAAGAATTACTTGTCTTTTGCTGATATACTATAAAATCAAAGAAATAGTGTGATTCCACTTCCCCTGCTATCTCTTTAGTAAAAAGTATCCATGAAACCCAGACAAGTCAGCACATGTCAATACCTGTACATAGCACAGGAGGCTGTCTCACTTACATTTCCATCATGATTGGGGCAGGAGAGCGGTTTGCCTGCAGCAACAGCAGTGACAGTCTCCAGGATGGAGGACTCCTCAATGCTGTTGTCCGGCGTTCGCTGCAGGACATCCATGAGGTTGGTAATAAAGAAGTTGTTCTGGAGTGCAGAAACCCCTTTCTCTGGCAGAATGGAGGTCTGGCGGCACACGGGGCAAGAAAGGGTTAAGCTATGGGCTGGAATGTAATTCTGTAAACACCTATGGGGAAGGAAGGTAGAAGGAGAAAGAAAGGAAAAGTACCATCAAAGAAGGAAAAAAACCCCTTTCATCAGTTAAAGAGAAGATAGTTTGAAATAGTGCTACCCCTACTTATTAAAGGAAAAGTACATCAAACAGGCTTCTGATGCAAAAGAAGTTATGGGGACTATTCTTTTTCTTTTAAAGCTTCTTTTACTCTGCCACATGAAAAAAAGCAGACATCATTAAAAGAGTTATATGCCCTTTTCTGAGATATTCGTGCAGTTGATCATACTTCCAGACACCTACTGCATCCTGCCCACAGGACAGTAAAAATTATAAACTATCAGACAAAGTCTGACAGACATGAAGTTGCATCAACATTTGAGCCTGTGCCTTTAACTGACTAACCAGTGGTTGACCCTTGTCTTTCCAACAGAATCTCCTTTAATAACTTGTATTTGTGGGTTTAGTGTTTGAGAGGTAAAACACGGTCCCAATGAAACCAAAGGAAATTTTTTTCATTTATTTCAATTAGGAAAGTTATTTGGCAGCTACCCAAAATCAACAGAGCTTTCTTTACGACATAGGGAACTACCTGCTAGCTTATCACAGTTTGTGTTAAAAGGAGTTTTGGAGGAAATTTTTGTTTGTGTTTGACTGGGAGGACAGTGTTGGGGTTTTTCAGAAAAAATACATTTCACAGATTATAAATCTGACACAAAAGTTCAGCAACCAACAATATGCACAATATCCAGCAGGCTGGCTTAGGTGAGACTTAATGCCACTTTTGGCCTTGAAAATGAAGTTAACACCTGCTGGGCATGCAACATATAGTTGCATGCAATATACTATATTCAGGATGGTCCTGTAAGCAGAAGCTTTGCAGAATGCAGTTCTTAAGGGAAGCAGTGCTACTCCAGATTCCTCATGAGATGCCAACTGAGAAAGTGTGACCTCACACAGCTCCACAGCCCTTATCCTTTTCCAAGGGCTTTGGCTGCACCACTCTTCATCTTCCCCAGGCAGCCCTCCTCCTAACCCCCCAGTAAGGGCTCCGTGAAAGGAGAGCTTAGGCTTTGCACATCAGCACTACACTGGAAGAGTTCTTCCAGCCTCTCTCCATAACCAGATCAGGCTAAGAAGATTACAGTGTAAACCAGAAGCTGACCTTAGGTTTTACACATGAACACAAGTCAGGAAACTTAACACATGATGGTGAAAATCTTGTCTCACTGACTTCAGTAAGAGTTTCAGTGCTGCCTTTTTTAATGCTGGGATTTCCTATTCTACAAAAGACCAGTTCACCTGACACAGTCAGAGATCCACAATTTTTCTTTCACCCTGTGCAAAGTTAGAGACCACAATTCTTGCTAAGAGGTCGAAATCTCCTAAATTAGTGTTTACACCACATACCATTTATAAAAATTCTCCTGCCATTCAACATACAATCCAGAGTTGCATCCCATCAACAGATGAAGAACTCTAACCACTAATTCTTCATCTTTCAACTTTTCTGCAGATGCTGTATTTTCTCCACAATTTGATGGATAATGCAACATTGAAGTATTATTAAGCATATTCAGTTCACTCAGCTGAATACAGTAAAAGGCAGGTTGCTAGTTTATCACATCTCTTTCCAGAGAGTTTTCCCACTTCAGTCAACCAAACTGCAGAATAATGAAGACACTTAATCACAGGTTATTAATAATGTATATATCATGTCTAACCCTTAGACATTAAAGGCTGGGATAATTACTTATTGGCTTAGTAAATCAACAAAGAAATTTTTTTTATTGTTTCTAATTATATGATAATCAGAATAAATTTGAGGTCCAAATTCTGGCTATCATCACCTCTCGCACTGTATTAACTGTATTCATTAGCTTAATTGGATTTGCTTTTTGTTTACTCTTGCATAAAGGGAAGGTATTCCAAATACGCCACTGCTGTCTCTTCTTCCTGCCTGCCACAAATGTGTTTTTCTACATCCCTGCCTCTCCAGCCTTCCCAGAGTTTATCATGCCTTAACATGACATTCACAAGTAAAGGGAAAAGTCCCTGTCCACTAAAGGATGCCTTGTCCTGTTCTTGCTGCACGACACAAACACTGAGCTACCAGCAGGAGGAAAGCACTTACCTCTCACAGAAAGTGTGCAGGCAGGGAAGTACTTTGGGGTTCTTGTAACGGTCCAGGCATATGCTGCAGATCAGAAACTGCTTGTCAATCTGACGGACCACAGGACTTGGGATGTTGGAGCCTTCACTGGCCATCCTAGACCACTGACATATGGGTCCTGTTCCCTTCTACCCTGCACACTGCTGGAATGGAGTGGAAAAGAAGAAAAGAAGAAAAACAGCTTATAAACTCCATGAAATAACAAAATCACTGACTAATCCACTCATGTTTTATCCTTATGCAGGAACTCATATTTCCAAACCAAAACAAGAAAGAATTGAACTTCAAACATGGTTTATCACTGATGAGAGCCAGGGAAACAGTCAGCAACATCTACAACACCTCTGTCTGAGCATTTGGGAAAGGCATGCTGCCTCTGGACTGAAAGAGTTAAGGGGCTGTCTGGTTTTAAAGAAATCCCATGATAAAAACGTTCCTGCGCCAGTAGGTTCAGCCAGTGCTAACAAACATCGGATTTCTTACATCCACAGTACCGCTGGCAAAATGCTCTAACTGGAACTGCACCAGCCAGTCAAATGGCTGCATCACAGACAGAGTTTGAAAATGGTTCACCTAACAATTTTTTTTCCCTTGTCAGTGCTGGTATTGCCAAAAATATGGTAGATTTTGACTCCAGGAAGCCCCCAAGAAGGAAGCTCCAGAACCAGCCAGCCCCTGGAAAGGGAATGCTCAAATTCTGCATCACCAATGGGGATGAGGTAGGCAAAATGAAAATCCTCCTGATAAAAGAAACAGAGCAAAGAAGAGGCAACTGGTAGCCACTGAGAATGAGCAACAGTAGGGTGAAGGATACATGAAGCGCATCCAAATAATAAATGCAAGAAAAATGTCATTCTAGGCAGAACTAGTAGTAAGAATCATGTTTCTAGGACTGAGAATTCTTCACAACCTGGCATATAAAGCATGAAATAAAAGGCTAAGAAAAAAGTCTACTAACTGTTAGAATTAAAATTGCAGGTTAAAGGGATGGCAGCAGGCTTGGAACACCTCCTGTCCTGCAACAAGGCACAGGGAGAGAAAAACGTAGGTTCTTTTGAGCTGGAGATACAGATCATAACCAACAGAATTAATACATGAAAAGAGAAGACAGGAGGAAAAGGAAGAAAGCAACCACAGAAAAAAGTAAACTGCCTGCTAAAATAGTTCAGGAAAACCTGGCAAGCAGAGTCCCTGGCAGGGTGGCCCAGCAAGAGCTCCTCTCCATCAGGATTTCTAGCAGGCTGAAGTGCCGGGAGGCGCAGGCGCGACTCTGTCGGAGCACCGAGTTCTGCCAGACCTCCCGCATCCACAGCGGAACAGGGGCTCCTCTTCTCTGTGAGCTGCAAGCCTAGCTGGGCTTCTTCTCTGCAGGTACACTCCTGAGGGGTCTAACTTATTCCTAAACAATTTCTACCCCTTTTCAGTCACCCATTTCAGACAATTTGAGATCTAGCTTGAGGGCAGTTCAAGCTTTCCAAGACAGAAACAACAAGCCCTCTGCTGATCATGCTCATTCAAAAGTCACTCAATTCTACAATGATTTGTGTGACCTGTATAGCATTTTACTGTTAGTGTTACATTAGGTCTTCTTCCTGTGCTTGGATGAATGGCACACTAATCTGTCAAGAGTTGAACCCATGCTGCTCTTCCTGAGCTGTGTATTTAGCCATACCGGTATTTTTTACTTACTGCACCGAGCAAGGGGCTATTTCTAGGATAATGACAGTGATTATGGATCATAAGTCAGCTGTGCTGACATCCCTGATAACAGGCTCCTGGGGCATCACCTCTGTGTTAGCAAATACAGCAGCATAAAGTTATTCACAGTTCAAATTCATCCAACAGCAGTAACTGACATTTAATTTGATGGAAAACACTTATGGCAGGCCCTTTTATTTCCTTTTTTCCCAAGGAAGGGGAAACTGCAATGATAAAAATTGCTCTAATACTCATAAAATATCATGTTTGTTCATGACCCAAAAATGCATGATTTCAGGATTGATAATATTTGCATGTCTTTCTCATCTTTTAAATTTTTTTAAAAATTTCTTTCCCCACAGTAAGATAAAATGTGAGTATTACATAAGCAAAATTTTTTTTCCTATTTAAATGCCATAAATCACACAAAATAAACCCTAGGAGATCAATTAGCAAACCATGTTACTTTTAAAAAGCTTGAGTTAAAGGTGGCTTTACAAGAAGTGGAACCAAAACATCTGGCTTTTACAAAACAGAGTAGAAAGACCAGGCAATCAAATACCTATTAATGTATTCATACATTTGACAGCATAACACACAGAACATCGGTGACATGTTTCAAAAGGAAAATTAATTTCACCACTTACACAGCTGTGTTTGCCTCCCACTCTCCCTCCCCAGACGTTAGGGGCAGGGACCCAAACAAAACAGGGAAGATAATCAGAAGCAGGAGGATTTCTTATCAAAAGCAGAGTTTCCAAATTGGACACATAAACAGTATAATTTTTTTGTTATAGACTGAACACAAACTACTGGAAAAAGCTGTACTTAAGATATGAAAGAATAGGTCACTAGTGAATGCTGCCTGTCATTTAACAGAAGAAAGTTCTCTAGCAACCAGGTATTTTTTGTATTTCATCTTTCCCTTATCAAGTAGAGCTACACCAGCAAATAGTGCTTACACAAGAAAATCTGCTGCTGCCTGAAAAAAATAATATTGATTTAATCTGGTTTTCATCTTAGTTTTTCACATTCCCCTGATGTCATTGCAAAATGAAGTAATTCTTAGCATTTCATACACAAATCTCATGCCAATCGCTTTGTTTTTCAAATGCTCACGCTTTAAGCTTTGTCAATGAAAGAAACCATCAATGATTCAGAAATAAGTGCTTTTAATATTCTATGTTTTGTCTGAAATGCAGCAGCCCATGAGTGTCATTTATGCCCTGTGCTCACATAAATCAGATTTAAAACATGCACCTGGAAACAGAATTTCACCTGTACATTTCAAGCTTTGGCCACTACCTGGTACAACAACTTCTTATACAAATGGTCCCTTTTAAAGGATCTTTTGAGTATGGGATTTGCAGGATTCTGCAGCCTCTCTAAGGCAACTCCACCTTTGATGTAATTTTGATGAATATGATGTAGCTTTGAGAAGGATGATTTTGCCCATTTACTTAATGAAAGCAACTGTACAATCAAAGACTATTTGAAGAAAATCTGGGGATTTTAGACAATGTTTTTGAATTTCACCAGACAGTATTTTTTCTGATTTACTGCTATGCTTGCAGCAACGTAAGTTTTAAATGTATTAGCAGTGGGAAATTTCGCAAAGTAACACTACTTTTACAAGAAAAATGTTCTCTTTTTTAGTAGCATCTTCTGAGCTCAAAAACTGCCAGAGCGCTTTTCAGAGGTTCATTATGTCTCTCAATCAAAAAAGAGCAGCTGAAGCATGAGCTTCGAAAACAAGGCTATCACTTCTCCATATAGTTACACTTCGTAATTTAATGCAAAGCCAAAGGACTAGGAAACATTGCACCAAACAATTATTACATTGCACCCCACCCATTTATCTATAACACACACACTCAAAACCAAGTTCGGGTTTGCTAAACCAAGTGCAGTAAAGGGTTCTGAAATGTACACCCTTTGTCACTTTTCTGAGGCTCAAAGATCGCTATCTTCCCAGCCACCCTAGAAAAAGCATAACTCCTTTTCCTTCTGCTTGGAGATACGACCATCGATTTTTATTTAAAATATACTAGACAGCAAAGAAAGGAGAAAACAATGGCTCTCTAAGCTAGTGGAAAGCTTTGCCCCTCCATGCATGCATGCCTTCAGGAACGAAGACAGGGTGCGGCCCCACCCATATGAAAGGAACTTCCTATAGCACTGGAAAAGGGGGTAAAGAAAAAATCACATTAGGTATAGCAAATGACAGTTCCAGAAGAGTTGTTTCAGGTAAACAGAGACATGTAATAGAAAAATGCACCTTTTCTACAGGTATCCTCAAATGAGCTTTGGAATTCTTGAAAATTCTCTATTAGTTTCCCAGCCGAGAAAATACACTGGGGAATCAAGTAACTGTTCACAGGATTTTATTCCTAAAAGAGCAGAATTCTGTGTTACTGATACACTGCTGTCTCTGAAATCAACCCACCTAGAGCTGCAACTAGCCTGAAAGTACAGCCTGAGGAGAACAAATTGCTTGCTGCTTGTTCATCCTCTTCTTATCAATGGTATTCACAACCTAGAGGGTCTATTCATGCACTATGAATGAATAGGTTTCCAATAGCAACGTTTCCAAAGGAACAGTTAGGCCTCCAGAGCCATAAGAAAGGGTGGGGAACCCTCAATAATGTTGCTTCAAGGACTGGGGGAGTTGAGGCTTAAAAGTCCTTAAAACAGATAGATCACCTGTCCACAGTCTGTAGGAATAAAGAACAGATTCAAGCCATTTCTAGCAGCAGCCCCCAGATCAGCCGATAAGAACACACTGAGCAAATTAATTATCAGAACCGCCACACAGTCCACTTGTGTAAAAGGCTTGATAAGCTAAATTTGCATTCCTTTCTCTCCCACTCTTGCAATCAGCTTAGTGCCTTGCTTAAAACACAGCAACCCTCTTCATTCTTACAGCATGCAGAAATGTAATGAACGATCGAGGGCCAAAACAGGAGCAACCCAGCAGCAGCCACCAGGAATAACACTGAGCAAACTTGAGCATTTCAGACCTACCCATCTTTGTAGAAAAATAGCTTAATCAGTGCAGTGCTGAGGATAAAATCCTTGCAGGGACGGAGCTGCAGTTCCGCAGTAATCCAAACGAACAAACCATCGTCTGTTAATATTTCAATCCTCACGTATAAAACTGTTAAGGAATCCCTATCACAGTACAGTCATTTTTAGATGCACAAGAGATTTTGTGCTCTAAGGAATGACGCTCCATTCCATGAAGAGGACAGGTGGAAAGAAAAATGGAAGAATAAGAGGAGGCCCAGTGAAGTCGTCATGAATTTTTTTTCCTCCCTGGGTCATTTACAAGTGGGAGACCCCTTCAGGATTCAAACCAATCAATCTTTATTTAGCACATCTTTTTCTCACTCAGCCTGTGTAGAAAGACTGCAGCAAATGGTGCAAGGGATTGTGGGATGGGGATGCAGCAGAGAGCTGCAACCAGATTCGCTGGGTTATTTTTTTTTCCTCCCTACTCAGCAATCAGCTGTTCCGAGGCTCCGCGCAGAGCCATTGAATTTGGTCACCAGAATGTTATTACAGGATTAGCAGGCGGAGACAGCTACCACTGTGCATCTGGCATGTCAATGCAGCTAAGAAATACATATGCAAATATTACTCACAAAACGGAAAAAGGATTTAACTCCGAAGGAGAGAGTAAATATTACGTAACATCCATTACCAGGACAGTTGCCAGAGATAAAATGAAAGCACTTTCGTTTATAAAGAAGATAAAGTTTAACACTTAATGATTCCACTCCGATTTTTCCAGGATTCAGGGTATTTCTTGGAACGTAATTCTTCCCTACTCCAACTTTCAGAAGCAACAAAAGACCCCACAAACACTCTTTGTCTCTCTCCAGATGTTTAAAGCAGAAGCAAAGAGCCTCTCCAGGGAACTGTGCTAGTGACACACAAACCAGCAGCAGCTTCTTGTACCACAGAGCTGTATATTTGACCCAACTCCATCTCAAGTCAAATATTCAAGGCAGCAATTAGTAAACTCATATTCAAGGAATTTGAGAATCAAGGCTAGCAGACTGTTCAGCTTTTCTATAAACATTAATGCAAAGGTGTATTATCATAGCTAATCTATTTACTTGCTTAAAAATTTTAAAATTCATAGATCAACTCTGATTTTACTAGGCTGTTACCAAAGAAATCAAAAAGAAATTTGGTGCCTGCTATTTTTCAGCTATGCAGAGAAGGTTGTTAAAAAGATGCTTGTGAATACACAGACACCACTGAAGTAAAGCAACATAGAATTAGCTTTGTCTTCCAGTATAACAGCTGGTGGGTTTTGCAGACCAAGGTAGTATTTGCATCTCTAAATACAGTGTATCTTTTCTTTTGAATAAACGAAATCGTATGCAAGTATTTCAGCTAACTGAGGCTAACAAAGCTTCCCACAAATAAAAGAACACAAAGCTCCATTTGCATCAAGAAGAAAACGCGTGGGGCTTAAATACTCTCTTTGCTACCCTGACTTAATTAGGACAGATAAAGTTATTTTAGAAGTTTAAAATGTTGTCCTAAGCTCTTTAAGCACAGTTTCCAGAATATAATACTTATTCCATTCTTGAATTGATGAGCTAAATAGTATTATTAATCATCTAGTGTGATTGAAATGTAATCTAAATTCCTGTTAAAAATACAAATTCTGCATACATCCTTTACTTTCCACTTGGTGATCATTTAGCCAGATCATTTTATGCATCAGGCAGATCCAGCCTGGTTTCCCTGGACAGTGCCCACAGGGTGAAGGCATGTTGTAATCCAGTTTATAACCTGAAATGAAACATCAGGCAGCGTGTGTGCATGTATTAGGGTTTGGGGTGCCTGTGCCAAAATACTGTCCCTCTGATTCCCTTAACATGTGCTGAACTCAATCAAAGAGAGAGCACAAGGTGTTTCATTTTAGCTCTAACATTCAGAAGCAGAAGGCATTTGTACAGCAGGATTCAAAGTTTTTAAAAAGGCCAGAGATTTCAGGCATGTTTTTGGAGAGGTGAGTTTTTTATGTTTGGTTCGGGGATTTTTTTAGTTTTCTTTTTACACTGTGTGGGAAATCCCTATTGCAAAGAACAAGCAACAGATTTCACTCCCACAACAAGAAGATCCAAGGCCTTTTGTTTCTGCCACTGGAACAAAGACACTTAAAACAAAAATTGAGTGAGAAAATTCAGGAGTGGCACCCCTAGAACTGAAGTGGGAAGACTGTCGGACAGAAGCATGCAGACATCATATAGTTGCTTGCTTTCCCTTGCTCATTTCAAAGGCCACATTTACATACACTAAAACAGAATGACCAGTATCACTCAAATTACTATTCCCATTTATGGTCAGTAGTAAGGACTGCATACCCCTCAAAACAGAACTGATCCCATAACATACCTCATGGCCAGAGGAGACTGCTGGAGCCACAGCTGCAGCCACTCTCACAGGGATATACACCTCCAAATGAGACATTGCTTCAAAGTGCTGTTCCCTTATCATTAACTCTGAGAAGTTGCCTGCTGACAATGAGCTGATACTCCACAAATTATCCTGCTTCTTCAACAAAACAAAAGCGTGCTACTGTGGCAAGGAAAATGAGACAAAAGCCATAGCATTCCCCCTGAGATTTTACTTGTTACATGTTGATATGTGGGTTTCTTCTCCTTAGTGAAGAGGAAATGGATTCTTAGCTCCAGGAACGATCTTGCACTTTACCCCCATAGCAGTTACAACCAGACTCTGAACAGGTTTATTGTATGTGTATGTCTTTTGTGCTCGGAGCTGGAAGTGGGGATGGTCATTATATGCTGCACTTTGTTGTTTTTCTGTTTTTAAGTAAAAAAGAATAGGCTACTTTTCCTCAGAAAATTGCTGCATTTCATTGTTGCTGTTGACTTATCTGTGTTACTGCTGACCAGTGAAGAAAGTTCTGGAGAAGAAAATACATAGTACATGCCATCTTCATAGTGCCATGGAAGAGTGATGTAGCTTCTGTTGTCATTCCCTGTAAACGTCCTGGGCTTTGAATAACTTATTCTTTTCCCTGTTCCAAACACAACCTAAATTCATATTCTTAGGGAGGCCATAAATAGTAAGGTACCAAAAAAACTCACAGTTAACTTACAGGCCATAGGTAGATATTGGTATCTTCTCTAATATTAAATAAATCATCCAAACACTCCAAGTTAAGATTAATGGTCTGCACTGAAGCCTGTACTATAAACTGACTGAACGGAGTAGTCTTAAGTCACGCTGCTGTACAAAAGAGATTTTAAGGTCAGCAGAAAAAAATTATTGGGTTTGTTCAAACTAAATCACCAGCAAATACAGTCCTGGCAATTAAGGCTGACTGAAGAGGTGTGAGAGACCAGAAGTCAATTACCCAAAGCCAACATGCTGGAAATGAGGATTAGTTTAGGAACACAAATACAGGAGAGGATGGGCTGTTACAGCCATCACCCAGCTCCACACAGCCCTAATTTGACCCTGTTGCCAGGAGAGCAAGTGGGGTGAAACAGCCAAGCTTTGTCATTGTGGAGCCATGCCTACACCAGGAATCAAAGGGCCTTAGTCTTCCTCATGAGCCACTGGCCTTTACCTTTCCCCACTGTGGCTGTGCACCCACGCAGATCCAGCAGCTTCCAGAGAGCAAGTGCAACTTCCAGCCCTCACTCCACATCCTCCAGAAGCCCAGGCTGTAGCTCACACTAGCTGAGAAGAGCAACAGCTGTGGAGGGCACAGGGCATGTCTGTAGCCAAAAGCCAGAGGGCATGTCTGCCCCAGAAGGAGCTCTGCTAGGTCTTGGTTCCTCCCCACCAGCCACAGCCGTGAGCCATGGTCACTCCCTCATCTCATGATCCAGCAGAGCAGATGCTTTTTCCCAGGGCTTGTGACCCAACACAAGGGATTTGTCATAGCCTGGGAGGCAAACAACTTGCCTGGGATGTAATGCTGGGTTGCTGGAAATTTTCCCAGCAGCCCAGCATCCATCCTCCTGTGACTTTGCCACCTTCTTCTATTTCCTTCTACCTTCTGCTTATGCCTGGTTCAGCTTGCCAAGGTTGCGGCTTTTGCAGCACAACTGCAGCACGGCTGGGACAGCCTGGCCTCCCCGCTCAGCCAGCGTCAGCCTTTCTGGCAGGACTGCACTTCCTGCCTCTCTCTGCCACTGAAGTTGCAAGTCAGGCAGCACCAGACACAAACTGCTTTTCTCCCCTTCGTGTTATTCTGTCTCTTCCCCCATTTGGGTATTTGCCATTGAGGTGGCTCTGCAGTCACCAGAAACAAGCTCTGTATTCCATCATTCCTTTTGCATGGCAATGGGGTCACCTCCTGTACCACTGTCAGATGCAGATATCATGAATTAGGTTTCTTTTAAAGGTATTCAACTGCTAAAGGCACAGGAATAACAGGAATAGAAGCCACTACTACAAATTCAAGCCTTGCTTAATAGCATTACATGTTTAATGATTTGTTCCTTCTTTTCTTCCTCCTTTCCCCAGCCTGTAATCAAAGCTTACAAAAGGGTGAGCACCTGAAACATGGGTGGACCTTTTAAGACATCACCATACTAATGCTTTATACTCCAGTTTGTAGAGGGAAGGTTATGGCTGGCATCTAATACCTACTTTTCTTCTCTCTCCTCATCCCCAAAACTTATGCCTCTGCAGTACCCCCTTCTCCACCACCCTTCGGAGGTGAATAATCCTGCTTCTATCCCCAGAGACCCCATCTCCCAGCTGTCCTGTCCTTGGAAGGAGAGGGGACCTGCTGATGGCTGCCCTGCACACACCAAGGGACAAGTCTGGCAGGTTAGAGCTTGTGTGATCACACAGTCATCACCGACTGAGAGGCTATTTGTCTGTCTGAGGTTTTCAGGGCCTCATTCTGGGTCAGGGTCTTGCACAACAAATCACAAAACAGCTGTAACACACTGAATTTACTGCACATGCAAGGACAATGCCTCAGTGGGCAACCATGAATCCTCAACCAAATACCCCAAATTCTCAAAAACGAGATTTCAGAAAGAAGGGGTAGGAAATGAATGGAAAAGGACACACCAAGGGAAATAATAGGATAAAAGTATCAGGTTAAATTACAGCATCAGAACTCTAATTTAGGGCCCTTTCCATGTTTAATAAAATATCATATTCTCAGGTGAGCTCCTAAAAAAAAATCTGCAGTGAGGTATGTTGAAGTAATTATTTCAGGGGCTAGATGTTGTACAGTCATAAGTAAAAGAATTTTAAATTGTACACTTGCCATCCAAAGCAGTGAGTCAGAGTAGCTCTACTGAAAAAACCCTACCCTACTGGTACTATCACCCTTACAATTGCACATTTTTGACTCTCTAGGTCTACCTATTTTGTGAACACTGACAGATCTCTGTTCAGCCTTTAGAGGTATACACAGGCTCAAATAAAACCAAGCTGAACTGACAAATAATTAAAACTGCACATCAAAACACTGCTGCTTCCATAAACATCTGCTGTGAAATGCTACTTGAAATAAAAGTGCTCCATGAAGACTCCATACTAATTATTGTTAACACGTCCAGGAGCAGGAAAACAGGCAGTAGAGCAAATCAGGAATCTATTTGGAAAGAGGTCCCTGATCTTTTCTACATACTGTTAGATATAAGGTATGTTGAAAAATGCTCTAGCCATTTTCTTCACGGTTGCTGAGCAACGGGGAAGACAAGTAAAAGCAAGCAGAAAATGCTCAGTGCTTTTGGTACTGAACTGTGTGGTGAAGACTGTAGAGATCATCCCCTCCACTCCCTCCTGAGACTGGATCTGCCCCACGTGGCATGTCCACTGCACCTCTCCCTTTAGGGGAGGTAATACACATCAGGTGCTGGAGTTTAGTCACACATTCTCTGATGACCACCATAAAGTCCCTCTGTTGTTTCCATTTACTTCAGTAGGATTTTGGTGAACTAGCATGAAGTTCAAATCAGCGAGGGAGAAGGCAACACTCAGCAATCACTACAAGTCACGTAACTTTTTCACAAAATTAACTTAGGGAGTGCCAACCCTTTAGAATGTTTTTCTCACAGCCTTCAAAAATCCCACTTCCCATTAAATACAACATATGAAACACAAACCAGGAGGGAAAGGAGGGGAAAAAAACCCAAAACACTTTAGGTGTCTCACAGCAAGAAACAGCAGATAGAATATAAGTATTGAAAAAGCAAAAATGGAGGCAGAAAGGGAAGGAATTGTCATCTTCTAAGCACAAAACCACATACTAGGAGAAGAACTAAGGAGGGGAAAAAAGAGCCCCTCTCCAGCATGTCAGCAGGCTGAAATCGGGCACATATCCTCTGCAACACTTATATTGTTTAAAAAACAAAATATTCCTTGCTGCACCTCCATATGTACCTTAGCTGTTGAACAGTACCCACCTCATTTTCTTGTCCATAGCCCAGCAATGTCTGTATCTGCCAAGTCTTCTTCTGAACCAAAATATCTTTGAAAAACGCAGCGATGTGTCTACACATTTATATTGTCCTTGGGTTCAGAGAAAACTTTGCTCAAGCGTTAAGTGGCAGGCAAAAGTTTACCCAGGCAGGCTCTTTATGTTGGCAAAAGTGCAACACTGAACTTCCACAGCAAGTAGGCAAACACATGGCTGTGTGCAGCAGGTAGTCTGGCAGCACCAGCAGTGGTGAGAAACAATGTCAGGGCAACCTTGGCAAAAGGAGCTCTGTGGGTTTGAACAATGGTTGTGGGCACAGGAGCTGAACAGACCAACCAACCATAGCAAAAAGCCATCTACAGCTCTCAGTGGGAGCTCAAAGTGCTCTGAGCCCGAGCATGCTAGCTGTGACACTGTGTCCTCCACCTCTGCACTCACAGGGACACTATTTCACTTCCCAGCAGTCAGCTCCAGCAATTCAGAACTTGGAAACACCCAATGGCTGAACTTCACCCAGTAAACACGTCCTTCCAGTCCTCAGCAAGGACACTCATTTGCTGATTGCATGCCAACACTCCTATTTAAAGAAGTGTTGTTATTGGAAATAGCTGAAACATTCTACAGCACGGATTAAGTGCTCCCTGCACCTTGTGCCTTGCCTGCAGAAATACATCAATTCCCAGCATGTGCTTCCACAGCAGAGTTTTACCACAGCCACAGTAACATGTGTTACCTGCCTGCAAACCCCTGAGTGGGCAGCACCCCCAGACAGTCCTACCAAGCAGCTACTCTGGCTCAGCCCAGGTTTTACTCAAGCCTTCTCCCTGAGGTACAAGGTTTTATACATGACACGAAGTTATCTGCCTTTATCCTTCATCTCCAAAAACAACTCTCCTAAGCTTTCTCTGAGACTGCAGGTTCAGGCCAGATGCCCAAGGCCATCATGGGGCATTGCCAGACTGCTCATAAGCAAATGCTCAGCTCCGATGTAGATCAGATTTCCACAAAAATTACATTCTCAGGAGAGCTTGTACATACACTCCTGCATAAATATCAGTCTTTTCAACTGGCATCACAACTTAGGAAGCAACAGCTAATGAAAGAGGAATAAAGCAGAACCAGTCATATGCCACAATTTTAAGACTCTCCCAAGCTGAACTGGGATATACAGGACATTCATTTCTACATGAAAAGACATCCATTTTACTTTACAGGAAAACCAGTACATTTTTGTGTACATGAAAAGCAAATTAGGGGACAGTATAGGAAACTATAATAACCATGTGAATGCAACTGTCTGTTTAAACAAAAAAAAGAAGTTGGAAAAAAACCTGGCATCAGGACAGATAAGACCAGTATTGTCTTAAATCAACCGCATTATCATTTGGATTGTGATAGCACCTGGAAATCTCTTTCAAGTACCAGAATCCTGCTGTGATAGGCACCTGCTTCACAGCACACAAGTTCCTGTGCAAACATAAGTATCCCGCATCTTAAGGCAAAACAGGTAACTGACTGTTGCTGTTTAACTGTATCTGTGACACTAAGTACTTTGTACACTACAGAGTAAGTTTTCATAGCCAGCCACCAATTTAGATATGGACTATCTTTGTTAAAAAAGAGGTGCAAGACAGTGGCTTATATAGCATGAATCTCTTGCAGTCAGGAATAGGAGCAGATCTTAAGATCCTCCTTCCTTTGCAAACTCCATGAGCGCACATAATAACTGCCTGAGATTTTAGAAGTAGTCCTTGTGATGACTGTGACAAGATGCACCATGTTGTTACTGAAAAAGATTATACATCATAAGTGATAAAACCCATGAGAGGTGTATGTAAAGTAACCAGCTGTAAGCACTGCTTTTGAGAAATTGAGAAATCCTAGTGGAAAACCAGTTACAAATAGGACACAGAGACAGCCCTACCTCAGGTACTGAACTTCTCTAACTCAGATTCCACAGTAAGCGGCTCTTAGGATGTATTTCAAATAACTTAAATGCTTTTGCAAGCTTGATGAAACAGTAGTCATTAGGTTTTTGGAAGGTGGAGCCCACTGTCCTCTTGAGTTAGATTTTATTCACAATTTATTGTTTCTTCACTATTTGTATCTATTGCATTTTACTATTCCTTTTTATTGGCCGCAGAGGAGAAGCCTCTTTTGCAAATAACAGTAATGTGCTGGATGATTCTTCACCCTGTGAGCTGTGAAACCCATTGTCTGGGTTGCTACAGTTGTTAGTATTTTACAGACATGCCAGGAGAGTGGGACAAATTCATGGTGAATAAATTGATTAAAGACACCACCTCTACCAGGAGCAGAACTGGAAGCATAAATCATTGAATATAAAAGATCATTCTGAAGAGTACCATCATATGTCTGATCCATTCTTATGCTCTTCTGCAGGCATCTACTGTCAGCAACCATCTAAATTATAAGGCTAGGCTAGATTTACTTTTGATTTGACCCAGACAAACCTTCAAGTTACTCAAAGCAGACATCACAGGAGCTGTCACTCCCTTTTGGCATAGTTAATGGATATTAAGGGCTCTACGTGGCTGCTTCTATCACTTCGCAAAGCTGGGCCATTTAGGGATGTCAGGTGAAAAGAATCCCTCAGACATCTGCCTTGTGAGGAATGTCACTCAGGGCCACAGAGTACTTTTAGCAGGTACACCCCTTTCAGGTCATACAAACAAGACTCCCAACAACCGTGAATGACTAATCATCACTCCAAGAAGAGAACCCTTTCATAGTGAATACATTACTAACCTAGCATTTCTCTTCTCCCTTCTCTTACCTTTTCACATTTATTTTATCCTTAAGAAAAAAAAGAGACTTCCAGTGGTGTTTCCCTTTTCTGGTTTCTCTGCATAGGTACTCTGGATTATTAATATCTGCTTTAAGTAATGTCATAGAGATTGGGGAAATCATGCCTTGATCACTATCCTGGTTCTTCTCATTTAAAAGTTGCCCACCTCCATCATCAGAGGTCCCTCCTGAGGGTGCACATCTTCAGAGCAGGCCTTCTGCACAAGCACATCCCAGAGGTGAAACAGTGATGGCTGTTCAGAGGATAAAGGTCACCATTCAGGAGCACAGATAAAAATACATCCCAAAAGCTAAATATGGGAAGAAACTTTCCTGCTTTTACAATTAATTGTATTCAAGACTGTGTAATATGTCAGCTTCTGGTAAGACTAACAAAAATTTTAAACTGTGCGAACAGAGGAAATGAGAGGAAACTCATTTATTTTTTTTCCAAATCCACCTTATATACACAAACATTTTTGCATGCTCTAATCTAGTCTGTCTTTTTACTCATTTTTATAGGATGGAGTAATAAAAAACTAATTAGAATGAGGAACCTAAGGGATGAGGGGGTTCTCTGCCTACACAGAACATGTAGTGCAATTCTTATAGAACAGTTCTCCAACACTTAATGTCTTCTTTTTTCTGTGTAATAAAGAGTTGCACTTACCTCCACGGAGAGATTTTACGTAAAGGATTACTTTTTAAATTAATGAAAAATTATTTGTCAGGAACTAAGTATCTCAGAACATGTTTGTGTTTTTCAACCAAAATTTATTTTCAGCTGTTTTAGACACAAGACAAAAAGTATATTTGATAAATAGAATGAAATCTTCATGGTGCAACACTTAATTTTATCTCTTTCTTATGTTTTTTGAGCTGAGATGCACAAAGAGCAGTTGCTCCCAAAACTACACACAGCAGACTAAGAATTAGGTAATAAGAGAAGAACCAGTTCTTTGCAGAGAGTCCACTAAAACTTAAAAGCACTTTGGAAAGACCACATATTAACCCAAATCGTAGTACTGTGTCAGAGTAACACTCAGGACAAAAAAAAACCACTCATGATATGAAAGCAATCTGTGGCTCTACCTGACTTTTTGGCCCTAGGTTTCCTAACTTCAGCACAGTGCAATTACTTGAGTTCTAGATATCAAATGAAATTTGCTTTCAAGATAAAAAAAAAACAGAAGCAAAACAAACCAACACCTGCAGAAGCTTATCTTGTGGGAGTTAATCCCTTAAGGTTTACATTAACACTTCCACCAACAGAGGGATTACAGGAGAGAAAGCTGTAGAAGGGAATTTCATGAATACTGTTTCCTCACTGGGGGAAAAAAAAAAAGCAGAAGCAAAAGCAAACCAGACAACTGTGTGAATGCAGAGAAACCATGGCATCTTTTCCTCTTCAAGAGTTTATGTACACTGTGAATGGCTTGTTCCTCAGTCCTGCATTTTTATTCCTGGGGGTCATTTTCATTCCTGAGGAATTTGTAAGTAGTGGGATTTACAATATTTGCAATTTACAGCTGTTCTCAGAAGAACCAAGGGGCCCTGAAGACATCGTTGAACTTGCTGGCACCTGCTCTTTTGGAAGTCCCATTTCTCACAGTATATGCAAGTTGTCTAATAATACAGATAATGGGCCAAATATGGCTGGGGCTAAATATGGGACACATACTGTCTCTCCAAGGACCACTACAGAGATTAATGCATTAAGAGGCACAAAACCCCCATAATTGTTGGGATCTTTTCAAGAGCATTTCCAAGTTCAGCACAATCCTTTGAGTGCAATTTGTTGTTGTTTTTCTGTAAGCAATTGTTTCAAGCACATTTGCTCAAGATTCCATCACTACTTTGGAGGGCTTCTGTTCTGCAAAAGGTGCAGGAGCATTTTGCACATTCATGTTTTCATACTAGTCAGAGTTATGTAGTTCAAAATAATCTGGACACTGTTCTTTCCTTGCTAAATCAACTCATGAGCACTTCACAAAACACACTGGTAGATATAGTGCACCTTCAAGCTCACAAATAATCAGGCTCTGCTGAACTTTGATGTAGAAGGAGGCAGGCACAGTATAGATCCTTGCAGAAAGCTTTTTTAAAGCCATCAGTCCAGGCATGACAAATTTCCACATTACAAGTTCACTGAAAGAGTAGCCTCAAAACTAGCATTCAAAATCCATTAAAACAAAGAAAAAGGGGCGGGGTGGAGGGGGATTGTCACTCTGTGCTTCCAGAACTACAAGAAAAAAAATCAAGAACAGAAGCTCATGGCAAGCACAAAACAAATAGCTTTCCATGACAAAAGAACAGAAAGTCACCCATAAATAAACTGATCATACACATGTTTAGGCAGACTAATAACACCAAGACAAATCCATACTGGATTAGGAGCAAGCAAATTGCTGAATATTCATCTCAAGCATTTAAAATCTGATCAAAAGTAACTGCATCTACTCCGATCTTTATGTCTCTTTCAAAAAGAGCATCCACCTTGGCATAATGACTGAAGATCACCATCCACTTAATTAACCACTCCTACAATGCATCCAAACCTGATAATATTCAGATGGTTTTAAAGTGAGACGGAATAATACTTTTACACATGAGCAAAAGTGCTGACCATAAAAAGCAGAGCTGTTTGGAGTTCTTCCAGGGGAACACATGATAACAGTGAATTTTTAAGTGACTTCTCTTCTTCCAGTGGCACGGCACGTTCTTATTACCGCCTAGATTTAATATTTAACAATAAATCATCACAGCCATTTCAGCATGAGTTTCTTTTGATTCTTGTGTTAGCAGGGTCACCATGTAATGTAAGAAGTGCCAGAATACATGCTGCTAACATTTTTCACATGTCTATGATTAGTCTCTTCTTAATTTAGCTGTGCCTCTTTTAACCCTACTGCAACTAGATAGCGGCCAGATGTAGAGAGCCAGCTAACATCTACCTGCTACATCTACCTGTTCAGCACCTGAAGAAATATATTCTATTTGCATTTCCAATTTCGATTCTTCCTTTTGAATGGGATTTACCTTTGAGCTTTTGCCCTAAAGTCCAGCTAGCAAGTAGGAAGGCTGCCTGGTTGCCAGCAGACTTCTCAGCTGACTAGATCCTTGGCTGTCCCCACATGGGACATTAGTGACATGTTATGTCACTTATTTCTCTGTATAGTATTCCAGTTACAAACTGTTAATTCTGATCAAACTAAACTACTGACTTCCAGCTAAAATCACCTTTCAAAATAAGTAATGCCCAATCCAAACATAACCAGCCATCCCAATTATTAGAAGGAGCGACATGCAATGCCAAGGTATGTCTACAGACTGTGGACAGAAAATGTTTAGACAGCCTGTGGTAGAAAACAAAGGCAAATGCCTTTAATGTTACAATTTATACAATAAATATTTATCTATTTAAACCACAGAAATAAAACATGGTCTTTATAGAAATAAAACCATTCAGAAAGTTTGACATAAAATTCCGTTTTCATTTCTCCAAAGGTCAGCCTGAGTTTTGTTCAGTGGAAGGTGATCTTTCTTTCAGTTGATCAAAAACGAAGAGGGAGAAAAAGACATCTTGTGCACAAAACAGGAATTCCTCCAAATTTCATTTGTTAAATGTCTGCAACCAAGCAGCTCTTCCCTTTACAGACATGTTAATACAAACCTCACAGCACACCAAGGGACTGCCTCCAATCCATTCATGTCTCATAACAAATAGAAGAGCAAGTCCAATTCTAACAGAAGGAGCATGTCTTGAAAAGTAATTTGTCAAAAATAGAGATATAGATAGGTGAAGTCCATTTATGTGACTGCTAAGCCCTGTTCTTTTCCGTTCACTATTTTAAAAACCTCTAAATAGTCATTATTTCCTTTCCAATATTGATTTCTTCCAACAAATATTGATATTTTTTTTTTAGTCTAGTTTTTTTTAACAGCTAATGCCATGCATTTCCCATGGTTAGCTCTCCCCACCTTTTATTTTTTACCAGGAAACATTACAGAAAACATAACCACAACCTGCAGTCTCTGGAAATAGCACATAATTATTGATAATTATAATTTTGATGAAGGTGTCAGCCGAGTATAGCATTTGCAACAGTGGATTGCAATCTGAGAGTCACTGGATTTCTTCAATAACTGAAAAAGGCAAAATATGGATGAGCAAAATTCCAGGACAAAATTTTTAGGGTTTTGGAATTAGTGGTATTTTATAATACAGAATACTGCATTATCCTGAAAACAACTAATTAAAGTATTATTCCCTTATATAATGCAATTGTATTAAGGAACATTATTTATAAACTGAACTTATTATTTGGAGTAATATATGCTTGCTGCTATGTATAAAAAAATAGTTCAAACTAGCTACACTTGTACCCTCAGACACATTTAATTCTGATAAGACAATATGCTTGCCAGCAGATCAAATCAAAGGCTTTTACATGTGGCTCAAGGATTTATCCTAACCTACTGTACATTGTGCCTTTGTTTTCATAAAAATAGTTCATGTGTCTAGACACAGTATTACATGTTTCTGCAAAACTGTGTATCTTTAATACTTTATGCAGATGATTAAATTTCAGCTTCAGTATAGCAATGCACAACACTTTGTTCTCTGGATTAGAACACCCAGTACCTTTTCAGTTAATTTAATTCCTTAGTTTTCCTCAAAGGAATCAGGAGCATTGCTGTGTTTACATAAGCTGTCCAAATTCTAGTTTTGTTATGAATTAATGAAATTCCATTATCAGGCAAAGACAGGCCCAGCATGTTTTCATGATGGCTTCAAGCACCAATTAGCTGGGATTTTCCAGTAAACAACCTGACCTTCAAGCTAAAACTAGGAAGAATAGTATCATGGGCTGGGGAAATCCCCCAGCAGAATTATCATCTTTGTCCAGGTAAGGTCTAATGTTCCAAACGCTGTGCATGCTGCTGGACATAGCAGAATTCAGACAGCACTTGCATGGACCATGGACACTGCTTGTCTCAAATGTATATCCTCAAACCTAAGATTTCATGAAAAATCAATGCCATGAAAAAGATGAACTTTTAAGACACACACACTCCCACCACCCCCCAAAAGCCTTAAATGTCTGGAAGGATACATTCGCTGTCTCCCTTGACATTACATACAGAAATCAAAAGATTTTCCCCAGTTGATTGAAATGATTGTTTCCATGATTTTAATCCTTCCCTCTTCCCAGAAACCCTATAATCAAATCTAGAATTGGTTCTGTCATAAAACCCACTTAATGCTTCCTTCTGGCCCTTGAGCAGCATGTGTTAGTAATGCTCCTTGAAGAAAAGTTTTGTGTAGCCTTCTCCCTGAGCAAAGATGTAATTATTAAAGGCCTATGAAAGCCATTTCTCATGAAAAAGGATCAATCTCAGGGACTGAAATGAACCCTGGATGAAGAAAACCCAAACCTGTTCTTTATAACCGAACTGTGGGCACTGCAGGTCCAGATCAGACATGGGAGTTTATTCACCACTCAAGTTTGTCAAATGCTTTGCTGAGAAGTTTGAGGAAACCTCTGGTTTATGGTAAGCAGTTTTGGATGAGGGTCAAAGTACAGAAGCCTTATTTCATTTTGTCAGCAGCTAACAGACTGATTCCTCCCCCAAACTCTCTGGAAACAGGGAATAACCTCCTCTTCCTGCTGGCTTTGTTTGCGAGCAGAATGATGCAGTCCCAAGACCAGGTGCAGTAGCTTTTTGGTACCTTCTCTCTATAACCACTCCAGGCTTTAGATACTCTCCAGAAAATTATGGGACTAGCTTGAAAATAAGTAAGTTTATACAGATTTGAACAAAACAAACCTTTTAATATGCTTTTCAAGACATACAGTTTATATTCCCAAGTTTATTAAAAATATTCACATTTTCTAGAAGCCCTCATTACTATCGCTAGTCAATTTAATTTCAGTTTTCACACAAGCAACAATGTGGAATGTTTGAGTTAAGGGTCGTTTTCTTGGTCTATTTCTTGTTTTATTATTAGTATATTACCTGGTATATTATCTATCATTAAAATCCCTTGGTTTTACTTAAACCTATCAATCTGCCTGACAGTCTGCCTAGACTGCATTTTGAAAACAGTAAAATGAACCAAAAGGAGAGTAATCAACCCATCTCAATAACCTATGGAGAGCTATGCACCAGGTAACGGCTCAAGTTACTCTTCACAAAAGCACAACAGAATATGGCAACATTAATGCCAACTTCCAGCTTCCAAAAATGAACAACTCTGAAAAGTAAACTGTCTCTTCTAATTAGACCTTGGCATTGTCCTCTCAGATTTACAGAGTCATTACTTTGCTTTCAATAAACATCACTATTTCTTTCCTAGGCAAACTCCTTGGCTCTGTTACAATTATTTCTTTTAAATATTAAAGAGCAGGAAACATTTGTTTTCCCTTGTCACATCCTGTCCTCTTTACATAGCATCAGAGAGTCCCCTTTGAAACGCCTGCTTTACGGCAAGCCTGACATGCACAGTTCAATCAAAACATTTCTTATTGTCTTTTGCCAACTACAAACAAATTTCTGCACAAACACTGAAAATATTTAAAGGTTTCGACAGCCATCTAAAGCCGAGCTAACACGACTGTCAAAGAAAGGTGGTGTCAAACTGCTCGGCTTCCCCGCTACCACCCTGACTTAAAAAAGAAAAAGAAAGACAAAGCAATTCACTCATTCGCACAGCAGAGCTCCTGGCAAGAGCTCACTTGCTGTAAAGCCACTGCTCTCACAAAACATCCGAAAGCAGAAAAAGGACACGAACAGTTAGAGATGAGTGTGAAAGGGTAACTTACATTATTTAGAAAGACAGTGGGAAAGGACTGCTGCAGTTTCTTCGTTATTTTACACTGCTGTTGGCAGAGCAGACAACCAAAAAAGTTCACCTAAAGAAATCCCTCCTTTTAAGTCTCTCTCTCCCAGTTCATTTACTCTGGAGTCTCTCAGCCTGAAGAGCTCGGACAGTCAAAAGTTTATTCCGTTGTATTTCCAAATGATATGGCCGACTTTCCTTGGACACATACCAATGATGCAGTAAAAATAGACAAAAGGGGGGGGAGGGAAGAAGCAATCTAGCTTGAGCCTGAATCTTCTTAACTCAAGAGTTTTCTGTAAAAGCTGCTCTTATGTCAGAAGATCCCATTCCTATCCTAACTCGCACAGCACTGAGTATCCATCTGGTTTTCATAAACTGCAAATTACAGGCAAAGCAGGGAACATACACAGTCCAGTTTTAGCAGAACTCCCCAAGCATCAGCCTTACAAGTAACCTGAGGTACAAAGGCTTTGAAAATAAACAGCTGGCCCCATGCCGGGATTGTCTCCCGTCTGCAGATGCCCGACTGCTCCCCCAGGCAGCGTCCAGCAGCCCAGAGCACCACCCACCACTCAAGAAAGTGGCAGCCGGGTCCCCACACTCCCCGCTGTGGAAACAAACCGACCTTGCAGCCCTCCCTCGCTCCCAGCACAAACAGCCTCTCTGAAAAGGGGCAGGAAAATCCAGTGCATTGTATGAAATCGTTCAACAGTTTAGCAAGTCATTTAGAACAACCTGGTTTTTATAAACAGGGAAGTGAATGCTGATCCCCTTACATCCTCTAAATGCTTCCAGGTGGGAAGCAAATCTAATGTGTTCGTAGGTTTTGGTGGGTTTTTGTCCACTCAGAGCCAGTGGACAGTTGCTTAATAGGGAACTTCTGGGATGGTTCAAGCAACTCATTACAAGAATGAACATTTTACCAAAAGTATCAGAAACAAAGTTTTGATACACACGCCATGAAAGTCCATGGCTCAAAGCCTGGAAGACACTTTCAGCCCCTATTTGCATCTATTTAAAGGTCTAGTGCCCTGATTAAATTCAAGTACCAAAGGCTTAAGGAGTCACCTATATTTTGGGATGTTTCATGGCTTTTGTGTCAGAACTGAAGAACATTCTTTTTCCCAATAAAAAAATCAAGAAAACAAGTTTATGGTGGATAAAAAAGTTTTGCCGTTGCTTAAAATTAAAGCTGTTGTTATATGTATGTTCTTTAAAAGAACAAGTTTTATTTAGTTGTTAAGTTTTAGCAGAGGACTTTTTCAGGCTTTTCTATTGGGAATAATCTGACTCTGCTTGAACAGAGTCTCAGAACTTGTCTCTAAACAAGGCATCTTTCACTAAAGCATCGGTGAATCACTACAGTGAGTCATTAACAAAATAAAAACACCATTGTAACCACTCTGCCTAAAAGTCCTGAGCCTTGTCACTTGCTCAGTTTTTCATCTTGGCACAATCAGGATTGCGCTGATTGTCAACTCATCCTGTACCTGGATCAGGACTGACACAACTGGACTGTTAAAGCCAAAAGCAGTTGAATGATTAGAAAAATCCCAACAAACAAACAAGCAAACAACAACAGCAAAAACCAACACCAAACCCAAAAAACAAGGCTTTCTAGTCAGTTGAAGCAATGGAGGAAATGATGAATTAACTTTTTGTGTTTATTTTTGCCCGTGCTGACACAATTCCTTCCAGTAGTTGAATAACCCATTGAGTAATTTCAGTCACAACAGGTAGAGATCCCAGAGGTATTATATTCCTACAGCTTTTGTGAAAAAAAGGCAGCTGTCCAGATGAGTGACATACAATCCAGTGATCCAGTGTAAAAGGCTACACATGAACTCAGCTGTTTTATTAGACACCAGAGCACCCCACACAAACAAGAGGCCTATGAGAAGAGATTTCATGTGCCCTACAGCTCAGCTGCTACCAAAGTTGGCCAACTCTGCCTACATTCTAGCATTTTTACTCTCTTCTCTTCTGTTCTCCTGTCGAGGTAGTAAGCATCAAAACACGCAAAATACACAGATGTCAGTTGAGGCAAATAATATTATTTTTTGAAACAGCAATAAGCAGGGTTTGGTAACAGTTGAGTTACTCTCCCACTTAGTAAACAAGGGGGGTGAACTGACTACCTCATGTTTTTAGTGATACTTTCCATGATACCAAAGAACCTGATCCTGGTAGAGCAAACTTACAGGTTTGGGGACAGAAATTATTTCATGGGCCACAGCAGAGTAGTCCTTGCTTGGTTTGCTGGGTATGTAGGCCTCTCCCCACTGTACAAGGACAAATTGAATGACTGTTACCTTTGGAATAAGAACGCTCCTTTTGGTGAGACATGGTAATAAAGAGGAGAGTAAGTGGAAATAACCACTTTCAGTTTGTGATGCTTGTGCTGACTGAAGTTTTTTCCCCCAAAGGAGAAAATGCATTAATTCACACTGATCTCTCACGTGCTCTTCAATACATCTGTTCTCTCAAAAAAACAGTCCATTTACATCAAAGGTGGCTTTCACAAATAACAATTCCGCAAGAAAACCCCAAGAAAATTAAAAAACAGAAGATCAATTTTAAATGACCCTTCATTTTCCAGGCTCTGGGGATCATTCATTCTTATTCACTAACTTTTTCTCCTTTTTTTCTTTTTTTGTATTTTTCATTTCCTCTTTTATCTCATCCCTATGAGGTACCAGCAACCTACTGTCCATACACAGCTCCTGCCTCCAGACAGCTGTGTGTCCCCTCACTGTTGCCTGGTTCTAAGGCATCATTTGATGCTCACACTCTCACACTCTGTCTCCATGAATTTTGGGGCAGTCAAGCACCATATTCCTGAGCACAGGGATCCTAGCTTTCTGGAGAAATGGCGGTGGAAGATATTCATCACTTCGATGGTGAGAAAATTTACTGTAGAAAGCTTCATATAGGAAAGACTACAACAAAGAATAGATCAGACAGGAAGAACAACCTGCTAGGAGCAATTTGTCTTCTCAGAAAAATGGCAGCTTCCATTTAGGATATTTTTCAAATGCCAGCTACAAAACCACCCTGTTATTTTCCATATTGATTTCTCACCAACATCAACTATGTTAGCAATATGAGTAGGACAAGAGTGGAGTAGGATGCAACTTAGATACTGATTATGCTGGTTATGTATCTTTGTATATAGACACTTGAAAGGTTTTTTCAAACGCCATTGCATGTTCATTAAAGCAAGGGAAAAGTGTCCCTCCTCAGTCAGTGACAGACAGGTTGTGATGCACAGTGGGTGGTAGAATGTGTATCTCTCTTGGTCTGAACTCTGCTCCCATCCAGTCTAGTGTGGTTATATTGGGAGCACTGCATTGCAAAGGTATAGTTGAAAGCAATCTGTTTTTCAACCAGTTTTTTGCAGCTTAAATACTGAGAAAGTGACAAGTGAGATGTCTGGGGTGGAAAATGCACCTTCCATTTAATTTGAATCTGTGAAATTACCTAAATGATAGAAGCTCAGGATGGTAGACTAACAAGCCTGGGTTTCATCACAGGTATATGTCGACCTTTGGTTTTAACACTATACCACTTGGTGTAGGATTTTAAATATGTTTATGCAGATTTCTAGTTGGTCACAACTCAAGTTCTAGATGAATCTTCTGATGCAAACAAGGTGGCAGGTTTTGTACAGACTGAAAACCACAAGTCTGATAAACTGAGACAAAACTACCCCTGGAGGAGTTCAAGGTGAAGCTTTCAGTTCACTCAATCAAATAAAATGTCGATTTTGGCACTGACAATAACTCATTTTTTAAAGACAGATTAGCTGTGATATTATGAATCATTTTATCTCCAGCATTTCAAAGCTAGCACATGGAACAGCTGCCTTGGGTCTGGGTTCAAATGCTAAGCTTGTACTCAGTAGGTCTGGCTTCACTTACTATGTATTTTATCATAGCACTTCAGCTTGGTGCCCAGTGGCTTGAGTTTGGCAAAAGCCTGTCCCCCCTCCAGAAAGGCACATAATTGTCAGCTGATCTTCCAAAGAGATACCATGTGATAACCTTTTGCTGCCTGCTCCAACTCTCAGGTGAGAAGAGGGCTGTTTTCGGTGCTTTTGGTATTTTTCTTTTCATAATGTATGTATTTTGCTTTATAATGTATCACTTCTCTTCCACAGAAAGAAAAAACGTAGCTCAGACAAAAACGCAATGCATTATAACCTCGATGTCATTGTTGGAGAAGCCCCATGGCTGCTTCTGTTTTCACTACTGCAGTAGCCCCTGGCTGTCCCCAGGAAATAAAAGGAGAATAAGCATAACTAAGTCACTTTTCCCATCAAGTCTCACTTACATCTGTGACTCCAGCGATCTGGGCTTGCCTGGGGCACATAAACTCATTCTGAGCACATTGGTGATGGAGACATAAGCAGCCTTTTCCCTTCTAAGTGAGATGAAATGGTAATTCCTTTTTCCCCGCCATGAAGTCCACAGAACAGGAGTTAATGGCTGGATACTTCATATTCATTAAGCAGCAAGTCAACAAACACTATGCAATGCATATGCCCCGGTGGTTTTCATCAGGGAAGGTTAAATGTTAGAAGAACATAATTTCAAAAGACAAACATTAGACTGTTTTCAGAGGCCCCTGTTCCCCTCTGAGTGAACACCCACACTTCTTACCTTGCACTGAGGCACTTGTGGGACTCCCAGGGAATAGGTACAGTTCATTGCCTGACAGAAAACTGCCCTGTGAAAAAATGCATCCATTTTCTGCAACTTGAGAGAGGTGAATTAGCTCACAGGGGTCCACTGAGTGCTGCAGACATTATGGACTGGAGCAGGGGAAGAAAGACAACTGCAGCCAAATGCTCAAGCTTCTTATAAAAATATACTGTGAAACAGCAGGTAAGCCCCACACTCCTCCTGACTGTAATCCTACTTCAAGGTCTTCAGTCATACTTTTGTGGCAACCATGTCCTGTAAATGTGGGCATACACTCAGTCTGTGCTAGGCTCACACTTCTGTTCTGTGCTGCTCTGAATCATAGTTTGCTACTCTGAGAAATTAACCACCAGCCCTGGCTCCTGTAAAATTGTACTGTCTCGGTATTACTGTTTTTCACAAACTTCCATTCATGTAAGCTTCCTTTTAAAAGCAAGTATCCAGGAAACACTGATGTAAGACATTTTCATATGTCTGCATTCATGAAAAGTTCTGAACCAAAAGTAATGTGTCCAAATCCCTCTTTTTGTTTGAAAACATCATTCATCCAAGAATCAGAAATGTTACCATGTGACTGGTAACACAAAGAAATGAGCACATGAAGAATCACAGCAAACAGTTCAAAAGCAGCTCTGGGCCTGAAGCTGGTTCACAAGATATTTGTTGAATACTGGACACTTTGTTTGCCAAGAAAAATAGAACAAGCTATGTTTTCTAAAAAAAAAAAAAAAAAAAAGGAAAAAAAACCCCAACCAAAAAACCACAAAAGTACCATGCTTATATATTTCTTGGCTTAGTCTTTCTCTGACCTTGCCTGGAGCTATCCCCCTTTACAGCACACAAATAAAACTAGTATGTGCCTGGTTTACCCTGGACCTGCCCTACTTTCCTGCCTTCAAATACAATAAGGAGGAAAAAGAAAGTATGTTGAGACCTTTGCACTGAAGAACCTGAGACTCCAGGAGAGAACAAAGAGCCCCCTGTCTCTCAGACTGCAAACACTGGGCTGTAGTGAGGAAGACAGTGGGAGGAGACTACAGCAAGGATCGAAGAGCTATGGGGAAGCTCTTAAGGACTGAGAGACAGGGAGAACAAGCATCTTAAATGGCATGGAACACAGAGGTTCAGGAGGATGGGACATGGGATGCCTGGGAAAAAAGGTGGCTCTAGGATAGGAAAAGAGTTGTGGCAGAACAATGAAGAGGCTGTGAACTTTGCGAGTGAGGCAGGGGGCACGGATGACAGGGAGAAGCTACGTGCCCTCCCTACACAGGCATGAGCTGGAGACTTGGACTAGGATGAGGGGCCTGAGGCTAGGAGGCACTACAGGCCAGAGTGAAAGGCTGACAGTCGTGAAGCTGTACAGAGCTTTGGGGCAGGTAGGGAACAAGGGTTTCTCTACTGAAAATATCCTTATCTACATACCTGCATGCATATAAAAGATGCTGTCCCTGCTCCACCCACATGAACATCTCTTCCCACTTTTTCATACTCTCTTTTGCAGCCAGAGCCACATTAGCCCTGGCTCACACTGTCCCATCTGTGTGTTGGGATGTGACAGTGTTATATTTTCCATAGCCAGTTTCCATTTCCAAGGAAATGTTTTGATCTAGCTCTGAAGCCCAAAGTGTATATGAGTGTTAAGCATAGATTTCAAAGTGATAGAGAAGAGTGGGTATCGGGAGAAAATTACAGGGAAAATAGAGAGAAGGAGGCATTTCTTTAGACAGATGGTCTCATGAAGGCAATGTCTGAAAACTGCAATATGCTGAAAGTTCAGCCACTGCAATGCTGGAGTTGATATTAACCTCATCAAATACCTATCAACTTGCTCTTACTCATTTGAAAACTAATTGAAAAGAAGACCAAAAGTATCACACTGAAGTTAAGCATCCCAGTCAGATGCAGAAATTAAACCACACATATGACAAAAGATTGTAATTCTCACAGTCCCATTTCAGTCCTCAAGTAACCAGCCTCCCTATTGCCTTCAGCAAGAGTTTTGCCAGAGTAAAACCTGCAGAATTCCATGCCAGGATATTACTATAAAAAACGTTAACTTTTGACAGTACATTAGGGGATTACATTAGGGAGCATTAGGTGAAGTGTCAACTGAAGATGCTGCATAAGAAGAAAGATGTCAAGAAGAAAACAAGCCACAGTATGATTTCATTTCGTGAGAGAGACTGCAGCGCACTCCTTGAATTTTAGTGGATACAATGCTTCTCAGTTTCACATGCTGTGAACCAGCAGTGATAAGAGGAAATGGCTGATGACAGCCGTGATAATTTCTTTAGACAGCAGCAACGAAGAAGAACACAGCAAGCTACCCTCTTAATTAGGGACATTTTATGCTACAAGCTAAAATTGCTGCTTTCTTAGACCTTTGGCAACTACACAGGCAAAAAGAAGGAAACTGAAATATTTAAAAGCTTCTTCATGGATGAAGAAACAGTGGCATCTATAATATTTCCTGCCTACTTGAGCACATACTAGGATACAATTTGCTTTCTCGCCTAAGAGAGGTGAGCTAGAGAGAGGAATGAGCCATCTGGAGGCTACAATTAATATACCAATCCTGTATGTACCCTAAAAGAAGGTAGTTTGCACAACTGTGCCTTTTACACACCATCGAAGCATAGCAGCAATGCAGAGAGCCTGTTCTGTAAGCCAGTAATTCCAGTACGTAAGTAGAAAGTTTAGGGCTTGCCAATGGAGTCCAAGGAAACATCTTCCCAGCAGAAGAGCAGAGCACAGCCAGCACGAGTGCTGGAATGCCACTGAAAGTTGTTTCTTTCAGCATAGCTAGCTAGCACAGAAGCCAGATATATCAGACAGGAGGGAGAGGAGTCAAAGGAACCTGTGGAAACTGGTAGATACTGATGATTTAAAGGCAGCACAGACCTGAAGACAACTTAGTCACTGCCATTCACTCTCTGCCACAGGCAAGGAAGGTAGGAAGTGATCCATTTTCTCTCTGTCTTGACCCAAGTTTTCCATTATATTTCAGGCAGGCCACCCTACAGAACGAGACCTGTGGCAAATACCTGGTTGAGAGACTTTCATTATTCTCCTGGGGTGAATTTTGCACATAACCTGCCTAGCAGTCCTTTTCTTTCCTAAGAGCAGTACCTTCTCCAGGTAGCACCACCAAAATAAAATGCACACATTAGAAGAAGACCCTCTGCTTTTAATGTATGAGTGAGATCTGGGTACTACAGCCCTGCTGCTCTTTTTAACAGAAAAAGCTGCATGCTTAGCATTTTCCTTTTTTTTAGAACCAACCAGTATGTTCCACTTTAGTGGCAACAACATCCCTTACCTAGCATCTAATACCTAGGAAAAGGGACCTGGAAAAAACAAAAAAAACAAGCCACAATGAAAGATTTTAAAAGCTTTCACAGCCATGGGTGAAAACTGAGGATATCAGTCCAAGGGTTCAGATTTAAGAGAGAGGACAACTTACCCAAAGAGGCTGAGGAGGCAATCTCAGCCTTTATCCCTATGGAGACCTGAGTTCTGATAGTGAGTGATTTTACAAGGAAATCTATCCAAACCTTAACAGAAGGCTGTCGCTGCTTCTTTCAGACCCTCAGACTTTTTCCTGCTACCTGATGGTTCAGTTTCCTGGTCAGACTCAAACAGCTGATGGGAGGGAAGCACATGCAGTATTTCACTCACAGGCTCTCCCTTATCATAACCTTAACTGATGTGTGTCAAGCATATAGGACACATCAGCAGAGCACCTGCTAATAACAAACCCTGAGGCAAAAAGTACCCCTAAAGCCTTCTGCTTTCAGTAAAAATTCAAATGCCCAGTGTCATGAATTGCAGCTCAAATAGCTCAAAATTCTCAGTAATCCAGAGAGTTCCTCTTTCCCAAGATATTGATTAATTCTGGGAGCTGGTCTGACATCCTCAAGGGCAATGTAGGGGGAATATAGTGGATCTAATAATCTGGTAACCATGAGTATATTTGGGAAATATTGGTAAGAGATCAGGGTTTCAGTCAACCCCAAATTAATACCTTTCATTAAATTCTGAACAACTGAATAATAGCTATATTACAAATGTGCCTGCAGACTAAATACTCAGCCACAGGAAAGTGCTGGCAAGTGAACCTACAGAACCAGAGGAAGAAAATGAATTGCAGTAAGCAGTTCTATTTCCAGCTTCCTTGCCGATTTTATCTCCCTCTTTTGTAGACTGAGCATGATATGCTTCTCTGCTTTCCAGACCATCTGAAAGCTTTGTTAATGAGTATTAGTAAATAACTTTGTTTTCACAAACTGCCTACCATCTCAGAATCAAAAAGTGCAATTATAGCTTATTCAGTTCAGAGCAGTTCTTTTATGAAGGATGTTGATTCAGCATCTTGTTTTAGCAAGCCCTGTAAATACATCTTTAAAATTATCTCTCCAGGAGAAAAAAAAAATCAATTTTAATTTTCTGCCTGTTTACCCTGATGCAAATCAAACAGACACAATCTGCCCCTTCAGAGCCAGCCACGTTGTGCTGAGCTCGTGATTCACAAGGGATTTCTTTCTTTAGTCAAGAGACAGACAATGTGGTAAGCATATTGATTACTCCTAATATATACTGCAAGGGCACAGCAACAGCTCCTAGGTGCGTGGTGTATCTCATGGCTTTCATTTAAGTACTGAGATACTGCTTTCTTAATCTATAGACAAAAACCAATTTAATTTCCATCTTTACTAATCAAGGCTTAGTATCTATCTGCTGCTTAGCACAACTGACTGAAACACTCTGGCTTGCATTCACAGCCTGGCACAGAAGCAGCTTATTGCTGTAATTAGCTTTAATTCATACACTACCACACATGCACTGTACTGCTGTAGAGAAAGCTCAGATTCAGAGCTAACAATCATCAGCATCAAGACCCACCTAAAATGTATTAACTACAACAGCTGCCTATAATTTGATCAGTTTTATTAGAAAGTTTCTGTCTAGCTGTCTCTTTGCCACTGCTTTCTAAACATAATATTGCTTGACTGGCCCTCTACAATCCACGACTCACTGAATGATGCAGTCACTAAGATCCTATAGGTGAGTAGGACTGTTGAGCCAAAAGTTTTCAGACTGCCTCAGGGCTTTCTGCAGAAGCTATGCACAGCCCCAAAACACAAGCAGCACAGCAGAGACAAAGGCACAACCCCCCAGGGTATCCCCCTGTTGGGTACATCCACAGGGGGCAAGCTAAACAAGCTGAAAGGAACATGGCATCAGGCCTTGCTTTGGATTTGCTTTCAATTTCTTTTTGGCATGAATCAAGGCTAATAAATATCTGATTGAAACTTACTTTCCTGTGATTTTAAATCGAGGAATAATGAACATGCTTATTTACAGTGACAGCCACCTTTCTCCCCCTCAGGTGTCTTGAACTCACAGGCTGAGCCTCAGTTACCACATGAGATCTACACACGGACTTGCCCAAACTTCAGGAGCAGACTAGTTCTGACATTCTGCATGGTGGCCAGCTCTGACAGGGACATTAAGACTTTCTTTGCTGGTATAAATGGTAAAAGAGGAAGTCTAAAAATTCCATCAATACATGCAGTGCAGGGGTAAGTTGAAGAATACTGCCCAAACAGGCAATATTTGATTTCGAATTCTGAAAATCAGAAAGGGCATACTAAAGATGCAAGAAGTCACACCATTCCATCTCTGTAGTCTTTTGCTCTGTGGAGCTTTGAACAGTTCCCAACAGCAGTCAACAAAGAGGACTGAAATCTCTGACCACAACTTTCTTTTTCTACTGCTAGGCATGTATCTTCAAATATGACAGCACCTATCAGCCTTTTGGGGAGCACTTATTTTATACTATCTCATTTCCAGCCATTTCACACTTTTCCAAACCACACTATTCATGACCTTGCAAAAATTGCTGCTGTTTGAAATGAGCCTGGATGATCAAATACTGGAAATGCAGCTAAAAATAAGAACTAGATGCAGACTAAATGAAGTGTATGTGTATATATATATATAAAACCCCAACAAATAAAACCCATATATAAACCCCAACAACTTACTAAGTTTAAATGGGTTTTGTCCTTATTAACTTCTTCCCTTTTGCCTCTCAGGAAGGTCTCATTTGAGATTGAAATTGTGTGGGTCTTGTAGTCATGACACTGCATACAAAGTAGCTGCTCTTTTACTTCAGACAGAGGAAAATGCTTTCATAGCTGCCTCTCTGAATGACAGCACCTACCTGCCTTGCTAAAACATGCCCTTAGTCTTATGAGAAAAGCCACAACAAGACAGAAGGCTACTTACTAGTGTTCCATAGAGTCCAGGCGGGAGTATCAGAGGCTGAAATTCACTGTGCCTCTGATGAGAAGATTTAGTTCCCTGCAGCATTCAGACAGTTGGTCCCATTACGGCCCATCGGGCGGCTGAGTTAAAGGGTGGCCGTGCACAAACATAAACAGCTTGTCAGCACAAGCCAAAGAGGCGGGCCTGCCCTGCCAGCCACAATGCGAGCCAATGATTAGCTCCTTCTTCGCATTCTGGGTGTTCAAGATACTGCGTTTCATTCTTAAGCAGGGGAACAAGAAGGACTGACTGGGAAGGGCTAGGGCTCGACGGTTTACTGCTAGGCATTAAAATGCTTAAGGTGGAAGGGAAAACAAAAATCAATAGATCACTTCAGGAAAAGCACATACTTGCTGTGTATTCATACAAACACTTTTAGGGAGCCTGCAGGTATCTCCAATGCACTGATTCTTTTAGGTCAATCAAACATACAAACAAACAAAAGACCTCCAAATTAAATTTAGTTCATACTCACTGTCTAGAAGTTTCACTTGCAAAGTCTCTAATTTTAATTCTCTCCATCCTTTTTCTTATTTTCATCCTTCCTAACATGCTCTATCTGCTTTATTTGCTGACAGTGGCATTTCTCATTTCTCTGTCACAAATGTCTTACCCTGACCTTCTTGACCTGACCTCTCAACCTTCACTGATCCTCCTATGACTGCTTCTCTTTGCCTCCATCTTAACTGCTTATTCTTTTGGTCCTGATCTCCCCAAAAGAGCAGTGTCACAACAGAGGCACCTTAGGGTAAGGTTCTGTGAGACAACCAATTTGATCTAGCAAGTTATTACTGTCAAAAGTAGAGGTGTTAAGTCTCCCTTTCCTTCAGCACCACACTGTGCCCTCCTTGTCTGTCCCCCCATCATTCAAGCAAAGGTAATGTAGCACAGAAGTAAATGCTTCTCTGTCAGTTTACTGATCTTAAAACAGAGACAAAAGAGGTATTGCATGGAGTGAATATTCCCTGAAATATAAGCTTCTTCTGAGCTTGCCTCAGCCATTTATGATCCCACCTGTCTGCCCAAGTTCCTCTCCTTTGTTGTTTGAACTGAATTGTTCCTAGTTAATTGAATACCCTGCTTACAGCTGCTGATCCCATTTCATCCCAGCTCTGTCCTACTTTCTTGTGCCTCTAGTTTGGCTGTGAGGCCTGTCTGACACCAAAATCTGCCACATCAAGTATTTTATAATAACTCCCTGCATAAATATCATGCGTTGTGCTTCAAGCCTCAGGCTCTTTGAGCTTTTTTGCTTTGGAAATAACTAAAATCCTCCTTAAAAACCATGCCATCTTTTTGGCTTTCACTGTTTTTACTCTGATCTTTCTGATTAATTTTTCCCTCAGCATCTACTCCTCCCTCTCTTGCACTCCCAAAGGCACCCTATTTCTTGTTATATTCTATCCAGCTTTTACTATTTGCTTGTGCAGGCTCCTGTACCACTTTATGTCAGGGATTTACGAGCATCCATTTGTATTTTTCAGCTTTCTGCTTTTCTCCAGTCACATATTTCACCCTGTGCTTTAGGCATGTCGTATTAAATGCCCTGACAGCTCCTAATTTTAAGATCCTTTTCTGGGGTCAAATTAAAGCAGTTCAATCACACTACATTCTGTGTAGTCTTAGCACAAGTCGTTTCTCTCCCCCTCTCCTTTGATAAAGGAGCTGAACTCCCTGCAGAGGCAGATGCTGGAGTTAGCACCTTGTTCAGATGGGCGGGCATATCGCAGCTCCCTGGCTTCTGCTGACAGGCTGCACGAGAGTTCTGGCACAAAGCACTGCATCACAACGTGCTGGGGTCACGTTTGCAAGTTTTTCTTCACAGTGAGACATACTAGGCACGTTCTTCAATGACATCGCAGATTCTGATGCAATTGCACAGCTCCATTAGCTGCCACACAGTACATAACATACACTGCCTCTACTTTTGCCCAGATTTCTTACTTAGTCTGTGCTATCCACACCAACACCATTATTTTACCAGAGCTCTCTTCTAGTATTTTTAACATGTAAATCTCTGTCTAGGTCGACAGTGTGATCACAGTATTTGATTACTTTAATTATCTTGATTATTGAGTCTGGATCTTATTCCCAATGCACCTGCATTGTTTTCCACAAAAAATTCAGCAACTGAGGTAATCTTTTGTTCCATACCACAGCCACATTGCCTACACCTCCATGAATGCCATGCTTTTATGTCCTGAGCTCCAAGGCCTTTTCAGAGTTTCTCCTTTCTTACTGATCGACTCCCCCAGCTCTCTTCATCACAAGGCCTGACTTTTCAGCTCTCTTCCTACAAAGCTCTCTTTTCTTACCTTGTCTTCTATGCGGAGAATGCCCTTCTTCATCAAATCAAATTATCTATTTTTCTTTCTTTTCTACAATCTACATGTCACAAAATATAGAAACAATGTATCAGAATGAGAGTAGGAGAAACAATGTGAATAGGCAAAAAAGTCACTCCAGAAAGAGGGATGTTTCATCCGTCTATATAAAATATATGTGCTACAAATCTTCTACCATCAACTATGTACTGCAAGTTATGCACCTTACGCTGTTAGATTTTTTATGGAACAGGATAGGCATGAAAAGCCTTTGATGGATATGGATCAAGTGCCCAAACACTGTACATAAGATTGTGAAAAGACTGCTATGAAAAGACTGTTTGTAGATGCACAAGAGAAAGCAAGCTAGCTATTGCATCTCTGATTCCCATGGAAATTTATTTAAGATGCTAATTCAGTGTAGCCACAAATAAAGAAACAAAAGAGAGAGCAAGAATGAGCTGATTTAGTGGACTTTGTTGAAAAGGCACACTTTAGACAAAGTCACCCTGGGTACAACTCCTGTGACTCCAGTCATACCCTTATGCCAAGGATGAAGCTGCCTCTTTGTCCTTAAGCCTTGTAGGACGCAGGAAAATTGTTACCAGCATTGCCAACAATACCAACCCAGGCACCAGTTAAGTGTGATGGCCAAGCTGATTTAATAACCTACTTTCACCAAAAAGGTCATCATCCCCTTCTCTTTATCACCATTCCCAGCTGCACAGGCCTGCTCCTCTCACATGTGTTCCAGGAACAGTGTGAAAGCTCACAGACCAAATGTGTCTTGCTGGATATGTTTTTCAGACAGGTTAATGATCTGACTCATATCTGTGCCATGTTAAGCACCCCAAGAGCCAGTGGAGGGAAACAATAAACATATGTGGCTGAAGATGGAGAGGGAAAAAGGTGGAGACCAAAATCACTACCTTCTTTTTCGTATGCAAAATATGGCCATCATCCCCAGAAGCTACCATCTATTCTGGGGTGAAACTTAAAACCATAACCCCCAAACCCATGCCACTCTTAAACACAAGATCCCAAAAGCTGATGAGTCCCTTCCAGCTCAGCATATTCTAGATTCTGTGATTCAGCAGAACTTTGCCCACTCCCTCATTTGCGGGCTCCATGGGTGACATTTTGACTCTGCCCCTTTTATATTACCACCCATGCATCTGGCTTCTACTATTTATTGTTTGTTTCGAAAACTGTTTTTTTACCATTTTGTGGCCTCAGCCCACCCTCACTCTGCCCTTTCTTCTCAAAACAAGCTAAGCTGGATGCTATTTTGCCTGTTCTTTGTATCTCCCTTTGGGGCCAAGAAGGAACCTCAGGCTCCCTGAGGCTCAGCCTGACCAGTTCATATCTATGTTGCTGCTGGGAGGAGACCTGCCCTGGTTCTCCAGAAGAAGCCACAGATGCTGCAGAATGGAGTGGAGTGAGAAGATTTTTGTCATGTTTTACTGGCCTGCTTTCAGTTATAAAGGAGGTTACAAGTTATTCCCAGAAAACACACTAGCTCAAGCAATGGAAGACTTCAGATAGCAACAAAAGAAGTGAAACTGTGTAGCTGAAATGTCTCATTTTTCTGTTAAAAAAGAAAACAAATGGCAGAAATGGGAAGGGGAAGAGATTGTGTGCAGATGCACCACACTAACATATGAGACTGCAGTCAGTGGGAACTTGGACTTAGTCCCAGCTCAGAGCATGTGCATTTTGAACTTTGAGCTCTTGGACCACTTCCTAATTAGAGAGCAAGTGACACTCTGTGGAACTATTTAACCCTTTGGTGGTGCCTCCTGAGGTGTAGCAAATGCCAGAAGAGACTCTGGGGATGTGTCTAACCCCTGGAGGCCACATAGACTATAGGACCTATCCCTGTGCTCCAAATGGCTTAAGTGAAACAAGTGCTGTCAGCATCTCTTTTCGTGGGTCTCTACACAGAAAGATCAGGCTTACAGCTACTCCTTCCTGCACTGCTGAACAACTGCTGGGATCTCCCCCTAATGTGCCAGCTTTCCATCCAGAATCTCCCTGTCTTCAAGAGAGAATGATTCCTTCAGCCTCATCAGTAATGCCACACCAAGGATCAGATCAAACAGATACCCACTGCAACTTAATAGTGTAAATAACACCACACTGAACACAGAGACCTGCTTCTCTGCTTCACAGGAGTGTAAAAGCAGCAGAGTATTATCAAATTGTAACTGTAACTAAAAATACAATTACAGCATTAGGAGCTGTGTAGAAAGAAACGGGTTATACAGCTGATGTACATCAACAGCTGTCATGACTATCACTGGTGTTCTAGTTAGATGTGCACTAGTGATTTCATTTTTTATATCCCTTTGTTAAGTGGCAATATTATGTCCTACCTATTTCACAGAAGTTCTGTGTGGATACATTTACAGTTCTTTGAAGCTCTCACTGAAGACATTTCAGACATAAAAACTGTTATTATTTTCACTATTGACTTAAGAAATATATCCTTTGAAAGCAAATAAACAGGATAACTACTTTGGCAAGATAAGGGGGTTTTTAAAAAATTTCCTACCATCTCGAAGGTCACTCATTCCAAGCACAACACAAATACACTAATAAAAGGAGATGCACCTCCAAAAATACATGCACTGTGGGTAAAGGTTAACTTTGGCACTGTAAAGCAGAGTAAACATACAAGTTTGAAGTCCATCTATGCAAGTTTTCTCCCTAGCTTCTTTGTGTCCCATGCTCTGGTGAGAGATGGTTTACAGGCCTCAATTGCCACGGAGTTCAGACGAAGCCTTTCAAGTACAAACTACTCTTTGCACATGCCCTTCATTCCCCACTCAGTTGTGCTCTACCTTATTTGCAGACTAAAGGCTGCAGTTCCCATCTCACCTGGAAGTCTGGCAGTCAAAATTTTTGAGCCTTAAGGTTTTTCTAGATGGAACTGTGACAGCAAGGTAGCAAAAGTATCAAAGCTACCTCTAAAATAGCTATCCAATGTATGTGCTGTTAAAGTAGGAGAGAACTCAGTCAAGAAGCAAAGCCAATTAGCCTGTCTTGGGCACCATACTGCCATAACTGGCTTCTATATCCAAGCTGGCTATAAGCTACTTTAAGTCTTGCTTACTACACTACAGGCATTTCTCAGTTAAATTCTGTGAATTAATCTAGACACAACATTTGAATCTCACTGTTATTATGGGGTGATTTATGCACTTCTAGAGGGGTTTTGCAAACAGTGCTGAAACACTCCTTATCTCTGATTAGGTTTAGAGTCCAAAAAAATATTTCAGAAGGACAAATACTTTGGCTTTGGAGCACACCTACATTCAGAGTGTCAGGTATGCAGACAAAGAGAGCCAAAAAAGAGCTACAGACCCAGCACACACATCCACCCTAATTTCAAATTACAAGAAGACTTGTCTCCAAGGAATGCTTTCCTATAAAACAGTATAAACATTTCCAGCAGTATCTTTGGAACTGACAAGTTCCTTATTAGGTATGTCCTTTACAATGTGGGCTTGCTCACAAGGAAAAAGAAATTGCCTCTCCAGTTTCTTGCACTTCTCTGTGGGTTGAGATGTTCTTGCTCACACAGAAGATCTCAAGGGAAGTTGCCAAAAGAACTCTTTTGTGAAGACCTTGCTGTTACACAACAAACAGACAGCATTAATTAGAAGACTGCCTTCAAGATAGCTGTAGTTCCTGCTCCCATAAGAAACCTATTCATCATGAACTCAGCACTAAATATTCCACTTGTTTCCTTGGCACAGAACCAAATTTCTGCATCAACAAGAGCAAAGGATGCTCAGAGACCAAGAGGGATTTGCCCATCACAGGAAAAATGCTCAGATTAGCAATGCAGTGACCTTGTTTCAAAGAAAGCACTTTAATACATGCCTTTCTGTCAAGCATATGAGAACTCCCGCTGATTTCACTGTCACATCAATGAGGTCAGCCATGGATTTATCCAGGAACTAAAAGGAATTAACTCCCTTCACACATACACACCCCCTGAATAATGGCCAGAATGGTCTGTGCCCAATGGTGCAGATGTGACTTGTCCCTCCCCTCTCCCAGTGTGGATCAGGAGTTTACCTCTCCTTGAATGAGACTACTGATGCATTTTATGCCTACTTGCTGAATAGGAGTGAGTGGGATACCAAAAAAAAATGCTATACCCAACTTACTTTTACATCCCCTTTCTACCCAGCAAGCCTAGACAAAGTGTGCCCATTACCAACCATGCAGAAACACCTAAATAATTTAAATGCTTGAAACTGCAGAGGCACAACAAAGGTCAGAATCATTCATTTTGATAAAGAAATCCAAAGAGATGGTGGTGTGTACTGTGTAAGTCTGCAAGCAAACACAACAGTCCAAGTTTTCGTTATCCTCATATAACAGGCTAGTAAGAGGAATTTTAATGAATTCCAGGTGCTCTCAAGTCAAGGTCCTCGTGATTACCTATCCCATGTAAAAACAGGGACATACTAGCTCTCAAGCAAAGCCCTATTATAAAGGTATTCTGAGCAGCAGGAGAGGGAAAGAAGACCTTAACATTAAAGATACTACAAACCTCAGCCATGCAGGAGAACTTGATTAAAATATAAAAGTCCCCTTGAATCAAGTAGCACATGGCTAAACCTGTCATGTAAAGAGAACCAAACCACCCCCATGTCTGGATTTAATTACACCATGCCATTTTACAGCAGCCTAAGAAAACTGGACTGGGGGTCAAAAGAATCTTAGAATAATTCTTTAGTCAATCACACATATTAAGAACCTGGGTAAGAATGAATAACAGACAACATCAGCAGATTGAGTGTACAAAGGTTCTAATTAAAGATAAGAACAACAACAAAGAAATCTACAGACAAATGGCTCACTTCAGAGGGATAGTAGCTACCACAATTTCTATATGGTCTCCAAAATTCAAACAAACCTACAAAACTAATGCATACTGAAAGGATGGAGTTCTGTTCAATATGTGCTCACTGATTTGAAAAGAAAGGGAATTCATGGAATGCTGAAATTCTTCAGAAATATATCTTTTCTTAGGAGTTCTACACATATTTAAAACAAATTCTCCATAAGAAAGTATTTGTATGAGACTGTATGTTTATATAGCAACTATAAATTACAAGGAGAAATCTGTATAAGAACATACTTGTAATTAGTATGAAAGTATAAAGGATATAACATTTAATTATTTTTTCAGTGTGAGTATAAAATCAATGAAATTTTTTTTAACAAAATATTTCTAGATATGTTTCTTGCAAATGTTAACTGGGGAGAAGGAACTTAAAGTCTTTTGAAATATTACCTAGCCAGCAAAGAAACTTGGAGATACTGTATATTCTAAAATGTATATGCAAAAGCAATGCCAACGCTATCTAAATTAGTAAGGGTTTCCTGAAGATATGTAGCATGAAACAAAATTACAATCACTATAACCTGCATCCAGCATCACTATGGTATTTTTATAGTAATGGGAAATCAGTTCCATGTCTGGGGTTTTTTTTCCTATTTAACAGATTGTTTTATGAAAAAAGCGCCACTTCTTCCAGCATTCATTCGTCTTATCGCTCTAAAAGTACTGACTATTCTGCCTCATTCCTTGAGCAAGGATCCCCTGATTCTGTTAAAACAGCCAGAGCTGCCTGACTGCAACACAATGCTCCACCAGGGCCTTTGTGTTGACCCAGACTACAGCATGGATTAAATTATAGCTCACACACTGAGACTCTATTTGCATGCAAGGAACAAAATCTGTGTGAGGTAATACTGTGTAGTACCCAGGGTCTGGATGAACAGCAGGCCTTGAAAGTTTGTGTGCATTCAACTTGTGCTTTTCTGCGTGCTTGTCAAGGTCAGCAGTGTGGCACGTTTAAAGGAGGCTTCTTGCACTGAAAGGATTGTTGTTTGCTCTTGGCTGCTTTCTGACTCAAGCTCAAGCTGAGAGAGACCTCACCAGAAGGAGGTAATGATTATTGCAATGGAAAATTGCAAAATTCAGCAATTGCTCATATTAATGCAGTTATTTTAAAGCTGTATTTCTTGGTCATTTTAAGGACAGGTGAAAGACAGCAAAAATCACAAGTCAGCCAGAAAGGAATCTATCTTGAATCCATCCCACTGGCATCCATAGATATGATGATGCCTAAAACCAAACATATGTGAACCCCTTGATATTCTTGAGGACTCAAGAACATTAGTGTCCACAACACAGAATAACGGGTCATATGCATTCTGAAAAGGAAATATTCTGCAGGTTCAAAAATCTGTTTAACTTGTGAATGAGGGAAAAAGTTAAACTTTCTCAGTAGCATTTCAAAAAATGAAACTGAAGATAGTCCAGTCTTTTTTCCTTTCACTTCCTTCCTCACCCACGGTAATTTCAGACTCTACAGCAAGTTCCAATATCACTTTTTGGAAGAGGAAAAACCCACAGAGGTATTTTATACCATCCTCAACAGAAAAAAATTACCATTCAGGGTTTTTTTCTAAGAAATCTTGTTACAGCCATACTTAGGAACCTCCTTGCTACACAGAGGTACTGAATGCCATGATACTTGCCCAAAGCAGAATTTTGTTGTCAATTGTGCATTTTTAGTGCATTTTAATACTATAATCTATAAGCATGGTAATTTTATATTCCTCCATTAAGTGACCCTATTTCAGCTGTTAATAGATTAACAGCCTTTAGTGGTTAGTATGAAATTTTTCATACTAGATGTTTGCCTCATTAAAAAAAATCTGCCAAAATAATTGAGTAATTTCTGAGAACAAGATTAAGAAAAATCAGATTGCTTTGCATGACAAAAAATCAGGTGTCTTTATTTGAGAACTATGAAAATCCTCAGCTTTTCAGAAGGAGCCTGAATACAAAACAATAGGGAAAGGCTTTAATCCAGACAATGACTTTTTTAACATCACATGAATATGTACATTAACTTCACTATGACCCAATGCATACTCACTTGGGAGATGAATTTTTTTGTGATACAGGCAGCTTGCTTTCTGTCCTTTCCTAGCGTTTGTGTAGCACCCCTTAAATACAAGCCTTGCAGCAGAGGAAGATATTAAACCAGACACACCCAATCCAGTTCAATGAAAGATAATAGATTAAGTTCACAAGGCACTGAAGGAAACTCTGGTATGAGGATAAGTATTCTCATGGGCAGCTCTCTTAGAAGACATACTGTCTTACAAATCTCCCCACTATGAAATAATGCTGGTTTTATTGCATACTGTACTATTTCCTCACTGTCAGGGTTGTTCCTTCCTAATTACAACTATGTTAGCCAGCTCAAGACCTCCCTGTGGTCAAGAAGCATGCTTCGCAGGTGAGGAATAGTGGAAGGTCTTGGTCCAGATAGAGCCAGTGAAATCTATTCAGTGAATAATGCCAAGTGAACAGAACAAAGAGACTGCCCTGTCACTGTATTTCTCCAAGTTGGCTCTTAGTGCGATCATACTTTGGCTATAGCAAATAAAATGGCCAACAATTGTTAGCAGCAACAATTAAGCCATTCATTGTGCCTTTTGGAGAATGATAGATGGAGTTTCTTGTACCATCCTCACCCCAGCTGCACTCTTTGTCAATTCCTCCTTCATGGAAGTTTTGCGATTTGAGCATCTGTTCTGAATCGGTAGATAAACAAACTACTCTGGACTATGGTATGTACACAGAGCCACTGACAAATAGTCCTGTGCAGAGACAGCGGCCCACTGACCTAGAGAATTGCACTGCCAGTGTGATAGGCAGCCCTATACCTACTTTTAATCCCCATACCTGATTAAAGCAATCAGCTGAAGGGATCTCTTTATAAAGGCACTCTATTAACACCTTTATTTAGACAGTTCACCAGAAGCACAGATGACATTGTGATGTTGTACCACTAGTTGCTCTGACAACACTCAACTTTCCTCAGTGACAAAGAGAGGGGGAGAATATTTACAGGAAAATGCTTTCCAGATGATAGGGCCAGAGTAGTGTGGGGTCTCTGCTGCTGAAGGCTCTAAACTTTTTTTTCCCAGCTCCATAAATCATAACATCAGCTCTGATTTCTCCTAGGGTTAGCTGGCTAAGGATCAAGGAGCATCAAAAAGAGCTTTCTTCCTTCTGCTCTCCCTAGCACTTGCAAATCAGATGTGTCTATCTGCCCTCACATCTTCCAAGAATAAAGCAAAGAAAAACCTTTCAGAAAACATTTTAAAGACAGAACCATTTTTAAAAAGCATTAGTGTAAACCAATGGTGAGGCCTTTTGTTGCCCCAAAAGGACAAACTCATACTTCCCAAGAAACAGAAGTCTTTTACATGGTCCTCCCCTACCTATACTCTCTGATGCTGAACAAGCAATAAATATTTATGGAAAAGAAGGAATTAACTGCAATTATTATTTCAGGGCATGAACAATCAAGGTCAGAACCAAAGCAAACCATCACTTGTCTCCTGATAATTACAATGAAAATAATGACTTATTTTGTCATCAGTAGTTATTGATTCCTACAAGACCTTTGATGTCATAGCATGTTATTCATTATAACCATTATACAATGGCATCTATGTTACAAGCTTCTCTATGTTAACTCTCAATATGTTCTTAAAAACAAAAGCTGAACAAATTCTCCATTTCTCCTTTTATAGCATACAATCTTAATTTTATAGAGAAAAAGAGTACTTTGGCCATTCCACCTAGGAGGGACACTGATGGTTGGAAGCCCATTTGGGGGTAAAATTTTGCTATGGGAATATGCAGTATGAGTTGCATTCACTTTTAGGATGGCTATGTCTTGGCCCAAGGTTAGTAAGCATATTGTCCTGGGAACTCCAAACATACTACAACAAGTTGGGCGTTAGTTACCTAATTCTTGAATCAATTTTCAGCCTCATTGCATTACTTTTACACCGCAATTACTACTGACTAATTTAAAATCTGAGGGCCACACATACTGTAACAAAGCTATGGCAACCTATGGATTTCAGGTGTGTCAGTAGGGCAATGCTCAGAATGTCAAGGGAGTTGTCAACCTCCTCTTTCAGAAACCTAGCTATGGCATCCAGCAGGATCTACTTCTCTGCATTCTGCCAAAACCACTTATTTCAGTGAACCTATTTCCGAAGAAGAACGGAAACTGGTTCATTACAAGGAATTCAACAGAGGAAGCTCCATATCAGTCTGCAAACTCTGTAATTTCTTAGAAAGGGCCCTTGCATGAGTGAATTTCCACTGAATTGAAGAGTGGAGGGGGAACAGAATAGAAAAGGTCTTTAACGTTTTCTTGATTGCTCCCCTAAATCGGTAAAGGAGACTCAAAAGTACTGAAGCCTTTAAATTAAGACAATCCATGTTTCTAAAAAACAAACAATCTTTAGTGATTTGGTTATTTCTGATTTACTTTCTTTAAAATTAGGCCATTACTTTTAGGAATGCTTTGAAATAAATGAATGATAGGACAGGATTTCAGAATGCTCTTAACAGTAATCCATACCATTCCTGAGGATAAACTGTTTTGTCTTTGACCTTCTAGCTTATCCCCTTGGGAATCACATTATTGTCTCATAAGAAAAGAGGCACCCATCTTAATATTCCTGACCTAATGAGTTCTGCAAAATCCTTTCAAAGTACTAGCTAACCAGATTGATAAACTACTCTTTTATCCTTCCGGATCAAGCTGGATTTATGATTAATTGCATGCTTGCAAATAATCTTTCAGACTTTTATTCATCATTCCCTGTATGAAAAAAAGTGTCCGTTGAGGAGTACAACAGCCCTTCACGTTTGTTAGCTTGCATTTGCATAAATCCTTTCAACTGCTTTATGGAAGGGACAACAGTGACACTGTCAGAATAAATTTAATTTTAGTTTTTAATATGTCACTGAAGTGATACAAGTTGCAGTGTCAATGCAAAAAGAGATATCACAAAGTAGAGTTTCAAAGTGAAATCTAAAAATCCTGGGAAATTCAAGGTACAATATCTTTTCAACTGTGATCTGGCCCTCTGGGATCCTTCAGATTTTTTATTCCTGCATATACAACTAGGTTTATCACCTCAAAATAAAAATGGCACTTAGAAATCATAGCAGTTTGTGCAATATACATTTCCAGAAAGAATAACTATGCCATTTGGCTCAGATGTGTTGGTTACCTTGCCCAGTTAAGTTATAGCTTGTCCTCATACACTACAGCCTTGCCTTGTGGAAGATGAGCTGACAAGTGTACAAACTGAACACATGAAATACCTTCAGCATGGAATAGTGTGTTATAATGGGGCTTTGTGAACTAGAGAGTTGTCCTGACTGATTTCAGATGGCAGTTTAGTCCTAGTTTATGAGTATAAAACCTACTGTGTACCTTACACCATATCATTCAAGCAAAAGATAGCAGAAAAGGTGATGTTAACAGATGTGACTGCTCCTGAAATCTACTTGTAAGATGGATAAGGAGCAGAGTGATGGGAAAATTTTGTCTTATAGCAAATGCAGATAAAACACTCTCATCTGTGAGACTCTCATCTCACCCATATTGTGATCCCCACTGTCCACCTCAAATCATAGTACATTGTCCATGAGTCAATTAGTGTGATGGTCATGTGGCATGCTGCTGCTCTTTCATGTAAATAATCAACACTGAAGTTTAGATTCTGTAAATAACCAAAAGTAAACATACTTCATTAAACTTAATAATGAATATTACTACCTTAATGAAGTTTATCATGAACGTTATTAACTTAGTAATTGGCAATAGTGTCTTAACAATTTTAAGGGAAATCTTCGTTGGTGGTCCAGAACTATTTTGTAATTGTAGTCATGTTTTGGTCAGTTGAGTTAATTTCAATTAATATACTTCACTAACTTTATTCCTAAACACTAACAGCCTAAGGGAGATACTTCAAGTGAATCAGTAAGACAGCTTTAAAATAAGGTCACAGTAAGTGTATGTCATTCCCGAATTTTAATTATGTGCAATTATAAGCCCATGTCTAAGCAAAGTCTGGTATCCTGAAGACCAATTCAGATAACACAGTACTGACATCTGTGTTCTGAATTCAGATAAAGAGCCAAACAAGAAAGGTAGTAAGTGTGTGCAAAGAAGGTTTTCATTTATTTGTAATAGAGCTTGTAAGCAGTCTGGGGACAAGGATTACCTTCTGTTTCTATACAATATCTAGCACAGTGACCAAAAAAAGGTATTCCTAGGTGCTGCAGAAATAGTGAAGAGTAATAATAATATAAATGCAGAATAAAATGATAATGCCATTGGGGCAAGTCAGAATTTTATATGAGGTATACTGATGGATGTTTAATGAACTGCACTGAATCAATCTGACACTGCATGGTTCTTAGGAAGCAACTAACTCCTGTATAATCTGATTTAAAAGAAATTATCACTGCTACAGTTATTTTTCTCAGATTTTTTTCCTCAAGCAAAGCCCACAGAAAACAGAAGCATCCCTATTTATTTTTTTCTTTAACATTATCAGATGATTAAATAGATTGGGCCTACATGTGGTTTGCCATTTGAAAATCAAAATCCAAAACTCAGCCTAGGTATCTGAGCTGTGTTAAGTTACATTAATTGATGCCTCAGTTACCTTTTTATTCCTCAACTGGATGAGCTTAATGTTGTTCTTCCAAACAGATTTTTACATCTTAGTAATTCTCAAATAACAGAAATTTTTGTGGAAAAGCAGATAAAAATTTGAAGACAAGGGAAAGGAGAAAGGAAGGGAAGAAGGAAGGATTAATTACTGTAAGATCTTTATGGGAATTTGTTCTTACCTAGTTCATTTGCCTCAGAATTCTTCTCGTAGGGAATTAGGAGAAAGGAGGAGTGATCATAGAATACTAACTGGAAAGACAAGACCAACATGGATACTTAGCCTTTCCTATGACTACAGCAGAGAGAAGGGGATCATGGGATGCAGTGTTCCCTGTTTTAAAGGGCTGAGAGGGTGGGAAACACTTCCACTATGAGTAGAAGTGAAGAACACTAAAATAAAATTACAAAAAGCTGCTTGCTTGTAGTAAGAGAAAAAACTTGGGAGTGACACAAAACTCCTATCTTGAAAGGAAATGAAAAAGGGTAAGAAATACTAGAAAAGACTGTTTTCCTTTTCAGCATCTTGGTAAGGCATCTTGGTAAGTAACAATGGATTTGGCATTATTAAATCTAAATATTTAAAGCTTTGCAGGGGTTATCCGTGTTGGCAGTTCACTCTGTGCTTTGCAGAGACAATATTGAGAATTCTCTTGAATTGTGGCCAGTTGCAAACCAGCTGGACAAGATTGGTCTGGTGCAGTCACTGGTGTTGTACCCCTTCCTACTCTCCAAGAGAGGTCAACCACAAGGTGAACAGGTTTGTTCCCTGATCAGCCATGCACGCTGCCTGGCTTTCCTACAGGCCAAGGTAAAGCATCAGGCAGTTTCACACCTCCCAGAAATATTTATGCAGCAGGGCTGAAACCAATGAGGCAGCCTATCAGTGTCACTGATCTGTTACCAGGGGTAAAGGTATCTGAGAATCTGACACACCAGCAAGCACGGGAATGCTCACACCTCAGTGCTCTCAGAGAAAGTTACAAAGCATCGATGCATGTGATAGCAAATGAGATCTCAGCTCAGGGCTGCAGCACCAAGAACTGCAGGGCATTGTTTAGTATTCAGTGAGCATATGCCTAAAAAGTCAGTGCACATGCTCTCAGAATTTCAGCATCCTGTGCACATCAATGAACTTCACTTAAGCTTCATCAGGATCCATTTACATTCTGGATAAGAGATTTGGGAGGAAAACTGGTATATGATGTAAAGAGCAAAATTAAAGGCCAAAATCTGCTTTTCTGGATATCTGTCAGGAAGATGCCTGAGCAGATTTTAAATAAAACATCTCTGAAATTTTCCATCCATGTCCCAAATCTTCCCAGAAAAACTTCCGAAATTATTCAGGACACAGAATAATTTCTCTCTATTTTAGAGACTTAGGCAGAGGCTTTCAATATATAATCCAAACAAGCAGTGGATTAACTGTCTTCAGCTGAAAGCCTGCCAGACAACTACTCTTCCCACGCACATGACATTTGATGTCTGCCATTTTAATATTTTGACATTTTTGTGAGAGACATTGTCCTGAAAGGTCACCACTTGTCTCAGCAGCTGGCTGGCTGCCACTCAGGCTTGGGAAGCTTAGCTCCACAGCTGTCATCAAAAAGGACCATTTTCACAGCTAAATTTCAGGGAAGCTATGAATTTATGTCTATGAGGGGAAAAAGAAGACAAGAGGAAGGAAAGGGAAGCTTGAAAATCAGCTTTTACTTGCTACAGTGAAGACTGGCATTTATACGTATACATCTGTAAGATGAGGCTGAAGTATTTCAAAAGCAGCTTATAAACACAACAGAGTCAACAACTACCTGTGTTATAGCAGCATTATCAAGGCAGTTATACCATGGATATGTTTAGTCCTCTATTGCAGCAAACAACACACACATTCTCTCCCTAGTCACTTAATGGCAGTCACCTGTTAACAGTGAAAATAACATTTTAATGTGACTCATGAAAAGCTGACAGTACCAATGGTCCCCAAGAAATAACAAAACCTGTGAATAAAGCAAGAAACATGATACAGCAACAGAAACAAACTAGCTACAGTCTGCATTTCTTGTGCAATTATCTGACATTTATACATGGTACTGATCACAGGCTGTTTTCAGGAAGCAGATTTCATTCACAGCACAGTAAGAATTCACTAGCAATAAACTCACTAGGACAATGGCAATACAGAAGCTTTGAATTAGAAAGGAGAATAAAAAACAATGTACTGCTTCTTCAGTGCTATGAGACCAAAAATACACTGACAAGTGTAAATTTTCTTCCTTACAGTATCACCACAACACTGAGAAACCTTCAGCTCCACTGCTTCCCAACCACCTTACTATCCTGTCTTGATGCCACTGTAGCAGATAAAGATCATTTCATGTACAGACAGAGTGAGATGGGTGAAAAACATGCATTGCTCACCGTGCTATGTTCATTGTTCTTATCAGGTCAGATGCAGACTTACTGGTGCCCCTTATGATGACTATTTGTTTGCGCTTCTGATAATAAGGTATTGTCGAGTTTCTTAATGAGAAGTCCGGGTCTGCATTTATGGATTTTTAAAGAAAAGATTCCAGGTGAAAAATACCATGGAAAATTTTTCTTCTATGTGCTCACAAACTATATATTACTGCTGAAGTATCTTTCTTGCTGTATATCTAAGACTATCTAATCTAAGCAGAAAAACATCTCTCTATAAGTACCTCTTGCATTTGCTGGACTTCTCCCCTCACAAACAATATGGCAAACAGACATCCCCAAAATCAACAAACACAACTGCAAACTATTTGTTCTGGAAAGCTTTCATGCATCCCTTTTCCTCAGCAGCTCTTCCACTGAAAGCCAGAACAATACTGCAGAGAAGCTTTCCCTGTCAGGATGTTTTCAGCTTTCATCTCTCTGCTTTTTCAAGCAGAAGACCAAGGTAGAAACCTTAATTAGCAATCTGAAAGCACCACACAGGCAAGGAATACTTACATTTGCAACTGTATTTGTGATATTTGCGCACTGATCCAGCGACTGGTGATTACAAAGAAGAGCAAGAGCTTTTTAGGCTCCCTTTCAAGTCTTGCAGCAGTGAAATGAAGGCTGCTATCTGAAAGCTACTCATTTTCTATATGCTGTGCTCTACTTGCTTCCCATGTGCGTACAACACAGCTGCCAGATTTAATAACCATGTCAGCCTGCTTTTCCCAGAAAGCAGCAGAGAGATGACAGGATGAAGATGAAGTAGCCAGTGCGTTAATCTCTAGTTATGGCTGCACTAAGCCTTGAATGAATGTCAGAGTTTAATGCCCTTGAAAAAAAAAATAAAACAAATCAACACTATTTGTGAAAATGAAAAGTGCAAAAGGATTTCAGAAATGTTAATCCATACCTGCCTCAGTGACATGAAAGTATATTAAAGACATTTTGCCTTTGTTTTTCTCTCAGTTAAGAAATCCTAGGACTTGAGTTAATTTTTTTTCCTTTCAGAATAACATTTTTCCTAGCAGTGTATGCTTGTACCCCAAAAGAAAAAAACCATTAACTGACAAATTAGTTGAGCTTCCCTCCTCTCCAGTTCCTCTCTGGAAAAAAGTATTTCCATACCTGTTTGTCTTTGCTGACTTCTTTCAGGCAAAAAAAAAGTTAATAAAAAGGGGGGAAATTCTCTTTTACCGTTTAAATTCTCCCACACACAGTGGTTCCTAGAGCACTGGACTTTAGTATCTGCTGTGTTCAGTTCATTGCCAAGGTGGAGCATCGCCGTACCTCCAGCTATAAAACCAGTTCCACGCAAGGGAAGGGTGGCCAGACTTTACATGACAAGAGAAGGTGCCAGTTGTGCAGTCAAAATAACAAACTGAAAATAAACCCAGAAACGTTCAGTTGAATCTGCAACAGTGCAGGGATGCCGCAGAGGTCATATGACATCTGTGCGCGTCTTTTTCTCGCTCTCATTTATATTCCCTTCACTTCCCTTGGAGGCACCTGTCTCAGCGGGGAGTGGTTTCTGTGGAAACTACGGACAGTTGGTTTTCCCCTTGGAGAAACTGTTACTATGGTAACCTTACATAATGTATATGGCCTAGATTCTTTTTAAAAATATCTAACCCTGAAATTCTCATTATAAAATTAGAGCTGATTTGTCTGGGGGGCAGGAAATATAGTTATTTAAAAATTGCATTAGAAATGTAGGTTAAAAAAAATCCAAAATGGTGTTACAAATTAAATGAGACTGTAGGGGGCATGTCATTGCATCAGTCACAAAGACAAAATAATTTCTAAATGCCAGTAAACAAGGTCTATTATTTAGCACTTGTGGGAAGCAAGGAGGAAGGGAAGCACAGACTTGACATCATGGCTCACTGCAGCAATCAATACTGCATCTTGCAGAGTCGAAATTTTCTCTGTATGTTTATTCTTCCAGCAACCAGGACTTCATTTAATGATGTAAGCCCAAATACTGCCTACATCTACCCCATTCAAAACTGAAATATCAGCTTCAAAGTCACTTACCCTGCACTATGATATCATGCTACATCAAAACTCGAGGAAGTGCTTGAAAGGTGCTGTGTGAGTCAGTGAGGCAGTAGAGCAGAAGCAGAGAAGGCACACTGCTGTTTATATGACTTTCCTCTCAGCTCAGAGACAAACCGGCACACAGCCCTGGTGGGGAGGGCAGGCAGGTCTGTCAGATTGCATCAGGGACAGGGGGATGTTAGGGCCCCAGCAACGGGGCTGGGCAGGGAGAGCCTTCTAAGTCAGCAGCTGAAGACCTGCTTGGTTGGGAATGACAAGAAGTAGTAGTCACATCATAGATGTTTTGTGGCCCCGGTGAAACAGGTCTCTGTTCCCTGCCCTATCTGCAGCCACCCTTGTAGATAACCCTTATACTGGTAATACAAATCAAAAGTCAAATGGTTAAGAAGGCAAAGCTACCTGTTCAACTCCACACAAAATTGGTGATTTCAGTTTGAACAATACTGTTGGGGAAGCTTTGCTAAAATCCAACCTCTGAAATATCTGTATTGTGATTCAGTGGACTGGTATCTCTCCTGACCTGACAACCTAGTAACTGTTATTAGAGTGAACTACATTAATATAGACGGGAGACTGATTTTTCTTCTCCTATTCAGAAGATGAAAAAGAGAGAGCACCCAGCCTACAGAACATATCCCCAAAACTTAAGCAAGGTCCTCCTACATTCTGCAGTGCAAAGGGGCTCTCCAGGTGAGACAAAGCAGGCATGAAGCATTGCTTCAAAGCCCACAGCATTTATCTTTCTTTCTTGTGTAGTGAAGACATTTTTACAAAAGAGACTCATGCTGCCTGAAGGTGAAGGGTTGTTTGGGATGTGGCTTCTCCAAGTAGATATTCAAGACCAGGGCTACACAAAAAACTTGCTGGTGCCACAAGTAATCAGACACACTCTAATACAAAATCCCTCAAAGAGGTTTCACTGTAGTGGGCAAAAGTCCCTGGACTTTTAAATTAAAGAAGAAAACTGCTCCATAAGTTGCACTGAATACCCAAACTGACCTATACAGGAGCTTTACTCTGAAAATCACACAGAGCAGTATTTTATCAGAGGCTGTGCACAAAAACACACCTTTTTGTCCATGAAACTCAAGAGTTGTCTGAAGATGTGAGAGCATTAAACATTCTCTTTCTTTTACACAGAAAAACGAAGGAGATTTGATGCATGGTGTTAACTTCAATTGGGTTTAAGGAAGTTCAGCATCAGCAGGATACAGTCTAAAATTTACATGACTGAAAAATTTATGATTTATCAAGTATCACATTCCTAGACAAACATTACACAGGAGTCAGTCCTCTCTGGCATTTGACTTTTAAACCCCAGGGCTCTCATATTCTATCCCCAGGACATACAACCACAAAGCATTATAATCAATCTTCTCCTTTTTAAAATTAAAAAACAAATTGGAAAAAAAAAAATCTACATCCATTTCTGAATTAGTCTTATACACAAAATTAAAGAATAATTAGACAATGACCAGTGAAACATATATTTAATAGCCCTAGGAAAGACAATATGTTCAAAAGCAAAAGCAATAAAACAAAAAGATTCCTTAAGCAGATTATAAAGAGCTAAGCTGTCACACGAACTCATGTAGTTCTGACATTTTGCTATGTAAAACCTTGAACTTCAAAGAGTACATTGAACAAAGACAGCAACAGGGACAAATTGAGAAATTAATATTATAACAAGGTAAAGGAATGAACCTAATAGCTTATTTTTTTAAAGCAGCAAACATCTGACATAGAATGAGAAGGCCTCAACTACTTTTCATAGCTGTGCCAAGTCTCTCAACAGAGAAAAGCATAGCACAGCAAAAGCCAACATGGTTACATGACTTCTGGACTGAGCTAAGTAACATCTAGCCAGCTCAGTACAGAAGCAGCATGAACTTGGATCCCTCTCCTTTAACTACGTAGATGGTCTGGGTGTATCCAACGCATGGACACTTATGGCTTCCTCAGGCAAAGGACAGGGTGTTTGGGCACACAGCTCAGGAGTGGACATTTCACTAGTGCCAGTGTACTTCCAGTAAGTTAACATACAGCACTTCTTACCTCAAACTCTGATCATGCTGTAAGGCACCTGGCTGAGATACTGCTGAGAAGGCAGTTAGACTAACAAAAGAAAGATCTGCATTCATAGCAGGACTCAGGCACACAAAGATGCAGCTGTAACCTGTGAACTTGCTGTTAGTTTCTTTCCAGCAGGGAGCTAGCGTACTCTAGGAGTCCAAGCTTCTCTTGACAGCCCAAGATCTGCAATAATGGCCTCTCAGCGAATAGATTCAGAAAAAAATGTAATTGAGCTGTTATGACCTGCACATTGTTTGGCACACCGCATGGAACATGATAGCAGCCCTACAGTCTATCATACAGCTGAGAAAGGCAGACTTTCAGTGCTTATTTAAAATGCCTTTCACCCATTCCATCAGTATTTATTATGTTTTCCACATCTTTTCCCACGCCATTACATCAGGTCTATGAAAAAATATATTAGCAACACAATATTACATATGACTTTAGTCAGAGATAGAAGTGTCAATAGAAACCCTTTGTACAATATTACGTCACTTATTCCAAAAGAAATCTCTTGTTGCCACACCACCTCAGTTAACTCCATGCCAGGCTTTTACAAAGACTTACATTTCTAGGGCACTGACCGCTCATCAGATTTGTATTGATGTGATACTGCAGTCCCTTTTCTCTCATGGTCCTATTATAGTGAAAAAGTCCTACTTCCCATCTACTTGAATTGACATGCTTTGGGTGATGAAAAGAAATCTTAGCAGTAAATAAAGGAAGAGACAGATTCACGAAGAAGCACAGGCAGGGGTGTCAGCTCCTAACCACAAGGTGCCTTGCAGTCTGCAGATCCTCCTGCCAAGATTTCTGTGCTTAAGCAATCCACAAGAATGACACCCACAAAAGCCAGCACATTAGCACAGAGCTCTCTAACTTAGCTACTGTGAATGCTGTGATCTTAAATTCTCTCCATGAACTTGGTATCCTCATCTGGGCTGCAGGAAAATGCCTGTCTCCAACTGGGATTCATACATACTCATTCTCTTAAGTTCCATTTCTTAAAAAAGCTGACTGGGGAAGAGATGAGAGCCAATTACAGTACTGAAGAGATGACAGATTTGGGCTCAAATCTCCAAGCAGACAGATAAAAGCTTAACCAACATTCCCTTATTTAATTGTATCTTTTTAGGTTATTATAACTTTGGAATCCTCCTGAAGCTGCTGTCTTGATATTAGCAAATAGCAAAGGGAATGCAGGAGGGAACAAAAACCACTGCGTAGCCTGTAGTCAGGCTGTTGTTTAAAGCACTAACCTTGAAAGTCCAATCTCTGCCTCCGTAATTGGCTGTTCATTAGGCGTAGAATCAGGTTTCTGTGCCCCCGATGGCAGGAACTGTTTTGCTGGGGTTCAACAGGTGCTTTCTGAGCTCTGCCAGACTAACTGTTTCAAACAGGACAGGCACAGTGTCTTCTGTGCCGAGGTATGACAGAGATGCCCAGCTCCTCAGCCCTTGCTGCTGCTTAGCATCTCCAGACACCTGGGTTACGCAGCAGGTTTTGAAGGCTGACATTCCTGCCTGAAGTATTTAAGGCGGCCATTAGGTATCTAAGGCCATGTCTACAAATGTGGGTGCAGGGCCACCTGAGCTGGCAGGGATCTGCATACTGACTCATAAAACAGAAATGCCAGGGAGTTCAGCACACAAACACACAATCTGGCTCTGTGCATGGCCACTAACGAGCCTTTGTGCTGTGCACAAGCCTGCACTCCATTGTGACTTTTCCAGATTGACAGTTCCTGAACTCTAGTCTACCCCAGAGAGTAGGCAGGCCCTACATCTGGCCTCAGTCCCTGCATGGATCTTGCCTGAGTTCAGCCAAGGAATAGTCATTATGGGGATTAAAACTAAACTGATTTCATCTAGCCTAGAACACACAGGAAACAGATCAAAGGTGGATTTCTGCCTGGGTTTCACATGGATTTCAATTTTATTTAATGCTTACAACTGCAGGCCTGCCTATTTCTTTCCTTGTTTTAGAAGCACAAATCATTGCCAAGGCTCTGGCAGCCAGGCTAGAAAATAGTGACAAATAGTGTAAGCTGATCTGGCAGGCTTCATTAAGGGCAGATTAAACATTGACAGTCCCCAAGGTTTTTTGTGATATGATTGCATGATACGGCCAATGAACTAGTCACTCCCTAGGGTGAGAAGCAGAGATGATGTTCAACTGCCTGGAGAGTGGAACATAGACTACTCTGTGAAATTACATGTTACAACAATGTAAGCTGCAAAGCACCATCTCTGAACAAGGTGCTTCACCTCAAGTAAACCTTGTGACTAGCTAAATAAAAGTCTGTCTATTGCAAAGAGGGCTGAGCGATGTACAAAAAGAGTCAACAGACCTGCAAAAGGCCAACACAGGAATTTAACAGTCCATCCCAGTCAGGATATCTTGCCTTTTTTCCCTATGCAAAGTCCATAGCTCTCATAATTTAAGATTTTTTTTTCCCTCAAGAAATATTTGAGAATAGTCCCTCATTTACTGGATCAAACATTATTATATCAGAATGTCAAGAAGTCTCTGAGTCGTCTGTGCTTATGGCAAGGTTGTCTTGAATCTAAAATGGTCTCCTAGTTCTACTGTCTTCTAGCAACCTAATGATTTTTCTTGCTCTATCAGGGTGGTGCGTTCGTAAGTTTCTAATGACAAAGATTGCATTATTGCACTTCCCTTTTCAATCCATAATACTCCAAACGCTTTCAGATTTTCTTTTACATCACCAGACCAAATAAATTGGTCCTACTTGAAAAGTTACCATTTAACATCAAAATGAGAATGTTATCCATCAATCTTTCTTTGTAGGCCCAGAGTAGAAAGAAACTTCACTGGTTCTATACAGCTACACCACAGGAGGCTGCATTAAGATAACAATACACAGAAGAATCAAATTTGTCACTGAGCATCTGAAATTAAACAGTTTTAGCAGTATAGAAATCACAGAATTATAAAGGCTGGAAAAGATCTCCAAGGTCTCAAGTCCAACTTTTGACTAAACACCACCATGCCCAGTAAACCATAGCACTAAGTCTACCTGGTTTTTCAAATACTTCTAGAGATAGTGACTCTACCACTTCCCTGGGGACCCTGTTCCAATGGTTAAACACTTTCAGCGAAGAAATTTTTTCTAATACCCAACCTAACCTCCCATGGCAAAACTTGAGGCTGTTTCCTCTTTTCCTGTCATTGGTTGCCTGAGAGAAGACACCAACCCTCACCTTGCTACACCCTTCTTTCAAGCAGTTGTGGAGAGTGATAAGATTCCCCCCTACATCTCCTTTTCTCCAGGCTAAACACCCCCAGCTCCCTCATCTGCTCCTCACAGGACTTGTGCTCCAGACCCTTCACCAACCTCACGGCCCTTCTCTGGACACCCTCCAGCACCTCAATGTCCTTCTTGTAGTGAGGGGCCCAGAACTGAACACAGGATTGGAGGTGAGGCCTCACCAGTGCTGAGTACAGGGGGACAGTCACTGCCCTGGTCCTGCTGGCCACACTATTGCTGATACAGGCCAGGATGTCACTGACCTTCTTACCACCTGGGAACCCATCCAACTGTGGACCAGCACCTCCAGGTCCTTTGCCATCGAGCAGCTTTCCAGCTACTCTGCCCATAATCTGTAGCACTGCCTCGGGTTGCTGAGACCGAAGTGAAGACTCAGCAGTTTGCCTTATTGAAACTCAGACAATTGGCCTCGGCCCATTGTAATGAAAGGCAATAACCTCATCTGTGCCTCACTACTTTATCCTGAAAGGTAGGAAATTCAGCTGCATAATCACTAGCATTATAATAAAAAAAGCTGAAACAATTCTGCAAGCTTCCATAGGACAGGGGGTTTCTAATTCAGGCAGAAAATTATATGAATTTCCATGTTTCTCTGCTAAAATCTGGATTGTATCTGTTGACATAATTTTGGAAGAAAGAAGAAGTGCTGCTGAATGTGTCTTATGGCCAGAGAGCACTGCATCCAAGAGGCATAGCACAGCTTCTTAGATGTCTCACAGATTTATTCACATGGAAGACCTGTTTTTCAGTGCTGCAGGTTCTGCCTTTAACAGCCATTAGTGATTTCAACCACATCTGGACAAGTTTTAATGTCATTGTATCTAGAAAAAGCCTCTAGAACACAGTACATGTAGTGTCCTTTTTGAAGTGGTCTACCCTGCCTTTATTATTAAATAAAATTGTTAGGTTTGCTTACAGTTACTGAAGGACATAGTAAGGGACAGCAGGTGAAACTGGGGTGCTGGTATGCACAGGGGAAGGTGGACCTGTAAAAGGGAAGTCAAACACAGTTTGTTTAGAAAACAAATGAACAGCTGGTGGCACATTTTAGTCCTTGCCTTGTCCACTGTCCCTACTCTTCCGGCATTTTAGTACTTTGACACCATCACCATAATCAGCATTCACAACTTCTCTGTTTAGCCCTTTCAGACCAGGGAGCCCAAGAAATAATTACCTTTAGGTCTCCTGCTTCATCAACTCAGCATGGAGACAGTTTGTCATTTGCTCTGACACCATTTGTGCCCTAGAAGTTCTGAACTGAAATGGATGCCACCAGACTCCAGGGACATCCAGAGGGAACTTCCTATAGCACTGCTTACTTGGAATGTCTTTATACTTGTTAAATACAAGGAAACTAGTTAAAACATACAAACCAAAACTATTTACCAAGAGAATGATATTCCAATGAGACTGACACATTCAGCTAGTTAGACCTTTTCACGGCTTTACCTCCAATTTAGAATGAATTGAGCAACTTTCTGGGCATGTAGGGGTTCCAAGGGGAATGGAAATGATGAAAGCACTCATTCAAAACACTCATCAGCAATCTTTTCCAGCACTCCAGTCCAAATCAACTATTTCAGTGGATTACTTATAATTTAGGAACCACACACTATGCTATGCCTAAAAAAATAAATTCCTAGAGATAACTAGAATTCTTCAGAAACCACTATGAATTAAGACAAAGATCATTGGAAGAGGGAGGAAAGAGCTGCAAGGATGTATGTTAGCAGCATCTTTTATCTCTTTCAGGTTTTGCAGAAGTCATTCTCCATGCACAGAGAGTTCCTTGATTTCTAGAGGTAAATGGGCTCTAGCTGGGTGGGAAGGAACCAAAGATGTCAGTCTGCTTCTACAAAAATTTTCTATAGATAACACAGAAAATTCAGAGAATTATTTAGACATGTCTCAGATAATCCCAGTGCCTGAAACTAAAATTTCAACTCCTAGAAGTCCCAAACTTCCTCCTGCTTCCAAGCTGAGCCTGAAATTGGGGAACAGAAAACAAACCCTTGGTTTTGCAGCATAATGATCTCATACTCACTCCATGGCATTCTGCCTTGATCTGCCAAGCCTTTTTTTTGGCAATATCTCTCATTGTATCCTTCAATCTGAAGCCAGAGAATTGAAAAATACCACTACTTGTTTTGCCTTCTCCAAATACAGTCCGCTGCAGTAGATGACATCCATAAGGGAGTCCTTGGGAAAATGTGATGATGTGTGGCTTTCAACCACACCTTCGTTCCTGAAAGCAAGAAAATTTTGACAAACTCCTGTACTCACTGTTTTCTTTTGGCTACTTCTATGTTGAGCCTGAAGGCTCTTCACTGACCCCACACAGTGCCTAATACTGGTGCCTGAGCTTAACCTGTTAGGACCAAGCACAATTTTTACAGGCACTGGCAGAACTGGAATTCCTGAAACAGATATTACACACCTAAAAGCAGAGCACTTGTATTTATATTTGAGCACTTGTCTCAAATTATTAGTCTTACTTCTAAGCAGATTCACAGTAGCATTTCAGTGTGTACAGAAATACTCTATTATTCAAGGATACTAATGTTCCATTACAATCTCTGCACATGCTGCATGCAGACATGTTCCTGCTTTCTCAGCTCAGATGTAGCACCATATGCATCTAAATATCTGTGTGCTAGGAATATTAGATCCTTACTGATTCTACTTTGCTGAAGAACATCATGTATCCTCTGTGTAAAATTAGTTTCCCAGATTCTGCTAGAATCAGCAGTATGCCCAAGCAAACAACTTCTCTAACGGGATTCATTACAGACAAAATGGGATTGAAATCCCATTGTTGATTAGTGAAAAAAAACCAAGTTCATTTTATTCAGCATGATCATCTTATTTGCTTTGTATTCTTAGAAAATAAAATGTGCTGGGAAGAGCACACATTTATCAGGGAACAGCCTGTCTTAAGTCTCTGGTTTGAGCAGTTAGTGGCAACCTCTCTCCTTTTTAAATTAAGGAGACTCTAGTACTATTTTCCACAGAAGCAGTTTTCTTGCTATGAACTATCTGCACCTCTGTATAAAATACTTTGAGATTAACATTGAACTAATCAATAGTTAGGTCTAATTAAACTTGCTATTTTAATTACATAAGTTGTTGCTTTTAGAGACACTATGTAAACATCAGAGATGATAAGAAGGACACTTTCATTTCATGCTCTCTCAACCCCCTAAGCCTTTCAATAATCCCCTCAGTACAGATGTCCATTCTGGCACCAGGTGGCTTGATGGCTGTCCTGGAGTCAATTAAACCTGGCCATCTTGGCCACATTCAGGATTACTGACTACCAGAGAGGATCATGGTCATAACCAGTGCTTGACAAACAGCTGGCTGCTGTGATCTCATCTAAGGAGCCTCACCTTTCTTTTCTTGTCATATCCCATCCTATAAGTGCAAACAATGGATGCATAGCTATTACTCTGTGTTGCTGGGCCGCTTGGAATAGAAATTGTACTACCATCTTTTGACTGTAAGGAGAACTACACTTTTAGGAAGCCTCCCTTCTATGTTAAGTCCCTGCAGGAAGTAAGATTTAATTCAATGAATGAAACATACTCCCTTGAAATGTGGAGACACAAGATGAACAGTGTAATGTGTGAACAAAATCCTTTGCAAAAAGCAATCTGTTTTGAACGTATCCTTAAGAAGGCCTGTAATTTTGGGCAATCCATGTATACCCAAGAAAAAAACCCATTAACAGTCCTAGATGTGTCAGCTCTGGTGCATCTATGTCTATTTCACATGTCCTAGCAAGCTGTTTGGAAGCAGCCCCACTATGACAGTTCCATGTTTCCTTTGGCACTTCCAGCCTGTGACTACAATGGTGCTCAGTTCTTGGGCAGATCAGTACAGATTGAAGTTGGCATTAAATACAGACTCTTTGATTATCATTAAGCAGTTTATATCTACATCAATTCAGAAGTGATGGACAGTACCACTTATGGAAATGTACAGTGATCTATACAAAATTATTACAGTTCCTAGGGAGGTTTCATACAGAATCAGTTAACTATCCTTATTGAAAGTCTCAGCACCAAGGATTCTTACATTTCTATGCCTAGACAAAGTTCTTCTGAAACAAATCAGAAACACTTTGGAGATGCTCATAACAGATCTTCAGAGGCTGGTTATCCTACATAGTGCTCATACACAAAATTGGGATATTTTGAAACCAAGTTAAAAGACAATACTGACATTTTTGGGCAATTGCAGATGCATCTCATGTATTTATAAAAGGTAAATTCCAAAGCACTGCAAACAGGCAAACATATTTAAAATCCAAAGCAGCATGTTAAAAGGTACACTCTCCTTCTGACATTAAGAACAGTTTGGGGAGTGGAGTGTTTAATAACATTCCTCTGCATAGCAACAATGGTTCTGCTGGATATCTGACAACAGAAACACTGTTTTAATACTCTGATCTAGCAACAGCATTTTTGCCAGTCCTTGAAAAGAAACCACTGGCATTTTGGGTGTGCATTATGGCATGTGTGGTTTAGTACTGCTTAACCATTTTACAAATTCAGGAAAAAATCTTGGTTTCAGTGAAGTCAATGGGATATTTGCTAAATGCCTCAGTGGAGTTGGGCTTTCATGCATAATATTTAAGAAGAGGGGCTATGGTCTGAAGAAGAGCAAAGGAGAAAGTAAAGAAGTTTGTTTTCCATTGCAAACAAAAAGGTCACAATAAACACTAAAGGGTAAAATCCAAGCTTTTGGTAATATTTTTTTCTCCCCTGTGCTGTACACAGTTTCTAAGCAACTCTCAATTTATCTACGTACAGACGCAAAGAAATTGGAAAACAGTACAAGCCAAGATAGGTGTTGTTTTTCATTTTCTTCGCTCATTAGCATAGTTCCACTAATATTCAGTCCCTTGGGTGTAGCTGGAATTACATAAGGTAATAAAGAACAAAGTAGAGCTACTAATTCAAAGACCTCTTTTTGTTCGTGCATGTAACATTATTGAGTGCTACAAAATAGTGGTGAGGGGTCTTCACAGTCACATTTCATTCTGATCTTTGACCTACACACTCTCTGTAACAGACCATCATATACCACAGTACTACAGTACCTAGTACCTAGCACAGACTCAGTGTTTATTCCTGCTGGATGGAGAAAATGCATCACTGCTAAATAATTCAACAAAATCACCTTTTATCCAAAAACACCTTGTATATTCCCTACTCCTCAGCAGCAATGAAAGCACTTTTTCCCTCCCCCATGACTCCCTTAAATTATGTAGAATCTACTTTTATCCTGGGTATTTATAAATAGAGCATGAAAAACAGTTTTTCTATCACTAGTAACAATGTTTCTTTAGTTGTACCCAGCACCTAAAAAGTTGATCACTACAGTAAATCATTTCCACCTGCTGGTTCAGAATATAACTTGTTACTGGATCTCTCAAGGCCTGGGACCCTTGATTTCAAATCCACTGTCTCACCAAAGATGCTGGTCATTGACAAGATGAGCCTCAAGAATTGGAAATGTACCTAACTTTTGATCTCTCTTACATGCCTGTAGCTGGTATTACTGGTGGTACAAGGATATGGCTTTTGAAAAGCTATGTACTGAGGTTTGTGCATCATCAGTCAGATGAAAGAATGCTTATCTCACAATGGAATAATGATTTGTTTATAGTCCAGTAACGCAACCATCCTGTAAGTCATCTGGAAAGGAGAATACTGGCCAGCTAACATCTGAAATACATAAGCATTTTTACAGTAAGGTGAACTATTATGTGTCCTGTATGAGAATATTTAAACTGACCCCTAAGAAAGTGACAAATTACAGGAAAACATGAAGGAAAAGAGAGGGACAGCTTGAATCTGAACAGAATTCCAAGAAAAGTTTGGCCACTTGCCACATGCATGTAGCCTGTAAATACAGGAGTTTTTTCAGTGACATTTAAATCCAAACCAGTGGGCTTTGTCCAAGAACTGGATCCCAGCCACAAAGCACCAAAGTACTCTGACTGTTTGCTAGCTGAAGATGAGCTAAAGTAAAGGTAGATATCAAGATTTGCTTTTATTTCTTTTGGCTTGCCTCTACACCTATTAACTTTGCTGTCTATATTTGGCTTATATAAATATATTATCATTTGATTTATCTTATAAGAAATTTTAGGTTAACTGGCAATAAATGCAACATTCTGCTCTGATGGGTGTGGATGATCAGTAAGACATGGGTATTGGACCCATTTTCAAGGTGCCCAAGGTCCCCACCACTATTAATCATACAGAATAAAGAAAAAATGAGGAGGACTTCCTTTTTGTAAGCTCTTCTGCCTGTTGGGAAGCTGGCAATCCAGCGTTAGTGTGGAGAAAATGTCATCCCCACTGATTAGCACTGGCTGGAGATATCCCAGCATGCAAGAGACCTGTAGGGAGAATGCCAGGACCATGAATCAAACCTCTTCGATGATTCATGACATATGACTCCATCTGGGCCAGGCAGTGCTGAGCAAGAACCTGATGGGTACAAGTATATTTCTAAACTGCATCAGAAATGTTTTGCACATCCCCAAGACGGAATGTTCCTTTTCCTTGCTGAGCAATGACAAGAGATACCACTCTCTCTGAAAGAGTAGTTATCAATCCTAAGTCCAATGTATGACAAGACTGCAAAGCAGGCAACAATTTCCCATGTATCACCTCTGTAAGGGCATTATTAGCTTGCTTATCATCACTGTTCTTTCTTAAGATTTTCAATACAATACAAGCATCCAGATAAATGGAAAAACAAAGTTTTGTAAGGTTATGTGTTATAGGGTTCATGAGCTGCAGCTATATACTCTGTATCATGTTTGATTAGAAAGGCTTTTTCTAACAAATTTGGACTTTCCATTTACAGTACTCAGCAGAAATATTTGTAGTGACATTCAAAGTGCTCAGAATGTGGATTCCTTCCTATTTCACTAGGGACTCTGAATTACATCCTTTTGAAAGGACCAATCCAAGCAAAATAAAAACCATTTGCATAGAAAACTGATCCACAAAATAGCATTGTTCACTGCATGGACAGCAATATTTAATGATTTTTCGTTTTCACAGAAACAATTTTCATATGTTCAATTTCTGGCTACAAGTGAATTCTGACATTTCTCTACATGCCACAGCATGAAACAAATGATCTACGTTTGATGCTAAATGCCCGGCAGGTCTATTTTCTGATATGTCTTTGTATCTCATCCCCTTTTTCTTTAAAAACTCAAACTTCTTTTTGAAATGTGCCCGCCCACCTTATGCATATGGTTTCAAGCTTTTATTCTGTACCAAAAAATACCTGGAAAACAAGATGACAGACAGCATAAGGAAAAAAAGCTACAGTTACTTGAAAAAGTCAGTGTTGGCAGCATATTCTGGAAAATGCCAAAGGGTTTGTGGAATAAATTCCATTTGGCAAGTTTAGAGATAAAAGAATCCAGCTGCTTTTAAACACCAAATGCACCACTAAAAAGTCTCTAAAATTCCCGAAACATCTTAAATCAACAAAACATACCATCCTCCTACACAAAATAAAAACAACAGCAACAAAAGAACCTCAAAACATTCCTATTTAGATAGACTTCAATGCTAGCTGAAGTATGTCTGTTCCAGGCAGTTTGTTAAAGAATACACTTATATGCAACAAAGGGCATAGGGTTGAGGGATTTTATGATGCTTCAGGCTATTGCAAAGCTATGCAAAAAGATGAAAGCACTCATGCTGATGAGGGACCTGGGATAAGAAATCAGGCTGAGCCATATGATGATTGGTATCCCTTACAAAAGTGCTTCTATCCACTTGCTTACAGTCTTTCAGTGACTGTATCGTTGAACAGGAGTTACCGGCTCAGTGTTCACTGAAATCGTCATGACTTTCTACTACATTTAAAAGGTCTTTGAATCAGATGCTAAAAGAATAAACCCCATCTATTTATGCATCATCCTCTTCCAAATTTAGGTACAACCTGTTCAACTCCTTCATGACACACAGGGCACATGAAACACGCTTCTAGTAAAACTGGAACTTGGAATTACCTAAAAAAGGGACTATCTCCTTGATTGTAATAGGAGAAAATATTCAGAGGACTCTCTGCAGAAATGGCAAGAATACTGTCCTTTTAATTCTAAAGAGAATATGTATTTTCAGGCTGTTGTTCCTTGTCATTGTTCCTTCAACAGAATATCCACTGGCACAGGGTCCTAGCTCTGCTCCTCACAGCCACAGTCCCATGGCAGGTTATACCCTGCACAATCCAACAGCTCATGGGACTGCACTCCAAAACAGACTTGCAGAAAGGGTTGGCCCTAGTGAAGTACAAACATATTTTATTTCATTTTTAAATTGAGTGTTTCACAGAAGGTTTGAAGTCAGCCACACTAGTACAAGTGAGGGTAAGATAGTTTCCAGTAAAAAAAGACAAGTAAGACACTGGAAACTGAATACTATCTGGAAACAACAGTCTGGATGTCCAAAATGCTAGCATAGTGTCCTTATGGAAAGAGTCCTCCTTGTAGGTAACTAATAATCAAAGGTAAGAAGCAAAATGAATAAACATTCTATTTAAAGTTCCTTTCATCTCTTATCATCTCCTGATAATTCTACAGGATCAGTTGTGAGGAGCTTTGAAACTCACATTTCAAGCTGGTAATTTCCAGCTAGTCTTTAAAAAGATAAGTATCAAATCTAAGCAAAAGCAGTTCAGTAATTCTGCAGTATGAAAAATAAACACAAACTTTCCCATTTCTAAACATACACACACAAAGAACATTAAAGAGACTTGTGCTGAAATGGCTGGAGATAGAAGGCACATATTTGGCAGGCAACATGACTAAATAAGAATAAATGCCTCCACATTTTCCAATTAAAATGGGATTTACTTTGACTGATCTGCTGCAAACCAGTCTTTTTGTCCCTTATCAAGCCTCTTCCCTCAGCTCAAAAGGAAGCATCTAAGGAACATCATGCTGTGCTTGTGTACAATTAACTTAGCCAAGCAATGAAACATTCAAAGAAGAAACAGAACAGCCCTATCTGGGATATGCAGGTTTTTATTCCACGCTTACACAGTGCTGAACATCCAGTATGGTAAGAGCACCATAGCTTCCAATATCTGTGTATTTATTATATGCTATTAACATGTCACCTCCACAGTCTCTATAAAAAAAACCTGAGTGAATTACAAAAACCGTAACATAATAGAAAGTTCTATTTGGTAATGAATATAGGCACTGGGGCTTCAATACCCAAAGGGATGCCTATGTGTGCCTATGGATAAAGTTGTTTATAATTAGGAAGAGAACCATCCCACTATAGAGAGTCTGCGTAATTTCTTACACATTATCTCAGCCCCATGACTTCACATGTCTGGAGAGCTCCAGCATGGGCTACTAGACATTTCATCTTACACCTTCTCCCTGAACATGTCTTTTTCCAATACTCTAACTTGGCATTTAATTTGCCAGCAATTGCATTGTCAGGAGTAAAGCAAACAAACAGAAAACATCTTGCTTTTATCACTTTTGATGTCCAGAGAAGGGCAATGAAACTGGGGAAGGGTCTAGAGAATAAGTCCTATGAGGAGTGGCTGAGGGAGCTGGGGCTGTTTAGTGTGGAGAAAAGGAGGCTCAAGGGTGACCTTATTGCTCTCTGTAACTGCCTGAAAGGAGGTTGTAATGAGGTGGGGGTCAATCTCCTCTGCCATGCCTCAAGTGAAAAAGCAAGAGCAAATCACCTCAAATTGAGCCAAAGGAGGTTCAGATTAGATAACAGAAAAATATATTTCACTGAAAGAGTTGTCAGGCATTGGAATAAATTGCCCAGGAAGGTGGTGGAGTCACTGTGTTTAAGAGGCATCTGGATGTGGCACTTGGGAATGTGATTTGGGGGTGATTAAAATGGTGCTGGGTTGACAGTTAGACAAGGTGATCTTGAAGGTCTCTTCCAAACCTGATGACTCTGTGACTCTGTCACACCCCACTGCTGAAACATTACCCTGATTTAACAGGAGACTGGCATGAAGCACCTTGTTGTAACTCTACTAAAGTAGCTGTTAATGTTTTCCCCCACAGATTTCTTTATGGAATAATGAGGTCAACTTTTGATGTTCCACTCTGTACAGTGCTGGACATCTGTCTGCAAGCAAACAAATTAAACAGCAGCAGAAAATTGAGAGTTTAATTTCTAATGTTGTTTGGACTGAATGTTCTCAGCATGTCCATCTAAGGTTAACTAAAAAGAGGCACTGTTTTTATGTCAGATATGTGCCCTACAGGCAGAATCTTTTCTACACTTCCAGGAATTTAACTTTTTGGAAATTTCAAGTGCCAGCTTTGGAACTGGCTGAATATTACTTGCCAGCTGACACCAATTTTGATCTTTTCTAATTCACAGTCATTCACAAATATTTATCACTGTCAAGGAATACATGTTGTCCCTGTGTGCTTTTGCCAAAGCCCATTTTGCAGATGCTGGTTGCTCATGAACACACCAGCTGTTGCCAGAGTTATGTGTTTGCTTTTCAACTATTGCCTTTTTTCTGAAACATTCACGGAAAATAATCAACAGCAAACAACAGAGAATGGATTTCCATTACTATTTCTGGGGAATCTGCAGACATCCCCATGACTATTACACTACTGTAGAATCATTAAGGACTAGCAAATAACAGAGCCACCACAGACTTCATGACCATTGAATTAAAATTATTTGTTATTACATTTACGAGGGTTCCCTTTTCTGCTATCTTGCCAGCCTTAACCACTATGTTTTATAGCAACAGTGGCTAAAAGATCTCAGCAGATCCATCCTAATAGCCTGCAGAAAAAGTCTTGAGAAACAGATTTTTCTTCCACCATCAGCACATACGCAATCTGGAGGCTGTACCCATCCTCCTTTTAGATGGGGGAATCACAATTTATGCCTTTATGTATCTCCAGTTTGGCCTACTACAAATGTCCAGATTCCTGCTACTTGCCTTCAAAAGGCTGTGTGTTAAAGCTGCTTTTAGTAGGAGTCTCACAGTATGAACATTTGCTACTATCAGGCTCAAGACAAAGTACCTGTTCAGACATTTGCGTTCTCTCATTTTAAAGGGGTATACAAGGTGGCTGGTAAGAACTGGCTGCCCTTCACTACTGAAGGCAATTGAGGTGCTACAGAAATAAGACTCTTTATTCTTTTTTTTTTTTTTTTGTCCGAATGGCTTCTTTGACTGCTCTAATGTTTTTGTTCCAGAATTAAGCTAGTGAAAAGACTGAGTATTAGAGGTAGTGGTGTTCCCTTGAACAATCCTGTCATCCCAGCAAGCATTTAGGATTTTTCCGAAAATGTTACCAGAGCCTGAAGATTCTAGCTACGTACTCTGATCTGAAGAACACTTTTGAATACATCATGTGTCTCAAAGACAAATCTCACAAAGGCAGTGGTAGGGTCAAACTCCCCATCTCTCAGAGATGTTTCTCCTTCAGAACAAGCACAAATATGAGTAAATGAAACAAGCTATACCACCTGCGTGTTTGTTCAACAAGGGGAGCAAGAGTAACTTGTATGTGGAAAACTTCTCAATAGAAGGGAGTAAGTTGGCAAAGACAAAGCACTAAAGAGCTACTGTGTAGAAATACAACAGGAGCAATATATAAGGGGATTGTTATGAGGACAATAGTCCACAGTCTTATCATCAAATCTGATTTGTCAGAAACTGGAACAAATAACACTTTCTCTAACTTGGTTGAACTTGCAACAATGACCCTTAGAGATAGTAATAAACTTTTTCAAAGACCTAAAGAAAAAGAGTTGCTTTTGTTGTACTCCTCTCATTGTAAATTTTCAGTAATATTTTAGGCCTAGGAAATGTACCAGTTTGAATTGACAGGGTTTATTTTCCTGCACTAGGATAAGATTCTCTAAGAAAGTTACTTTAAAAATTTAAAACACCACTTACCATATTCATGAAGGACTGAACTGGAATTTTACCCCTTTTACTTGAAACAACATTAAGTTATAGTCCAAGTCTTGTTCTGAAAAGATCTTTTTATAACCATTTATGCTAAGGAGTTTGAGGTACCTAAAATAAATCTTTCGGTCTCAAAAAAAGCTTAGCTGAAAAAGCAACTCCTCTTCTAAAGAAATGTCATTCTTCAGCTAGAAACAGAGGAAGCCATTTCCAAAACCATTCTTTTTATGGCCTTCATTGTGCTGGAGAATAAGATTATCATCTGACTGTATTCTTGTTCCTGCCAACAAAAATTAGACTGCCTAGATTATGAGTTCCATTTAAAGTGAATGAAGGCTTTCAGGAGCTCAGGTTTCCCTCAGTAGCCAGTCCTGCTGAAATGGCATGTTTTCGTTTGGCATATAGTTTTCTAGCAGTAACTAGAACTAGTGAAACACAAAGCTGTGTCAGCAGGTGGAAAAGCAGAAGCCAGTACATAGAACATTAAATATTCTTAATTATTAATTAACGCATTTCTATAAATGCTGACATTGTTCTCACATCTATGAAGTGCAATCCTAACACATCTGCACTACAGTCCTGCACCTGACTGCCACAAGGTACACATGAAAGAAGAGCAATGACAACAGCAGAGGTTTCAGCTCTGACATTACGCAGGCACATGCAGAACAGAGTCTTGTGCCACTTCCACCACCATAAAACAATAACTACATTCAGCCCACCTCAAGCTGTCTGGGGCATCTTTCCTCTGTATCACAGGCATACCCATATCGAGGAAAATTCAAATCCTTGTGTATCAGGCTCTCTGGATCATTCACCATACCATCCAGTAGTCATAATGAAAGCATGAGACTTTTTGTAGAAAAAGCTATTAAAAAATTACAGCAAACTTCTCAGTGATTTTGCTTCCCAGGAAAATCTACTGTAAGTATTTTAGTATAATATCTGATCAACCAACTTTCAGTAGAGTAACACTTAAAATTAACTCTAAATCTATATAGTTTGTATTCTATTTGAAAATCTACTTTTTCCTTCTTCCAAAGAATTTCATTTCCCTTGTTGCCAGAACTTGTGCTTTGCCTCAAGCTAGTCATAATACCAAATTCTTTATAGTTTTGCATTCGTCTCCTCCAGGGACATTCTTCTGTCAGCTCAGCAAGACCTTTTTCATTATATATTCTCTTTTTTTGCTTTCTTTTTCCTCCCAAGCTCTCTTGCTTCTGTACTCATATTTACTAGATATAAGCATATTTTGTATCTCCTCACTATTACTTTCCTAGGGTTTCCTTAATCTCACCTGTCCCATTTCATAAGGAATACACCCATATTGCTTACTTCTCTCCTCATCTCCATGCAGTCCTCAACTTGTTCCATCTCTGTTTTTCTTTCAGTCTTTTTCCCCCTCAGCTGTGCATTACCTTCCTCTACTCCTAGTACTATCAAACTGATAAATTGTTTCTTGCGTCCACAGGCTTTGGACAGTTGAGCAGTACTCATTTCCTCAAAGTCAGCATCCATTCAGGAAATGGGTATTTGTAACTCAAATTAAAGCCCAAGAATTGCTGTCTCATAGCTGTTTGAGACCAAGAAGATGCCACTGTGGATACAACCTGCTCTTAGGAGACTTAAGAAGTTGGGGATTACAACATTTCATCAATATTAATCCTGGACTGATCTTTCGAACAACTGCAGTTAAAATTTTCCATTCTGATTGACTGCAAATTTCATTTGTTTTAAAAGCCTAACCTCAGCCCTGTAAGGAGTCATTGGCTATGGTAGTGTGACAGTAGTCATATCCAGACTAATTTCTAAACAGGTGAGGGAGAGGTGTAAGATCCAGTGGGACTCACCTGGCAGAAGAAAATCGAGAGGTCAGTACTCATAAGGAGAAAAACTGCAAAATCAGCTTCTTCACATAGAGCTTGCTTAAATATTATTGGAACATAAGATATCCATTGGTCCCACAGAATTTCAAGAATTAGAAGGTGCCATAAATAAATTGTAACTACTAACCCTAATGACAGACATACATACATTTTCCTCTACCTATGTTTATCTAACCAACCAGCACAAAAGCACACATTAGGATGGGAAATTATCTCAAGAGCATGAAAGAAGCTTTACAAACTCTGACTTCCCATACCAGGACAGGTGCAGAAAGCAGAGTCACCATTAGGTGAGAGCTAGTGGTCTCAGCTTGGCTGGGCAGGAGAGGAAAAAGAGATGCTATCATGCAAAGGCAGAGCAGCTCTTCAGACAACAGTAACCAGTAGAAGAGGCAGTTGTTATAAGAGAATTTAGGATCTGGCTGTGGTCTTAACACTTGGTTAATGAGCTGGACTGAACTTGCTCCAGCAGAGTTGTGCTTAAAGCTGCTGTCCTGGTCTAACTGAAATAATTCCACATTCCCCTGCCTTGTGTAATTAACTTGGGTTTGGGGTTTTGCTGTGATGACTGCTATTAAAAAGCAAGCTGCTTAGTGGTAGCAGTACTGTTTGTATTACAACAGCACCTCTAAAACCTAGTCATGGCTCAAGATTCCAGTGTCCTGAAGAAAAATAATGGAGTACACACCACAAGATGGAAGCACTGCATCTTTCTCCAGCTTGGCAATATGGCTCAGTATTTCAAATTTGGCTCTATGTGGACACATGATTTCCTGTTGCCCACTGAATACTAGCCTGGGAACCAACCCACAATGCTGAAATATTACGTATCATCTATCCCAATATGAAGCCACCTTCCTCAAGGTAGCATCTGCTGCAGGGAGGGCAGGTGACTACTGTAGGTACTCACATGGTTCCCACCAGAGCAGCACTGAGGCAGCTCACTGTCCCTCAGGTACTCAGCATTACAATGCCTCCTCTGTAAAGAGGCAGCTTAGGTCTTGAGAGACCTTATTGACAAAGCACCTTGCCCAAGATTATTGAACAAAAACCAAACATATTGTGGCAAAGCAGGAACTGAATTTAGATTTTCCTCGTGGCCACAGAGCTTAGTCTACTATTCTCTGAATGACCTTTCCTTACACCACACTAGGTTTGGACACCATATTAAAAGTTAAGATGCAAATGTTTATACAGCACATCTAATTTCTTTCCTTTTAAAAAGAAAAGTGTAAGGTAGCAGTATGCTACCAAAAGGCCCTGAACACTACAGGGTTCCACAGCTTTAGAGAAGGACTGAAAATTATCTTAAGACCTCTCTATTTTCTTAATCATCTTTCATCTAAAATAGTCACATCATTTCACAAGTAGCTGCTGTATAGTTGCATTTGCACTTGCACTGCACTTCCTCCACATTTTTTATACAGCAAGCAAAATTTTATTACCCCATTTGAGGAGAAGCTGAAACCCAAAGAGAACAAATGAAATTTCACACAGTAAGTGATCTGAGTCTGCAAGAAAGCAATCCAGCATCAGAGAAATACCATGTGAACCCTCTGGCTCCTGTTGGCATGACCACGTGCATGGTCTGCTGGGCTGGGACTCCAACATTCATAGACAGGCAGCACATCTGTCAGTGAACACGTCATGAAGCACAGCTGTAAGCAGCCAGAAAAACATAGTTTGAAAAGCAGAAAGGGAAGAGGTGGTTTGAAAGCCAGCAAAATACTCCATGCACAATGATGAGTCCATAACCTGAATTTTTAATGCAGTCTTGTGAGCTGAGACTGCCCACAGAGGAATAAGTATTATGTGAGGGTGAAGGACTAAACGGTAGCAAGTTGGCCCATTTACGTCTTCATTTAAGGAAGTACTTGGTACAAACTGAAGTTTGGTTTCAGTCTGGGTGCCTCACAGATTTTGTTTTTCACATTATTGCTCTTCCTACACATAGCTTTTCCAGTCAGCTCAAGTAATTTTTTCTTTCTCTTACTTTTCCATTCAATGCTCAAACATTTAACTGCTCTTTCTTGTCCAGTTGCATTGGTCTTTGGTTTCTCACATTAGCCCCCACCCACACATCTTTGCCCACCATTTTTGTTTGCGGTTTCTAGAAAAGAAACACTATAAACTGAAATTTTGGTGAATCAAGGAAATAAGAGTTCTGAATTAAATAGTCTAACACCTTAGAGTTAGATACAGTGAGCCCTGATCTGAATGCTAGCCTATTCCTTTATCTAACCATTTGCCCCAGAAGATAACAATGCTGATCATACCAGAAAGCACAGTGTTGCAAACATGCTGTGGCTGCATATTTACTGGGAGGCACTTGAAGAAGTTACTTGCGCCATCATGCATCATTGGGTTCAAGGCAGAGTTTAAGCCCTGCTTATACCTTTCTGTTTATATCCTGTTATCTTTGTCTGCATACTAAGAAGATTTTAAATCTCCAGACCATCCTTCATGTCTAGTAACAGGTTAGCAAAAAAACCTACAAGGCTATAACAAAAATATTTTACAGCACGAATCCTTCATGCAGTAAAACATAATGAAAATGTAAAAATACTAATTACTATTCAAAATATTTTAGTATCTATGTATTTCAGGTTTCAAACCCAAGCATTTTAAAAATAACTGCTCCTTAAAAATGAAGCACATGGTAACTTAAGTGTAATCCTACTTTTGAATGTTTTCTGCATATAAAATATTCCAGTGCTTTTGTACATGAATCCCAGTGACAACAAACCAAATGCGACGAAAACAAACACAAAGTAGCTTATAAGGCAAAATAAGGAGTCACTGCTGAGTTAAGCCATTTCATTGGTGAGCATTTCAAAACAAACAAAAAAAAAAAAAGTGCTGCACTATTTTATATGTCCAACATGCAATTTTAAGTAACTCTCCTATTAAACTGCAGACAAGGATAGCTCACAAACCATGAATTCTCTCAGTTTATGACCTGTCTCCAGTGCTGTTTCTCTGCTTTCAGACCAAGAGGAACAGGCAGGTTTACAGACCACACTCAGCTGCAGACAAGAGGTAAATAAGCTTAATTAACCAGAAAGAATGAATTTGTTAAGTACCTAGCTTCTCCTCATTTTCTTGGTTCCAGCTCCTCTACAGTCTTCAGCCTTGCAAAACTCTCCCATTCTGTGTGACCCCACAACAGACTCTTGAGTGATTCGTTGTGGCAAACTTCCTTCTCTTCAGCTTCAGATTGACTGAGGTGGAAAAAAATTAAACAAAGGAAAAAAATAAAAAGTGAAGGCACTGACAGGAGAAACTAAAATCTTAAGAAACAGTGGGTCTGGTTAAGGCATGCTGTTCTTTCACCACGACAGAGAGCTAGTTTACTGACTGTTGACTTTGGCTATAGGTCACTAGGGTGCTAACACCAGGCAAGGCAAAAGCAATCTTGTCCCTTGATAGGATTTAAAGGTAATCTTCAGGAGAAAGAGTGAGAACAGCTATTAGCATTTGGGAGTGTGAGTGCTAATCCAGTAATAATGCATGATTGATTTATTAACTGTTTCACTTGCAGAAACAAATGGAAAAAGACTCTGCCAACAATCTGCCATTCTTTGGTGGAGACCACAATGTCTGAATCCCTTTCTTAGAGCAAAGCTGAGGCAAATGCTGAGCCTGTGTGTTTCACAATGAGGGATTAATTTCATCTTAATGCATAATCCTGTATGCTCTCTCCACAGAGGAGAGAGCGCTGCAGAGAATTTTTAAAAAGTATGCAGAAATATATCTAGTGTGTTATATACATTTATAGACAAAGAGGAAGAACTATTTCTTCACGCACTTTTTTCTCTTGTTTATCACATCATCAGTAGATAAAGTAGGTCACATGTAAAAAGTCAGCCTTCACTGTTTCACCTACTTCTCTTCCACAACCAAACCCTAATTCCACGTGTGACATTGCCACAAAAGCAGCCAAACTGCATGCTGTAGGTTACACACTGGAGGTTACTCTTAAGAGGACTACAGGGCCTTGAAGAACACTGGAGCCTCTTACACAAGAAAGCATTTATCTGCTCCAAAAGGCTTACAACCCAACCAGTCACCCCACGGAAAGAGCTGCATTAGCAGCTCAGAAAAAATCATTCATTCATACCATTCTGTAAATTCCCCTTTATAGACACCTATTTGCATGTAGCAATGATACATGCAGTAAAAGACTCACTGATTTATACAGTGGCCCAAGTACAAGCATTAGAGGCAGAAATTTTCACCCTGAAGGGCCAAGTGTGCAATGCTCAGCTGTCACGTACCCAGGTTCTTTACCACAAATAGCATTGAGCCTTTTAAGTTGAATTCATGTCCCACTTTCAGAATTTTTCCCTACTCAGGTATCCTCAATTACATTTATTCCATGTTACAGCTTTAAGACAGCACTGCTTTTGTAATAAAAGCTATTAATATTTGCATTATGTCTTCATGCCAGGAGGACTTCTCTATTTCAGTTGCCAGTTTAATTGTTAATTACTTTACGTATCAGATACCTCATAAAACTAGCCAGGATTCAGGTCTTGTTTCAAACAATCTGCATTCAGTATTACAAAATAAGTGAGACTTGTTAACTGTCAATAAACAAAATAAATAACAGAGACTAAAACAGAAAGACTGAGGGGTGGAACAGAGCCTATATGAAAGGCCAAAATTTCTCTAGTTCCTTACCCTGATCCATACAGCCAGAGCTCTTTGCCTGTATGAATTCTGCAGCAGCTAAAATCCATTGCTGAGCATTCTACCACATTTTTAGCTCTTCAACTCCTGCCTTCAAATTTAATTGAACATGTTATTAACATCCAAATGCAACCCACTGCTCTTCACAGAGCAAAACTGCCTCCATTCAGCAGTCCATTTCCTGGATAATGTCAATAGTCAAAGTTGGCTTGAACGTAGGTAGAGTAGCTGGCCTCAGGCCATCAGCTGCACAAGGTGTGCAGCCAGTGTGACATTATATGAGATCTGCATATAAATATCACCTACAAGCAATCTAAAAAAGCTAAAGATTAAGATCCTGCAAAACTGGGTCACACTTTTTCTTTTAAATGAATGTCCTAGGGAAGACTTGAGTAAGAAGCTGCAAATTGTGTGCAAGAAGAAAAATATTTACATACTACTGCTTTCTCAGCAAGTGCTCTCACTTGCACTGTGGGCAGTTTCACTGCTGATGTAAGAGCCCTGCCTAACTCTGGACCTCACCTTGCTTTGGCTTGTATTGCGTAATATCATATTGTGCTTCATCTTCACAATTAATCTCAATGACTTTTTCAGACAGATTTAGACCTGTCCTCTGATAATTTATGAATCCTGAAAGCTGATCTGAGTGTCAGAACATCCACTCAATTCATGTATTTGCTTACTTTGGTTAAGTAGTGACCTTAAAAAGCAGTACAGAAATAACAAATTGTCTCAAGATGGCCATGTGTCATCAAAAACTGGGATAATGGCATAATGTCGGGAAGTTTTCCCTCCACTTTTGGTCAATTTCACAAGCCTGCTGCTGTCTAAGGAAGGGAAAGGGCTGAAAATAAATAGCTATAGGATATCTTAGCAGAGGGAGGTACAAGAGCAGGGCACCTTACAGAATCTCAAGTCAGTGAGGGAGTCCAGCCTGCCATTCTAATGACAGGAACCTCACAGGGTTACAGGTTAAGTCAAGTTGAAGAATTATCCTAATAATCTGGTTTCCCACAAAGTATATTACCTCCAAACCCAATTACAGTCCCACTATATTTTCTTTAGTACAACATTATCTGTCAAGAATTAAAGTGATTTAGTAGGTATGTAACGACTTTGTAGAAATTGACTAAAGTCTAAATTTGATTAAATTTTAAATAAAGAGTTGCTTACTTTTCTTCTCCAGTACAGATAGTATCTTTTTCCTTACTTAGCTGGTACATATTCAGCACCAGACTAATTTAAAACACTGAGACTGCATCAACTGTATCTCTCTCCACTACCCTAAAAATACAACACTCTTCTTCCCTTTTCCCCCCCACGCTTATAGAAAGTAAAATAGCCTTTTACTCTATTACCTTTTACTTGAAGTCTCCACACAAATTGTTCCTTCAAGGCCTTTAATGCCTTCAGAGGAGGAAAGTCATAAACGTTCCTTGGCTGTAGTGCCCGATATTTGACAGTTCATGCTGACTATTCTTTTAGATCAGTACCAGAGTCCCTGGTATTGCTACCAATCTCAAACACATAGACACAAAACATTAACCACCACAAACACTGTAATGTCTCAACACCAAAATATTTAAATGCTCTATCCCAGGACTCCGTCATACATGTACATGGTATGTCATGTACATGGTGATTTTATCTTTCTGTATCAGTCCAGTCATAGACTTGGACATGTTATCTCTAACCCAAAAAATCACATAGAAAAAAATAGCCTAGTCCATTGCACTGAGTACTGTACCACCCAAGAACTGCAGGTGGGTAATTTGCAGTTCACTCTCAGGTTTGAAGAATTACTCTGACAGGAAGAGAAATTGAAAAGGCTATCTCTCACGGACCTGTCAGTTTCTTCCTTACAGAAAACACTGCATCTTCAGGGTTGAACAGTCTTCACACATAAATCTTAACAGCTCTGTAAACATCTGCATGATGGTTTATTACCGCCGGCTTGGTTCCTACAGTATATCACCGTGTCCCGCAGCCATAGGGAGGAGGAGGAGGAGAAGATCCAGCAGGCAGGAATTGTGTAGCAAGATTGATTTATTTAATTATTTTACAAACCTTTTATAGACTTTCTTCTTCATAGTCTAATTGGACAAAGGACCAGCCACCCCTTGGGGGTGATTGACCAAAATCCTAAAACATCCATTATCAAAATGTTTTCTACTATACCATAAACAGGACTTTCCAAGGTTGCAGGTGGCTTGGTTGTTTACATTCCCTGCTACCTCTTCTGTGAGAGAGAAAAGTCTCTCACGGACTTAGAAAAATAGCAAGAAAATCCTCGCTAACAGCATTTTTGTACCTACAATGGTTCATCAATTACCCTTCCTTGCCTTCTGTCACCAGCAAAGTTTGGGAAGACCTTGTTTCTCTCACTGAAGAGTGACTTTTTCTGGAATAAAAGTCTATGTCATCTCTTTGTTCCCCATCTAGAAAGAGAATGAAAGAAACATTGCTAGTTGTTAATCTAATTAATTGCCTTACCAGAGTCTTTTCTTCCTCCATTTTTAATGCACTTTGCTGAATTTCACTAGCTCCCTGAAGTCTTTCATGATTATTGTTGCTCAGTGCTTTGAAGCTGTAGCACTGTGCAAGACAGGGCAGAGATACTGGTGACACCTCAGTACGTGATTCCATCAACTGAACCAGCCATCCCAGGATGGCTTTTTGAAGCAGCTGGGTATACATCATGTCCTAGGGACAAACCTTATTTTTTTTCCAAAGGGCAGCTTTGAGTCTGATTGTCACCTCAAGACTGTCCACATAAATGAGAAAGTATTTCCATTAGCACTGAAGAAAACTGAATTGGAGGCTGGGTTTAGTGAGATTCACACAAATCACTCATCACCCTTTCCAACAGGGCCCTTTTTATCCTGATGCTGTACAGCAGGTAAGCAGCTAGCTCACATCACCCTGACCTACGGCAGGGGTTTCTAGGCATAAGAAAAGAGGTGGGGGAAGAAGAGAGAAACAGAATTATGCACAGAGAACCCCATCTGCTAAGTCAGGAAGGAAAGACAAATCAAATGAAAAAGATCCATGACCCAGAGGAGGTTCTCATATTACCGTTTACAAAATGTTACAGCTTTGATCTATAATCTACATTCTCTTATTCCTCCTCTTCTTTATACATCTATGAGCAATTGTTATCCCTTATCTTACTTGGAGCTAGAACTGTGAGTCTGGGGAGACCAGATCTTCGCAAAGTGCTTTATCCTTTTGTGGCAGCATTAAAAAGACAGATTTCCATAACTGCATTTTTCTGTGGGAGCAGGATTCCTTTCCTGATGCAGCAGGTATTGCTAGCTCTCTATCATTATGGAGCACTTGGAGGCTCTGGACTGAAAACAAGTGCAGAGTATCAGTACATACATTTTAAAACCCCAGAGAGCCTCTTCCCTCTTCTCTTATTCTAATGTAACTGATAGAGTTTCCTAGGCTCTTCAAGGAAAACTCGAAACCCCTGATCAGTGCTTTCTGCTTTAAAGTCCCCAAAAGCAAAGAAAAAAACCTTAACCAATCAACCAACCAAAAAACAATCACCTCACACCAGCAACTAAAATGTCATATAAAAATTAACCCCTTTTTCTTTAGGACTTACAAGGCCAAATCCTGCTTAATGAGGCAACCCAGGCAAACCCTAAGAATCAGTGAGTTTGACCCATGGCATTTTATTCTCTGCAAGAAACCAGCTAAAGGTCACACTTACAAAGATGTCCTAGTTCATCTGTGATATGGGCGCACAAACAAGCAATGGAGAGAGAATGGCAAAATGCCAAGAGAAGAAAATTTTCTGAGAGTCGAGACAAAATTCAGGAAAAATAATTGTTAGTGAGGATAGGTTTTATCTGAAGAGGAGCTAAACAAGGTTTCATTTCAAATAAGAAGTAGTAAGGTATTCGATTTTCCTGCTGATTCCTTAATGTTGTGACTTTGAAAGCAAGAGGTGTGGTATGCAGTGGAAGGAGGCAATGTTTCCTCTCCTATTACACAGGAGCTATTCAAGGAAGGACAGAAAGTGAGCTCAAATGCATGGTTCACTGCTCATAGCATTTGCTGACTGGCAGAGATACCAAGTGAAAATGTTTAGGGATATGACATCCACTGGCAAGGAGGAAGCTCATCATCTGCCTCCCTTGCAGCTGCTGATACTCAGCCAACACACTCCTGCTCTGATGTCAGTGGTCTAAATGAGAGCCATACTCTGATAGTTTAATCTCAGGAAATCTCTGCTGAATTATTAGCAAGGCTCTGACTCCCACAGCAACTGCACACTGCTCCTCAAGCACAGAGGAGATTCGCCAGCTCCCGATTCAGGCAGGAAAGAGTCTGCAGCTATTCAACACTGCTGCAAACTTACTTTCAAGACAGATCCGCTTACATCTGTTCATCACTACCATGAACCCTCACTGAACAAAAGAATATTCTGCAGTCCCTCAAGAGATTAGAGCTGGGCTATGTCAGTAATAATTACTAAGTGAACAAAATGCCATCTTGGTACTGAATAAAAATACTCAGAATAAATGAAAATACTGTAACAGCATTTCATCTTTGCCTTTGCTGTCTGGAAAGCTAAAATCTCTTCAGCTTTCAGAGTCTCTTGTGGATATAATAATTTTATATATAACAGGAAGACTTGTTCATGACTCATCTGCCTGTATTACCAAGTGGATTTTTTAGTCCAAAAGCCAGACATCCATTATGCGGGCTGCTAAATGATTTACACTGATTGAGCACGCACGGTATGCAGCTCTTGCAAATTTTATATGCTGGCTGTATGGAGAATGAATGCTTGCTGATTATGCTCCAAATAGCAATGAACCCAATTACCTAAGCCACTCACTCCCAGCAAGGAAATCAGAAATGCAGCTATTGCTTCAGTACCTTAAAGTAATATTTACTGTTTGGATCTTAACTACTGTAATTTGAAGTAAATAGGAGATTCACATTAGTGAAGAACACACCCATTAGTTCAAAATCACCTTTTTTAATAACCATTGTTGATTCCTTATGCTCTAGAGCTTGTATTCCAGCCTAAGGCCTTGACCCACACCTGGGAAAGTAGACAAGAATTCAGCTACTCTGGGAATCTGAGTGACTTCCAAGATAGGTGCCACCAAGATAGGAAGCCTGGAAAAAAAAGGTAATTTTCAGAGAGAAACATAAGGACGTATCTTAATCATACTGTGGTGAAAACATGACTTCTATCGTCCAGAGAGCCTGAATGAACTTTGGTATGAGGAATCGGAACTAATGACTGCAGAAGAATCATCCAAAAAAAAAAAAAATTCTTGACTAAAAACAACATGCGGAGGTCACCTAGTCAAAACATTTTTCACACAGGGGTAACTCCATGGTAGATACTGAGATCCTGGGCCTTGTCCACTTGAGGTTCAATGTCTATTGAGCGATCACATCTCTGGCTCTGCTTCCAGTGGCCTGCCACCCCCATGGGAAGGACTTTTTTTTCCACATCATAATGGAACTTTCCTTGTGGCAACATTTCAACATTGCCCATTATCACTGCATCGCGCACATCTGCGCACACCAGCTTTGTACCCCGTGACAGAGCAGAGCCATCACTCAGGCACCCCATGCAGAATAGTGACAGCAGCAGGCCTGGGGTATGGCTGCAAGACCAAAGGGACATCACCACCAGCAGAAACAGCTGCAGTTCTACAGATTGGGAGCAGCTACACATTTACCCAGGAGCCTCATTTAATAGCTCATACAGCATTTCAGAGCTCTGACGCACATGCAATTGACTGACGTCACCACACAGCCCTACATCCAACATGCTGCTGAGTCTGTGCTTCAGGGAAGGACTTAAAGCTAGGACTGGAATAACAGGAAAATCAGGGGAGGGTGAAGAACAAGCTCATTCTTTTAAGTTCATAAAGCACCTGTCATACAAAACACTTTTTCATGAGCACAAAAGTCACACAGTGTATCACAGTATTAAATGAAAAAGCAAAAAATTACCAATACGACTGAAATCAGACCCCTCTCCTCTTGTTCAACAACCACATTATGAAGACCAATGGTTAAGTGACCTTCCATTCCAATCAATAATGAAATTGCTGTCTATAGTCAGTAAGGTTTTAGCTCCTGTTCCAAACTTCTAGGCATACCCACAACTACAGTCACCACTAAAAGCCACCCCGGTGCACACCTCGGGAGGCTAAGCACAGATGTAATCTCCTAAGTTTAGCAATATAATTCCAACTTAAAAAAAAAAAAAAAAACCAATATTTTTGATAATTTAGATAAAAAAAAAATCCAAATTAAAAACAAAACAAACAAAAACCATCCCCTCTCTAATTAACTCCCTATTTTGCATGTGTGAATCTTTGGTCTTCCAAAACTCTCAAATTATTTTTATAGATATTAATGGGTAGGGCTAAACCACACTGTGAAATCTAAGATGGCTGCCTGCATCTATCTGTAGGATTTGGAAATGCCAAACAGTGCTCACTACTGAAACAGAAGTTTCCCAATTAGCAAAACGTACAGCTCCAACTGCAGAGAATCAGGCAAAGCAGAAGGAAATTAATTATGAAACTCCTCTTTACAAATGCAATTTGAGGATTCAATTCTTATCCCTTTCTCCTGGAAAGAAAGATAAGATACTTTGGAGGATCATTCTGGAGACCGGTTTATCTGCCCATTCTCTTTCCTGCACTGCGTCTTTCAGACTACTTTGTACAGTGGCTAAAAGGGAGGATATGAGCAGATGGCTGTTTGCTCTGATAACTGTGTCTGTTCCTAGTCAGATTAATTGGTTACAACCCAGTTAAAGATTAGAGTCTGGTAAAATGATACAGGCAGTCCTTCAGTTACTCTTCATTGTACATATGAAGAAAATAAAATACATTGCTAAGAATGAAAATGGAGTTTAAATACATGCTAGGGATTATGCAAAACATATTGCTATAGAAGAAGTACAGTATTTGCCTTTCCAGACTAATGTTTTAAAGAGTATAAAATTTACAGGAACATGAAGGTCAAATGGAGGTTTAAAGACACAAGATGTTCTTGTGGATCAACAAATCAGTACAGTATCAGTGTCATGATTACTTTTCATTTATCCAGGCCTTTGGCATCAAGCTGCTCATGAGACTTAGGGGCTGCAGCAGTATCTAATTTCATACCTCTTCTGATTGCACTGAGAAGAGATTCCCCTTCAAACAACTGGGAACCAGCCAGAAGACTGAAGCACTGTACTGATACTCACTGAAGAGGAGACTGGGTTGACCTCAGTAATTACAACCCTCAGTGCATGGCAAGATAATGGCAAAACCCATGCAATGCAATCAATAAAGAATGAAAGGATGAGAACATAAGTAGGGCTGGCCTGTCCAATTATACAGAAAATAGACACTGGCTCACAAACCTGATCGCATGCTCTGAGACTGCGGGATCGATTACCAATGATTATCATGGAAGTGTAACAACTTTCATAGAGCACTTGACACAGAGCTGCAGGGTACTGCAATTTAAAAGGTAGCTCTTACCATGCACCAATGAAAACACATGCACTCAAAATTGGCTAACTGGCAAATTCACAAAGATAGTGAGGAAACATTATCAGCTGAGCAAGTTTCTAGTGGGGTTTTGCAGGGTTTCATTCTGGGTACACAGCCCAGAAATAAAAGTCTTTTTCCTACCTCTTCTATGAAATAAAACTGTATATAACACACACGTTTGTACATCTGATACATACGCGTGTGTTTAACATAGTGAGACTGACAAAGGGTAAAAGATAGTAAGTAAATTCAGCTCAGTAACAGATAGCACTCAAGCAAATGCAACACAATAAATGTTAGAATAGCAAGCACAAACCTCACAGGACTACAGCGTATTCTAGAAAACAAAGAACTTGAGAAGAATTTTTAAGACAAAATTAAGATACTACAGATACATCTGAAGAAGCAAAATGAGTATGTACAGTCCCTATTTTTGCATTGTGCTGCAGGGGAAGGGAGCAGTGGAAGAAGAGCTTGTTTCTCAGATCTTTGATTAAGAACTTGGGAGGAGGTATAAAGCACCACAAAGAAAAGGTGAGAGCTCAAGAAAATACTTTGCAGGAGAGGCCTATGGAGCTCCAGCTGTTTGGGCTATCAAAAGGAAGACAAAAGAGATTATTCAGTTACAGTATATAAATCCTTCAAAAGGAGAAAATTAAATTAGAGAGATCTTTAACACAGTAAAGAAATACACACACACACCAGAAAAACTCTGTAGTTCAAGCCAAGAAAACTAATTTGTGAAATCAGACAAAGGTGTAATCTACAAGGTGATTAACCAAATAAGCAAGGTACCTAGGGAAAGTTATTTCATCTTTGCTGGGTGTTTCCAAATCAAGACTGGATCTCTTCATGGAGAACAGAAACTTTAGTCTGACTCTTCAGACTAAGGGGAAAACAAAACTGAAACTCTGCCAAAAGCACCAGCGCTCAGCCTGTGGTGCTCAGCGGCAGTTTACTTCAGAAGTTGCACGGTCTCGGTCTCGCTCACAGCGCTGAGATCCAGTTCTTGTATCAGTCACCAAGAGGCCGCCAAGATTCATCTTCTCGCACCAGCAAGTCTCAGGTTTCTTTACTTTCCTTTACTTCACGTACCTTTAAGCATGTTGGTCAGCAGTCGTGACCATTTTTTAACGCATGTCACGAAAGACAAAGTAACATTTTCAAGCAGATACCGAGACCCCCAGGGAAACACACATCACCCCCGCCATAAATAGCTCTAACACAGACTTTAAACAGCTCTCAACCGCAGCCTCATCTCTTACTCTGCTACACAGCCTGTGCCATGCCCTATGTGTGCCTCACACTCCCTTCCCCTCACGAAAAAGTGGGAAATTTACGTGAATTTACACAGCACGGCGGCCGGGCAGCGGGGAATGGCCCTCGGCCGCGCGCCCGCCGCGAGGCCTCTGGCGCCACCCAGCGGCAGCGTGGGCCGCCCCAGCCGTGAGGGGGGTGCTCCAGGCCGCCCGGCCCCCACAAAAACCAGCATTTTCTTTGCAGCACCTCCCAAAAGAGCCGGCAGCGTCCCAGCTGCGGGCGTTTATACCCCAGGAGCAAAGCCCCAAAGCCGCCCGGGGCCGGCTGGAATGGCGCTGGGCTGCAGCACGCTGCCACACCCCCTTCGCTAATTAACCCTTGGCCGGGCTCTCCTCTCGCCTTAACGAGCAGGAGGAGGGAAATCTCCCAAGTGTTCTCTAAAGAGCTCCGTCGGTGCCATCTGCTAGCGGGAAGCGCTGCGGAGTGACCGCCTCTGCTGGCTTTTCGTGACCTTTCTCAGCGGCGAGGCTGCAGCCGCCCGTCAGGGCCGGCCGGGGCAGCCGTGCCAGGTGCGAGCTGCAGGGTTTACAGGTTGCTAAGCATAAAGCAGCCAAGCCGAGTTTTCTCAGCTTTTCCCCTTCTGTCAGAAATTCATTTGGGGAAATTCCATTTGCTCATTCTGAGTGAAAATTCATTTGGGGAAAATGTTTTTTTAGTTCTAGCGTGCAACCCAACTTTGACAAAAAAAGTCAAAGGCAGCCTCTCCTCTGCCCCCAGCTGTGAGAGCTAGGCCTGCAAATTTGATGCAAATTTTTTTTAAATGCAATGTTTTTTCTAACAATTGCTGCCAAAGCTTAGTGGTAGGACCACACTGAAGTGAGTACAACAAAAAGATACAGTAATGTCTTCAGATGTCCTTGGATGCATTGCCTCTTTCAACCATTTAACTGATATAATGAGTTAAATGAAAGCATGTGTAGGGTTTTTTATATTACAGAGCTCCTACTAACAGTAGGTGAACTAATTCAGTGTTTAATGTAATGTGTTAACCTCTTGACTCTCAAAATCTGAAGGAACTAAGCTATAAAATCTAATAATAACCTGCAGACTTCAAATTTGGTTTGAATTAGCTCCTGTTCTCTGTCTTTTCCACCCAAAAAGCACACTCCTTGCTCAGTCTCTTCTTGGAGTATCCTAAGTGCCCATGCTACTTCCGCACCTGCAGCACCAGCAGGCCAAACACTTCCTTCCTCCCCTTATTTCTCCCTACCACTATATACTTCCACCATCTCATGCTACAATATCACTATGGCACAGTTTTGTTTATGTCTTGTTTTGATAGCAATGAACTGATCGTTATTCTCAGGGAAGACAGCATCTCAGTGTTTCACAGTTGTTTTCCTTTGTATATCCTGTAATTTTTATTACAGGGTTTTTTTGGTTACTTGCAAAGTGATCTGGTAATCTAATTGTGTGGTTTTCCTCAGGCCTTCTCAAAACCTTTGGCTTTTTAGAATCCTCTTTCTAAATCCTGAAAATAGCATTTTTCTTAGCATATCTGTTTAATACTTCCCTTTTGAACTCTACAAGTATCTTCCTTCTGAAGAGGGAAATGCAATTACATGCTCCAGAACAGCCTGCCCTCATCCATCTGAAGGGACACCGCCTGCTGTATCTAAGAAGCATTTTTTGAAAAGTTATTTTTCTATTGCCTTGTTGTGTCAATGACCCAACAACAACTGGCAAAGGAGCTGTTTATCAGGTTTCTCCCTTGCAAATTGCTGTTAATGGGCACACATACCTTAATACCCACGTGAAACCTTGCTTGGTGGTCTGTGTGGGTGGACCTGAGCCTGCATTCCTGCAAATACTTGAGGGCACAACCTAGTCACATCCTTACAGTTAAATGTTGTATTAAGACACACTTGAGGTGTACATTGCAGCTGATTTTTTGTTTGACACCCCTTAAAAAGTATTGACCACCTTGTCATCTCTTGTTTGTTCAGTGCTTGCCACTTCAGTGTTGCAGTCTGATTAGATGGTCTGCTGGATACTCACTCAATACACATTAGGCAAGAGCAAGTAATAAATTGAGTCATGGAAACCTCACTGGTAGGGTGTCTCTGGAGGTAGGACAAAATATCATATGTCCTACATCCATCAGAGGAGGGTTCAAAAAGGTGTTTTTTAATTATGATTACTTTAGGGAAAACAAAGATGGGTTTGAGTTTTATACATGTCTGACACTCAGAATTGCTAAGTGTGTATAATACCCCCCTATGCAGAGGAAGCTGAGGCTCCTACATATCTGCAAGCCCATGTGCAAGAGTAGCAGCACTGCATTCCAGCACTGAACTTGTTTTTCCTAGCACCTGTTTAGAGATGGAGATTGGGGGCTTGATTTCACTTAATACATGACTGACAGTGCCATTCTAACATTAAAATCCTCCATCTGCATGCTTTTAAGGAATGAGGAGCCAGAGCCCGCCAGGTGGATTAGCCATATGTCAACTCCCCAGTGCACTACAGGAGAGCCATCGTTAATCTGAAAACCTGATCGCAAGCCAAAGGGAACAATTATATAACCTAGCTATCTGAAAGGCGAATAGTACAAAAACAAACAAGAAAGAACAATCATCCTGACTTACACGTGTATATTTTACTACAACGATTACGTTTTAAAATTACAAATATGATGGAAGGGTTGCAGTAATTAAAAAGTGCAGGCAACATGTTGAAAGGTGATAAATTACATAAAGGCAAAGTGCAAATGAAGCAAAATCTTTACAAGTATTTATTTGCTTCTCCACAATTTAGATAATCTGTGTATTTGCTGTTTGTCTGTTCCTGACTGCCATTATCAAGCCAGTGTGAAATTGATCAGAGGGACAGAGAGCTGTCCCAAGAACTTGAGTTACCAGAGCAGAAGATTACTTTAAAAGTTGGTGTCAAGCCCCAGAAAAGCCTCAGGAATTAGGCTCTTCACCAAGATAGATTGCATGGGCAAGTTCTATGGCACATGCCTGAATTGTCATGAACATCCAAAACAAACTTTGGAAAACTGACAAAAGATAAAGGTCCACTAGCATTATTCCTCCCACATGGTTAAAGGAGACAAACGTGCAATTAATTCAGCTTATTTATTAGGGCAGTGCCTAGGGCCCCTCAAGGTGGGGCCTTATTATGTTAGGCACATAAAAGCAGAACAAGCCTCTGCCCCAGAAAGACTTACACAAGTATATCTCCTTGTACAAGGCAGGAGGGAGGAGGATAAAATATAAGCTGAGCGAACTAGCTGTCAAAGGGATGTTAAGATAATACTCTAAAGCACACTGGAAATTATTCTAGGAGGAAAGTGTCTACCTAGGTAGTTCAGAAGGCCAGCCTTTCCATACTGCTCCAAAGCCATCCTCCAGAGATTTGCTACACAGCTAGTAGCCACAGTCAAATCCCACAAGAAGATCTCCAGTCTGTAGTAAATTCTTAGGACCCTGATGCTCAGGGCTGATTTCCCACAGAATTATTCTTGGGAAGCTAATGGTCCTCCTGTTTCAAGGGTCCTGGCATCAGGTCTCCAAACCTACATGCAGTTAAATACTTGACATCTGGACATACCCTCTTGTACCTGTTGACTCCTGAGGTTTGCAACATATGGTTTGCAATCAATTTATTTGTATTTGCAGCTTCCTTGGATTTTCTTTTCCTTTTTTTTGTTTTTTCTTGCCCCCCAAAGATGCTCCAGGTTGCACAGCCTTCTAGCACTTTACATGCACATTTCTGAATTTACTTTGAATTCATGGGTCTGCTCCTCACTGGTGTGGGCAAATTCTTTATGTTAAGTCCTGTTAGTAATAAGGATATTCCCTATTTTTCTGTTATTTTGTAGTTTCAAAGCATTGAACAAATTAACTCTCGCAGCTGCTAGAAAAGCTCTTCTAGCAGCATTTCAGATTTCAGAAACCCATCAGTTTGTTCTGTGGCCAAACTCTCAAGACATTGCAGTGCAGGTACAATGGTAACCTATAGATGAGAAATGTCAGACTTGACACAGTGTCCACTTCAGCATGTGTGTATGCATACACAACCCTATAAGTTAGATGTGTGAGTTGTCCCCCTCAGGTCACAAACACCAGACGCTATAACTGGGGCGGGGGGCGGTTATATGTGGTGTGTAAAGAGTGATTTCAATAAGAATAAAGCTTAGTTTGGGTTCAGGGACAAGAAGGAAAGGACCCAAGCAAAAGACTAGATGAGAGGGTGTTGCACACAATTTTGACTGTATTGGCCTGTTCGAATCTGGAGGTAAAATGGCTGTCAGGCTTTCTTGCCAACTTTGACATTAACAGGAAGCATGGAAGCCCAGGGCTTGCGTGCTGGCCTCGAACTCGTAAAGCTTGTGGCCTGCGAGCTGCTGGCTGAGTGACACAAGGCGTGCTTCATTTCCCAGTATTTCTCTCTCCTTTCCCATCCAGTGCTACTCTTTTAGATTGTGAGCTCATACACAGAGAAGCTGTTTTCTTATTCTGTCTGTGAATGGCAGAGCCCTGAGCTCAGTGGGGCCTCTAGGCACCAGGTTAATATATATAATAATAGCATGGTACAAAAAACCAAGGGCATAACAGTTTCATGACGGAACGCATCTCAGATGAGTTAATGTGTGCAAAGCACTTTGAAGTTGAGAGGTTCTGCTGTATGTAAAAGCTGAGCATTGCTTTCATATGGATTTGTTGATCTTGAGGACTCAAAAAGCTGCTCCAAACATGCCTCTACTCAGCGAAGTGCAGAGTGCGAACCCCTGCTATTCACTGTGATCTCCAAATGGAGCAGTATGTCCAAGAAATTCCTATTTGAGGATGTCATTAAGAAAACCCATGTCATTATAAGCAAATATCTTTAGTTTTAGCACCTCTCTATATTAAAAACAAGCATCCCTGGGGAAAAATGCAAATAGGCTTTTCACAATCCTGCTGATTTTGGCATTACCCCTTCTCCACTGCTTTGAGTCACTCTCACTTTCTGGTTCTCCTACATTACGTTGCCATGGGAAATACAAAAAGAAAAAGTGTTACAACCTGCCAACAGATGGACATGAATCTTATTCATTCTGGCTCCTGGAGCTGAATTGACTTCCCAAGGTTCACTGAAGCCTAGCTGATCCCTGGCCAGGAATAAATGGCATTTTGCAACTCCATATGCAGGCTTGTTTGGCCGAGCTCTTTCTGGGGCTGGAGCTGAGACCCTGTCCCGAGCATTCCCCAACAGATTCGAGACCCACACTGCTACTTTGGATCATGCTTGCTTTAGTTCCTGTCATATCTCACCACTCCTTTTAGAGTATTATTTACTGCATTTCAGGGAGCAGTTTAGCTCAGGATTGAGGACCTGAGACTCATGTCTTATGAAGTGACACGCAGGCACACCCAGTGGTGGTTCCAGAGCTCATATTCTGACTGAGACAAGATGCAGTAACTGAGCAAAACATCCCCTAAAGAAAGCAGAAGAGTGACATGCAAACAAGAGACTATGCAGAGCAGCTTTGAGCCTAATTTTGGTGGTTCTGCATCATTTCAACTCTTCTGCCCCTTTTATGTATGTATTACTATAGAGATCCACGGTGATATGCACGCTTATGCATGCATCTACCCGAAGAAGAAGAGCTGTAATTAAATACGCCTGATGGACACCCACCGTCCCCACGAGACGTGTCCCCTCCCACGGCTACCGCCGTTCTTCCGAAGCCGGTGCCACTAGATGGAGCTGAGCAACAAAATTCCTCGCAGGCCGTGTGCACGGCTGCAGCATCAGCTGCATTGCCTAAGTCACAAGTTGCAACTTGTTTCTTGCTTACTGGGCACTAATGTTGTTTCCCTGGACAGTTGATACAGGGACAAGCTGTGGCGAATTGTCATTAAGGGATTGCAAAACCATACTCCCCAACTACGCTGATTCACCCTTAGCAGAGGATGATGTCAGTCTGGGTAGATTTGGCAGCCAAAATTGAGTTTGGGAAATGAAAGGAGGGGCTTCTGTATGGCCCACAGTTTATGGGGTGGAAAAGCCATCTCTGTAATAGCTTATTTTGGTT